>NC_073359.2:7717222-8045000 GCF_027580225.2 Misgurnus anguillicaudatus | reverse complement strand
GTGTGTTTGTATTACGGCTTTGACTATAACTACTTGTTAAGAGGCCATTATTAGGTTATCTAATAGTGATAGTCAATGAAATTTGAACCTAAAAGGTGAAGTTCTGCCATTGTAGCGGGAATCAAATTACATTGAGTGAAGTTTAGAAAGTTTCAATCTTGACATGATTTTCTATTGGTTCTTATTGTTTCTCTGACATCATCTAGGCTGACCTGGCTATTGGATAAACTTTAAAAACGTTTTAAGGTTAGAAAAACAAGTCTGTTAATATCCATTTGTTATTTATAAATACACCAGGGAGGAAAATTGATTGTAAATTTCACGTTGACATAAGTGGTGTTTTTTTTCTTTCTTTCTAAAAACAGAATACTTTTTAGTGGCTGTTCATTTAGATGACAGTAGCTGCGTTTCCATTACAAATTTGCGCAAAACATATGCAATATTTTCTAAAAATCTATTTTTTTTTAAGACCTCTAGAATCGTTTCAATAAAATCAACGACTGATAGTGGATGACAATAACAAAGAGCTTTGGATTGGCTTTGGCTCCACATTAGCAGCTTCTGTTGTGGTTTAACTGAAGCATAAGGAAATCGCGGTTGTCCCGATGAATCTGTTTCGTATTTTCCGTCACCCACATGCGCGCGAGCTTGATGCGAGCACGCATAAACACAAACAGGCTTACGGGCATGCACTCACTCACACTGAATACACATTTAAACAGTTGAGATGTCTGTTTCTCTTTTAAATCCTCCCCCTACCCTAATCGTGAAACAGTTACTTTATGGGAGCGGTCTGTCACCCAGAGAGACTGTCCCAGTGCATTCTGGGTAACACAATCCAGCTGTGCTCAAGAGCTGCTGAAAGAAGTGCGACTATGTGTGTGCGTATTCTCAAAAAAGTAGTGTGACAAAATAATGGTTATTTAGTTAATAATAGAAGTATGTTGATTAAAGGTAGCAACACCTACATTTATACCACACTAGCATTACTAGCATACTAACATACATTGTTTTTGGACTTGTTTATTCAATTAAAGGAAAACACCACAGTTTTTCAATATTTTACTATGTTCTTACCTCAACTTAGATGAATTAATACATACTTATCTTTTGTCAATGCGTGCACTTAATCGTTGCACAGCGCATCGTGAATATGTTAGCAGTTAGTCTAGCCCCATTCATTCCTTAGGATCCAAACAGGGATGAATTTACAAGCCACCAAACCCTTCCATGTTTTCTCTATTTGAGGACTGTTACATGAGTAGTTACACGAGTAAGTATGATGGCACAAAATAAAATGTGACGATTTTTTAAGCAGATAAAAATGAGAACTATATTGTATGGCGGAAGAGCACTTAAAGGGTTAGTCCGTTTTCCTTAAAAAAAATCCTGATGGTTTGCTCGCCACCGTGTCATCCGAAATGTTGATGTCTTTCTTTGTTCAGTCGAGATGGAATACATTCCAGGATTTTTCTGATTTTGATGGACTTTAATGGACCCCAACACATAACAGCCCCAATGCAGTTCAAAACCGCAGCCTCAAAGGACTCCAAACGATCCCAACGAGTCACAAGGGTCCCATCCAGCGAAACGAACGTCATTTTTGGCAAGAAAAATACAAAATATGCACTTTTAAACCACAACTTTTCTTCTTCCTCCGGCTGTGTGACGTGCCAGCGCGACCTCACGTAATTGCGGAAAGGTCACGTGTTACATAAATGAATTGCACATTTGCGGACCATTTTAAACAATAAACTGACACAAAGACATTAATTAGTGTCATTCGACATACAACAACGTCAGAACGGTCCTCTTTGTCCACACTTGTAAACACTGGGGTCTAGTTTCGATACGTCATCCGTGACCTCTTGACGTGATGACGTATTACGTGAGGTCGCACTGGCGCGTCACATAACCGGAGATAGACGAGAAGTTGTGGATTAAAAGTGCATATTTTTTATTTTTCTTGCCAACAATGACAATCGTTTCACTAGATAAGACCCTTATGCCTCGTTTGAGATCGTTTAGAGTCCTTTGAAACTGCAAGTTTAAACTGCATTAAAACTGTTAAGTGTTCGGGTCTATTAAAGTTCATTAAAGTGAGGAGGATCCTGGGATGTTTTCCTAAAAAAACATATTTTCTTCTCGACTGAACAAAGAAAGACATCGGCATTTTGAATGACATGGTGGTGAGTAAATTATCTGGATTTTTTTTAAGAAAATTGACTAATCCTTTAAAAGTAACATCATCACTCCTAACTACTCCCCCTCTCGCTCAAACTTCCGTCAATATTACTGCGCCCTATCTTTCTAAAAACTGCACAACTGTCATGCCAGTTAAACTAGTACAATTAACAGTGTAACTGCTTTTAACTAGTTCTTCACCACACACACCTACCTACACATGCTGTTGAGAGTCTTTTTAAGCATCTGTAAGCTTTCGGTTTCGACCATATTTATTTAAAACTTCACTATTCAAAAGCAGTTATTTAAAGAAAGTATTAAAGGGCTCAAAGGGTGAAGTGACAAACAAAAGCTAGACAAATATGACATTGTATTCAAGCGGGGTCGTTGGAGGTTTATCGTATTGTTTCTCCTCCATTTGTTTTATCTTCCTCTCCAAGTCCTTTCTCTCATCACTGAGTAATACTCAAACTCTACAAAAGTAGTGAGGAGGAATGCAAACGGATGTTATGCGAGTTTTTATTCGACCTGGCATTGATTCACCATTCACAGCTTTTAAATAAAACCAAACTGAGCCAAACCCTGAGGGAATGCGGTTATGTGTGTATTGGAAAGATACCTGTCTATTCATTTTTGGGTGTGTGTACGCATGCCACCGCTCTTTTGTATGTATTCTTGTGTTTGTCGGACATATAAGGTCAGAAAGAGTTTAAGGAGATTGAACGTAATGAACCTGTTGAGGTTGTATTTCATTGTTTATGTTTGATAAAACCTCACCTATATTCAGGCTGTCTGGGGACTCACAATGAAACATGATATGGCATATCAGGATATAATGTCCTCAGTTATATTTAATTTAACTAACACTTTGTCAGATGTTTCACCTAAAATTCTAAAACGTAAATAAAACTAGACAAAAGAGACATTAATGTCTGTGTAATCCAGGTTTAAGTCTTATAATCTAATCTAAAGTTTGCTTCTGCGTCATGACTTCCACCAGTCAATATTAAAGGATAACACCACAGTTTTTCAATATTTTACTATGTTCTTACCTCAACTTAGATGATATAATACATCCCTTTCTTTTTTTATGCGTGCACTTAATCTTTATACAGCGCGTCATGAATGTGTTAGCATTTAGCCTAGCCCCATTCATTCCTTAGGATCCAAACAGGGATGAATTTAGAAGCCACCAAATACTTCCATGTTTCCCTATTTAAAGACTCTTCCATGAGTAGTTACACGAGTAAGTATGATGGCACAAGTATGGAGTAGTCAGGAGTGATGATGTTACTGCGCGCCGAGGTCGAAGTGCTGCAAACTAAGTGCTTTTCCGCCATACAATATAGTTCTCTTTTTTATCCGCTTAAAAAAGATTTTATTTTGTGCCACCATACTTGCTCGTGTAACTACTTATGTAGCAGTCTTTAAATAAGGAAAACATGGAAGTGTTTGGTGGTTTCTGGATTCATCCCTGTTTGGATCCTAAGGAATTAATAGGGCTAGGCTAAATGCTAACACAGTCACAACGTGTTGTACAAAGATTAAGTGCACGCATTGAAAAAAGATAGTTATGTATAAATTTGTCTAAGTTGAGGTAAGAACATAGTAAAATATTGAAAAACTGTGGTGTTTTCCTTTAAAGATATCAAGGTTATATTTTATTTACATTATATAGGATGATTTTATGTAAAATCAAAATGCTGGGTTTTCACAATTATTGACATGCATGCCGTAAGAGTACAGGGCTGTAAATTGTATTCGGAGAGCATTGTTAAAGGTGACATAGAATGATTGAACGGGGTATTTATCCTTGTTCTGTGATGTGACATGTAGACAAAGATTTTTTTGTTTGGGTCTGTAATGCCTTCGAAGCTTCCTAAAAACCTCTCTCAAATAGCTCTATTAGGGTGGGGGATTTTAAACAAGTGGTTTTGCACCTATTTGGCTTACTGGCTTAACTTGCAATCACATTACTGATTGGCTGACTTTGCTGCCACTCAAAAAATGTAGCCAATTATTTTAAAGTGGAGGGGCAGTGAGATGCCTGTGATGTCATAAGCATCAGTTTTTCAGATTGGGCCGTTTTCTGGCTGACATTTCTAAAAGAGGAATTTCTATTAGACTGAGATGTTTAGCATGGTTAGCACTTTTTGTATTTTCGTGAATGCGGATAGACTACCATTATTCAACAAAGACAAGGTAAAAATGGTTTTTCATTCTCTGTCCCCTTTAAGATAGTTTTGGGCTTGAAGAACTTGATGAGAAATGTTCTCACTGCAGATCTTACTGTCAGTCAACAGCTCGGCTAAAACAAGGCTTTTAAACTTGAATCTGAAAAGAAAATAAAGAAATGAGACAAATCTCTATAGGATCTCCACTGGAGTCCCTTGCAACCCACTGGAGGCCCCATCCCCTCTGTGAAGATGGATTTTTAAAGTTATTGCAAAATTCCTGCCGTGCCGGTAGGATTGTGCATGTAGAAAAAAAGAACGCAAGGAGGGTAGGAGAAGACGAGAGAAAAAGGGAGGGTATCACCCATACTTTTAAGCTTCTTGCCAAAAGTCAAGCGACCTGCAGAGGGTTCAAACAGAATATCCCAGAAAGTGAAAAATGTTTTCATAAGATTTCAGTAAAGCGTTTTGGTTGCAATGAAAGTTGCATTACAACATTTTTTAAAAGTTACAAGAACACTCCCAGTTAATAAAACAAAACTCTTCAGATAATCCCTTGAAAATACCTTTTAAGCATGTTTAACAATGAAAACGTTGAAAAACCTTAAACCTCTCACAAATGTTGAGATTTTGCTTTGTTTCAAGTACAACGAACTGTGATAACAAACAGTACAACCAGGACAAAACAATGTTTGTAGAATGCTGTTGTCATTTCAAGTGGGCAGCATAAAAGAAAAATGTGACCCTGTCTGTGTAATCCAGAGATTAGGAGCATCAAAGTTTGATTTTAACTCATTCACTGCCAGCATTTTTCTGTGATTTTCACAAGTTTCACAAAATGCCTTCCAGGAAAAATTTTTTCTATAAATATATAAACATACAAAAATATTAAAATGAAAGAACAGACCCTCTTCTTTCAAACAAACAAAACTGGAAAAAAGTTTCATCCTATCTTCATTTGCTCTCTTTTTATAACTTCTTAAATATGGGTTTCTTCAAAAATACCTAATTTTGAGCAAAAAGCTGAGATAATTGCTTTTTTGTAAAGGAACTTTGTTAAGAGATCAGATTCAGAACGATTATCAAAACATACACAAAGTGCAAAATGTTGGATTCGTTTTTGCAATTTTTTATAAATTTGGGTAAGATAATAGCGTCTAGTGGATAATAGCGGAATTACGGATTACCGTAAAAACCCACCAGGGAAGCGTTATTGACAGGGAAATATTTTCTCTTAATTGACAAGATAACTCGTCAATGGCGGGAAAAGAGTTAATTATTTATTTCAATCTTTGACATACTCAGATATTAAAGATATCAAGGTAATATTTTCACAGACTTAAAAACATTAAATCACAACAAAATGACTTTAGATGGGTTTTAACAGGCAGGGTCACATATTACCAGGGGTGCACATAACTGGTGCGCAAATAAAATGTAAAAATGTGCACAAGGCTTATGCGTACCAAAGTTGCTGGAATTTTATTACATAAGTGACCTAATTTACTGCAACATAAGTGTATCATTGGTAAGATAATTTTTGTGTGTTGTTAGCAGCGATGCAACAGTCACTGGCCCTAATGGACAGTTTAAATATTTAAGATTTCAATACTTTACTCACGCGTGGTTTGATAAGTTTTGTTTGCGCGCACCTGTAAAGCGCGAGCGCGATTCGCATCTCAAGGCTTTAGAGTACAAGCAAATGATAAAGACAGCAGGCAAATGCCAACTGAGTTTGTTTTCTTGCACTTGATTATAGTAGTAAAAGTCTTTTTCACATTAAATAAATATAAGCAATTGAGAAATGAAATGTGTCTGTTACAATATATAGGATCCATGCATTTAAAGTGACAGAACACCAAGCATTTTTTAAGTATAAGGGTCAGTGACAAAAACGGTTTGGCAAGATGAGAAATAAAAAATAAAAATAATAATAATTTTTGTTTTAAAAGCATGCATCAGGTATATTTCAATGCACATAGAGTATTTTTACATTTGGAAGTGGAAGTTACATTTATATTACAGTTATTTTACATTTTTATGAAAGTTAAGACTGAATGGACCTAAAAATGTCAAATAAAGTAACCGCCAATTGCGCCAAAGAATAAGAAATATGAAATATTTTATCCACCTTGATGGCATGTAAGCGTAATCATCAAAAAAAAATTAATATAATTTTATTAGTTATTACTAAATGTAAATTTTAATGTAATATTTGTCCGGACATATGCTGAAAACAGCTCTGTTTTCTAAATAATCTTTGACAAATTATGTAAATAAATGTATGTAAACAATCATGTTACATTAAACTAGATTATTATATTTTATTCCACATTTTTTATGAATATATTTATATTTTCATTTAAAGGTGCAGTGTGTAATTTTTAGAAGGATCTTTTGACAAAAATGCAAAATAATATCCAAAACTATATTATCAGGGGTGTATAAAGACCTTTTAATAATGAACCGTTATGTTTTTATTACCTTAGAATGAGACGTTTTTATCTACATACATGGAGGGTCCCTTTACGTGGAAGTCGCCATTTTGTGCCGCCATGTTTCTACAGAAGCCCTTAACAGACAAACTGTCTCCAACGATTACATGTTTTTTGGGTGATGGCTACCGTAGCTTTTCTATGCGTTTCATAAGCGTTTCATAGTTATACGAGCAAGTTTGGTGGTATATATAACATATAGTTCCTCTTTTAAATCCACTTAGAAAAGCGCTACGTTTTATTTTGTACCACCAAACTTGCTCGTATAACTACTCGTCTTAAATAGGAACAACGTTGATGTGTTTGGTCACTTCTAACTTTATCTCTAAATGGTACCATTGAATGAATGGGGCTAAGCTAAATGCTATCGTAGCGTCGCAGCGCGCTCCAGCGCTTACGTGCACGCACACAGATGATAGAGAGATGTATCAACAATTCTTAATTAAGGTAATAACATATTTTAATATTGAAAATGAGTGGACTATTCCTTTAAAACTTGACTATTCTTTAGTTACATTGTTATGCAGTGCCTGAAAATAGTCCCCTGCCATTTAAAGTTACCAGGGGGACTATTTTTCGCTGATGCGTATTGTGCCTTCTGCAGCCATGTTACGGCAGCAAAGTCCATGATTATTACGCAGAATGAGAGTATAGTTCATAGCCATATCTGCCTAGAAAATCTCATTTTTAATTTTCCGTCAGTCTTAGTACATGATGTGGCTGCGGAGGAGTCAAGTTTTAAATAGGAAAAATGTTGAAACTCTTATTTTTTAGCGGGATGCTAAATGGTCTAATCAGATTCAATGGATTATGCTAAGCTATGCTAAAATTGGTACTGCCAGACACGAAGATCAGCTGAATGGATTCCAAAACGGTAAAAATCAAATGTTTAACTCTAGGGGAGCAGGAAAATTTGTATATTTTCAAAAAAAGTGTAGTGTCCCTTTAAATACCCCCAGGGTATACAAACCTCTGTGCCGGTTTCACGGACAGGGCTTATCCTAGTCCCAGACTAAAATGCATGTTTGAGCTGTTTTAAAAACATCTTGTACCGACTAATTTTAACATATATCAGTGACATTGTTTTGTGTCAAGATGTACACCTGTAACGTTAGGTTTGTTTGTAAAAACTTCTTAAATATCCTAATATAAATAAGGCCTAGTCGTGGATTAATCTAAACCCTGTCCACGAAACCACTCATAGACGCACACACAGGAATAACAATGTCCTCCATCTATTTATACTGTATGTGGAGTATGTGGAAGCGTGGCATTTATTTGAAAAAGAAGGCAGGGTTTTAATTATTGTAAACACTGGAAAGTATTAAGCCTGTGTATGTTTGCATGTGTGTGTGCTAAGCACCCTTACTGTTAAGACGCTGGGTGGCCTGCACACATGTTAGGATGAGGTTTAAACTCTTTGAGATGAACTCATTAGGCAAACAGTGGAAAGAATGAGATTGATTCTCACTTATAGCCTGGCAGGTCAACAGACACTTGGTCAACCACCCCATAAACCACTGCCATTGTTGGATCTGGTAATGAAGGAATATAATAGTAATAGTTAAGACAAGTTACTTAGCAACCCCACATTTTTTGTTAAAGCGCACCATAATATTCTGTCACGTCAACTCTTTGAATGTCCATCCATATTTGGCTAATTGCTATAAATAGGACAAATTTTGTTAGCATGAAAACCTAATGTAATGTAAAGTATCTAAACTATTTTAAACATATGTACTACCATCAGGTATGTAATATTAATATCGGATTCTGTTTTATTTTTTGTATTCCAGGTTTTATTACAAAAGGCCAGACACAGATCGACAATGCGGCTCCTATTTTCCCTGTCTCATCTCATTTTGTTTCAACTGCTGTGTTGGTCTCTGAGCAACGGATGTCCTCAGAATTGCACGTGTAGCCCCGATGGCTACAATTTCTGCATCAACCGTAAATTAGACAACATTCCTCAAGGTCTCCCCTCCAACACCAAAAAACTCTACCTGTTTCAAAACAACATCAACACCTTGCAACAGCAGGGTTTTGTACAGCTTGGGGAGCTACGATTGCTGGACCTGAGTCAGAACGTCCTCAGTGAAATCCCTGATAGGGTCTTCAGTTCATTGTCCTCCTTACACAACCTTGATCTGTCTTCAAACCGCATCACCCATATTTACAAAGACAGTTTTACTGGGTTGGTTAACCTGGAAAGGCTGTATCTCTACAACAACATCATTCAGAGTATTCACCCAGCTGCTTTTGAAGGACTGGAGAACCTACTGGAGCTAAAGCTTCAGGGAAATCAGATCAGTGTGTTGCCAGCTCTAGCACTGCCCAAACTGCTGCTCTTGGATCTAAGTCATAACACTATCCCACCACCTGGACCTGATGATCTACAAACGCCACACCTTGAGTCCCTTAAAATAGCTGGACTGCGTCTGAGCAGTCTGGATGAGGGACTGTTAAAAAGCCTGGCGAACTTGCATGTTCTGGATGTTTCTCAGAACCAGCTTGTGGGGATACAATCTACTCTCAAGGCAATGACAGGCCTACAACGTCTTAATTTGGCTGGAAACCCTTTGGGCTCCCTTAGCAAAGAAGACTTTGAAAATCTGAGTAATCTGGTAGAACTCGACTTGAGCAACCTTAATTTGCAAGGGTTCCCTGAAGGCTTCTTTACCATTTTCCCCAAACTTGAGACACTCGCTGTGGCTGAAAACCCCTTTAACTGCATCTGTCCCCTGGCATTGTTTCCAGCATGGGTGATGGATTCAAAAGTTCAGTTGTTGAGAATGGAGGAGACTCGTTGCCACTTTCCTCCGATCAATTCAGGAAAAGTTTTAGCAAAGTTGGAGCACAAGGATTTTGGCTGCCCAACGATGACTATTGAATTAACAAGTGCAAGGACTAGGACCACCAATAAGCCATCAAACCCCACCACACAGTCAAGTACAACGCATGCCATTCCCCCTCCACCACAAAGTGAGGTGCACTCCACAGAACTAGACAGTCACCCTCCTTTCCAGACCACTCCCTTGCCCACCAACTTTAAAGAAGAAGTGCTAATGTGCCCTCCCAACATCTGTTTAAATGGTGGAACATGCATGTTTGACTCAAATGGGAAAATGATTTGCCTGTGTCCACCTCACACGTCAGGACCCTACTGCGAAAGTCAAAATGAAGCTCAGCCTCCCCCAGCTTCCCCAAGAATTTCCATTGAGACCATTGCTACAGTCCAGCCCAAAACAATCAGCTCCCATCATGTAACCAGCACTTCCATTACATTAGACCTTCACCGCTACATAGAGTCACGACCACACATCCGTGGGATTCGCTTGACTTATAAGAACTTGTCCGGCCCTGACCGCAGGCCTATGCAGCTAAATGTCCCTGCATTCTACCACGAGTACACGCTTAGAGGGCTTCAACCTAACAGCACCTATTCCGTATGTGCAAGCCCACTGGGGGAACCTACTCATGCTTCCATTGCTGCATGCATGGAGACTCACACAGCAGAAAGCCGGACATACCATGAGCCCACCGTTGACAAGACCGAACCATCATCCCCCCTTATACCCATCATGGTAGCTGTGGCTGTGGTGATAATTGCAGCAGTTGTAGCCACTGTGTTGATCATCCACTGCAGGAAGAAGTCCAAGGCTGCAGTAGATCTGCATTTACATGAAACATCCCCTCTTGAGTTGGAAGGAGTAAAGGCAAGTCTAGAGAATGGGGTGACACATACAAAGCAACCCGATATCACCAATTGCCCACACTTAGTCCTAAACGGTTTGGATTATGAAGCACCATTAATACAAGGACAATGTCCGTCTAATAACAATGTAGGCGGCATGAAACCCTCATACATGTAAAAGCCATAATGTGCTATTCATACCTCCAGTCCATAATAGAGCGCAATACTGTGCTCCATGACTCCTGCGGGCGGGTGCGATGCAGATACTAAGTAGACCCTGATGGGTTGGTGAACATTTGAATGCATCCCAGCCAAATGCCTTTTTCGTACTGACTTTCAGTATTCAAACTAGGTGCATTTCTGTCATTTTCTTCCAAAAATGTTAGATCTAAATGAGAACTTCTCTCAAATGAAAGAAATGTCCCTGGGATATAAAACAAGTCGCTTTTGAGGTAGCTCCTTAACTGTGTAGCTGGACCTTATGGATACGAGTCAAGATATCTTGCCTGGACGCCTGGACTTTTCAGTCCAGAGAATATTGCACTGATCAAAAACACTGGGACTGTGCCTAAGGGGTGCTTGTTAGCCTTACCTCTTGGAAGATGCTACAAAGTGGTTTCGAGCAGCATCAAAGCATCCCTCTTTTCCCTTTACCCCATCCGTCCTGCACATGAGATTATTTGCTGTGAAAAACCCATAATGAAGTGACACTTTTCTACTTTTAGTTTGTACAGTTTATGTTAAATCTGATGTTTTATTAATGTCTGCTTTTGTATTTTTAAATGCCTTTTTTTCTGTTTATTTCTGTTGAAACCAGGGTCCAAAATGTACACTTACCAAGAGTAAATTTGGCTTTTAGGAGCAAATGAAATGGAAATGGTTCAACAAGAGATTGAGACTGGCTCATCTCATATCATACTTTAAGAAAATTATGTAGAAATCACATTCCCATGAGGACAAAACTATATATAGGATGTGAAATATTTTAGTACTAGGTACTAGTAAGTAAGAAATGTTTATGGCAGGTACATTCCCTAACCATTACCAAATGTTAATTTTGGATCCTGCAAATGACTAAATGTCTTTTCTTTCCTTCTCCTGACCTTAAAAATAAACTGACTATACATGTGCTAAGTCTGCATGTCGCTGTCCAGCCAACGTCTGGCAATGAAACACTTTGCGAGACTATAAACACCCACAGTCATTTTGACCTCAAACAAATTCCACACACATGCACTAACAAACAGGCAAGTACTATATATGGAGATGGATAACAAACACTTTCAACAAAGCTGTTTTTTGACGTGCCAACTTTCTAAAAATGTCCCGTAGCCATGATATAAACGAGAGAGAATCTAGGGAGCAAGGCTTTAAAGCCTTTAAAGTTTTGTTGTTGTATGTGTTGCCAAACTGAGCCCAGTTTATGCCACAACCAAACCAGATGGCTCTGATCACTAGACTATAGAAACATACAAAAGTGCTGGTGGTGCCATGGTATCAGATGGTAATACCATGGTACTTTGATATATGCATACAGTGTATCTTAAAATAGGATTACCATGGTATTTTTGTGTCCAATCAAAAACTGAGAAGTGTAATTATATTGTGCCCCTGAAGTGGTTAATTTAAAGAACCAAATCCTTTAATTTTGAAAGAAAAAAAGAATCATGGTATACTGTCAGAACAAATGGTCAAAAATTTTACATTTAAGTACAGATTTTTATATATGAAGAGTTTGGTTCCAAAACGCGATAAACGCCATTTAAAAAAATTACCGCCAAAATCAGTATTGTATCAGGTCAGTATTAAAAAGTAAATTCTTAATTTTACGGAAAATCCAATATCCACCGTATTATGTCATTTTTTCTCCTTTTTTCCCAAAACGCGATAAACGCCACTTCTCTTTTTCTGCAGAATGCAATAAATCCGCTCCACAAATCACAGCGCACCATTCCACGCATTGTAAACAACAATGGCGGCGCTTAAAATACACACAGAATCCTAGTTTTCCTCATCTACTTTGTACTTCGTGATCGACAAACAAACAAAAACAAAATAATACTTTTGATGGCACTGATAAACCTGTGGTGGTTTTCTGTGACGGGGAAGAAACGTAAGCCATCAAAATCGAATAATTTACGCGCGAGGCACTCGGGCGAAGGAAAAATGCCGGCTGTTGCTTGTTCTCCCAACAGCCTCAAGCTTCTGTCATGCTAACACATTGACCCCAGAGGATCTTATGAAAAACTTTCCATTATTTTACTCAAAGTCAACGAAAATCGAGCAGGACCAAAACATTTTACAGCTGATCGCTGTCAAAAAAGTTTAGCGACGACGTCCCAAGGATGACCGCAGCAATGACAGTGTTCTTAATATGACAAAGTAAGTGTTTTGATTAATGCCATTAATGTTTTTTTTTTTTAATCAGTGTAAACCACTAGTCAACTAAATGAATATAACATGGTAAAGATTAATGCACATTTATATATTGATTCAATAGATTTATAGCATTTTGTAAAAAACACTTGTCGTGGATTTATTGCATTTTGTGGAAAAATAATCTGTTTTTATAATAAATCAAATTATGGATTTGCATTTTTTTATGTTTTTACAAGCCTAAAGATGCTATGTGAAAGTTTGTAACAGAAAATAGTGGTTTTCATCTCATCACTTTCTTGGTATAGAAAACACATTTTTACCCAAATTAGTCAAAATAAATTGCGTTTTGGAACCAAACTCTTCATATTTAATACCAATATGTACTTTTGGGGTACTATTATGTATTTTTTACTTTTGGAAAAGGGTACTGCTCCAGTTACAGCTAGTGACCATTTTGTCTGACAGTGTATGTTTATTTTTATAAAAGGAGATTGATTTCAGTGACTGAAAAGAAAGATTGAATGTTTTATTGTGGAATTGCACGGTTATGTGCATTATCTACTAGTTGTGTAAGGAATGGAGGCAAAACTCAAATCGACATTTTCCCCAATGGCAACAATCTTGTTTTTAATATTTATGACAGTATGAAGTATGTGCACTGAAGACGCCAGCGCTTAGCACATCCAAACATTCAAACTGGAAAGAGAAGCAACTTTACACAGCATGACGGGCTTCAGATATTTGAAACATTTTCAAACCTCTTTCAAGTTCCATGCTTACTTTGGGATGATTGTTGTTTTTGTCTTTTATTGTGCACAAAGCCAAGTTTTGTATTTTTTATTTTTGGATGTAAAAATGTGTATTCTTTTTTGAAATCTGTTGAAAAAATAAAAAAGAAAAAATCAGAGTGCTGTGCTTGTTCTTTCAATCTGATCTTCTGATTGACTGCAAGCTCTTAAAGGGACAGTTCACCCAAAAATATAAATTCGATCATATTTTATTCACCCTAAAAACCTGTATACACTTCTGTGTTCTTCTGAACACAAGTTGAGATATTTCGAGAATGTTTGTTACCAAGCAGACCTGGGGCACTATTGACTCCCATAATTGGAAAAATAATGCTATGGAAGTGAATGGTGCCCCAGATCTCTTTTTCAAAATTATCTTAAATTGTTTTCAGCAGAACAAAGAAATGTATACAGGTTTTGAACAACTTGGGGATGAGTAAGTGATTACAAAATTTGGTTTCTTTTCTGAACTATCCCTTAAAAGTTTTTATGTAATTTAACAGAACTGTTCAGAAGTTAGAAGCTTAAAGGATTAGTCCATTTTCTAAAAAAAATCCAGATAGTTTGACCGCCACCATGTCATCCGGGATGTTGATGTCTTTCTTTGTTCAGTCCAGAAGAAATTATGTTTTTTGAGGAAAACATTCCAGGATTTTTCTCATTTTAATGGACTTTAATGGACCCCAACACTTAACAGTTTTAATGCAGTTTAAAATTGCAGTTTCAAATGACTCTAAACGATCTCAAACGAGGCATAAGAGTCTTATCTAGTGAAACGATTGTCATTTTTGGCAAGAAAAATTTAAATATGCACTTTTAAACCACAACTTCTCGTCTTTCTCCGGCTGTGTGACGCCCCAGGGCGATCTCACCTTATACGTCATCACGTCAAGAGGTCACGGATGGCGTATGTGAAACTACACCCCAGAGTTGAGAAAGAGGACAGTTCCGACGTTGTTGTATGTTCGAATGATACTAATTAATGTCTTTTGTGTCATTTTTTTTTAAATGGTTCGCAAATATGCATTTCATATATGTAACACGTGACCTTTCCACGGCATTAAGCAATTACGTGAGGTCGCGCTGGCTTGTCAACCAGCCGGAGATAGAAGAAAAGTTGTGTTTTAAAAGTGCATATTTTTTACTTTTCTTGCCAAAAATGACAATCATTTCGCTAGATAAGACGCTTGTGCCTCGTTTGGGATCGTTTGGAGTCATTTGAAACTGCAATTTTAAACTGCATTAAAACTGTTAAGTGTTGGGGTCCATTAAAATGAGAGGGATCCTGGAATGTTTTCCTCAAGAAACGTAGTTTCTTCTCGACTGAACAAAGAAAGACATCAACATTTTGGACGACATGGTGGTGAGTAAATTATCAGAATTTTTTTTGAGAAAATGGACTAATCCTTTAACTCCGTTGCAATTATTACAAATGAATCATTTTCAAGAATTATGTTCAAAGCAAAAAGAGCAATCATGCCACTAATACTCCAACAAAAGAAGCGTCTGATCAGACACAAATCTCTAATTAAGGGCTCACATAAAAAAAGTGTTCTTTTTATACCCATTTCCACACCCTTTATCCAGTGGGAACTATATGGAAAAGAAATTGAATACTTCATTCTGTACAAGATAAAT
Organism: Misgurnus anguillicaudatus; assembly: GCF_027580225.2. NCBI lineage: Eukaryota > Metazoa > Chordata > Actinopteri > Cypriniformes > Cobitidae > Misgurnus > Misgurnus anguillicaudatus. Next base: position 8,029,648 of record NC_073359.2, on the reverse strand, counting down.
CTGAGAAATCGGTGACAATGTTTCTTGAACAGAACATGCTGTTCGTTTGTGGGACATTTGTGTGAAATTGAACCAGTGGACGCTGTTCAAAATGAGCCATAAATTACTAACTGCGGCGGCATGTCTAATGTGGTTCCCATTATGGAGTGTTCCCCTTAATGGGGAAAACCAGAAGAAGAGGAATTTTATTTATTTGAAAAAGCTGGTGGTTATAATCTAAAGTTGGGGTTGTGAGAGGTCAAAGAGTGAAAGAAGGTAGAGATGAGGGAGAGAGGTGGAAGAAGGTGCGGGGGATGAAGAGATGGCTGTAACTTGAGTCGAAACTGATGGTTCGGACTGATAAAACCTCAGGCGGCCCCTCGCTCGGTAGCCCCTCATAAGAAAGAAAAATCCAAGATGAGATCTCTTTAATATCTTAATTATTTCTCCTAGACAACAGTGGGACATCAGTCTCCTGCGTCTCATATATTTATCTTAAGAAAAAGACAGAAATCTTACAAATGTCTCCAGTAGAGTTGAGCTCAGATTTGGCAAGTCTGCAATAAAAAGTCAATATTATTGAAGATATGAACATTTTTACACAAATCCAGATGATCTTATCTATACAATCTACATTACTTTTACACACCCTACTCCTAATGCATTTGAACAATTGTCTCATTTTATTTCTCGTAAGCAATTTTAGAAGAAACATCTGAGACAAAATTGACACTTAAATAAAACACAACTGTGAACTCTATCAAATCAACTTTGCTAAAATATTAACATCTGAGCAATACATTTTCCTCTAACTTGAAAACAAAATTTGAGTAGGATTTACTTGGAAAAAAGCTAGGAAACAATTTTCACTCAGAAAATGCGAAGACATTTAAAAGAATTGCCAAGTAAAGGCAAAACACAATTATCAGCAGCTTTAACTAGAATTTTCTAAGTAATGTTTACATGTGATTTTTAAGTAATCTATTTGTGACTCACAAACATCAAGAATCAGAGTATGGATCTCCTCAACAATGGTGACAAAGAATGCCCTGGATGTCCTGGATGAGATTTGTAATTTGTTAATACCCAGCATGCATTGCAGCATGAAGTTCTTCATTTAATTGTCACCATGGTTGAGATTCATACTAAGATACTTGATATTTGTACGTGCCAAACCGGTTAAAATTTTGTCCATAGTTCCTAAAATCCTTAATGACAAACTGCTGTAAGCATGCTGGATCTCATTTTGACAAAAAATAAACTTTTGATGAGTGAGTAAATCAATTAATTAGATGATGATCTTTAATATTATGTCCCAACCACCACAGAATTGCACTATTAACTTTACATTATCATAACAAACGTGCTTAAGACACAACTAGCAAACAAAATGTCAATAGTCCAACTTAAACAAACACGGATCTCCATAATGACAATGTTAAATGAAACAAAACATCAACATCTAAACTTGAAAAAGTGAATTGTGCTTTCAATATTTTTTAACGAACATTCAGAAATAATGTTTTATAACAGCTTTAAAGGTGTAGTGTGTAATTTTTAGAAGGATCTCTTGACAGAAATGCAAAATAATATACAAAACTATATTATCAGTGGTGTATAAAAACCTTTCATAATGAACTGTATTGTTTTTATTACCTTAGAATGAGACTTTTTATCTACATACACTGAAGGTCCCCTTACATGGAAGTCGCCATTTTGTGCCGCCATGTTCCTACAGAAGCTCTTAATAGACAAACTTTTTTACTAAGTTGTCTCAAATGATGACATGTTTGTCCTTTGGCGGCTACCGTAGCTTCTCTAAGTGTTTCAAAAGCAAGGCTGTGAACTGAGCTGTTGGTTGCAATTTGCAACCTCACCACTAGATGCCGCTAAAATTTACACACTGCACCTTTAACATAATAAAATGCAATGTTTCTCTATTATTTAAATAACAAGCAAAAAAATAAATATAGAAAACCAATGGGTCTCATTCACTAAGCATGCGTACGCATACATTTGTTTGTTAAATGTGTGTACGGATGTTTTAACTTACAAATCATGATTCAACAAAAACTTTCGTACTAAAATTTATTTTAAATGTATGCAAAAACGTAAGAACAACTTAGACCACACATACGCAATAATCATGAACAAGGAAGAAAAATATATAAAATATGTAACACAGATATATATATTATAGGGTTATTTTTCCTTGTTCAAGATCCTTGCACACATGTGGTCTAAGTTGTTTTTGCATACATTTAAAATAAATTTTAGTATGAAAGTTTTTGTTGAATCATGATTTGTAAGTTAAAATGTCCGTATGCACATTTTACGAACAAAATTGTGCGTAGCATGCTTAGTGAATGAGACCCATTGTTTAAAACGTTGTGTGAACATTAAAACATGACATTGTCATAACGTTTAAAAATGATAGAATGTAACATTCATATAAAGTTCAGACAACCCAGAAACGTTGTTAAAACGTTAAAAAATGACACTTTTTATGTTGTCAGAACGTTTTTGCAAACGTTGGGAACTTTTAAGGAACTTGTCTCTGTTAGCTGGGCATGCGCATCTTTTATCTGGGTTAGTAAGTATCTTTTACTTGCGTTTGTCGTTTTTTCCACCAATTGATTTCGATGACAAAACACACCGTTAATATTACTTTAGCAATTCCATTTAAATTTACGAATGTATTTGAGCACAAATAATAAAAAAGAAACTGCAAGTAATACATTGAAATAAACCCGACACTTTGAAGTAGAAAGACAAAATAGTATTTGTTTGTAAAACATACTTAGATAATGTTAACTTTATTTACAAATTCAAAAAAAAATTTTTACAGTGTAGGACAAATTTGGAGCAAATCATCAAACTTAACTCAAAGCAGAACAAAATTTGGATTGGAAACGGCAGAAAGAAAGAAAAGTTGGACCTATATGCTAAATGGCTGGTAACTATCAAAGAGAGAGAGAGAGAGAGAGAGAGAGAAAGAAAGAGAGAGAGAGAAAAAGAAAGAGAGAGAGATTGCAGAAGTCAATTACAAACTGGTAACTATCAAATTTAATTCACAAATTAACAAAATGTCAAGAGTCCAACTTAGACAAACACTGATCAACATAATGACAATGTTAAATGAAACAAAACATCAACATCTAAACTTGAAAAAGTGAATTGTGTTTTCAATATTTTTTAACGAACATTCAGAAATAATGTTTTATAACAGTTTTAAAGGTGTAGTGTGTAATTTTTAGGAGGCTCTCTTGACAGAAATGCTAAATAATATACAAAACTATATTATCAGTGGTGTATAAAAACCTTTCATAATGAACTGTATTGTTTTATTACCTTAGAATGAGACGTTTTTATCTACATACGCAGAGGGTCCCCTTACATGGAAATAATAAAAAAAAACTGCAAGTAATACATTGAAATAAACCTGAGACTTTTAAGTAGAAAGACAAAATAGTATTTGTTTGTAAAACATACTTAGATAATGTTAACTTTATTTACAAATTCAAAAAATTATTTTTACAGTGTAGGACAAATTTGGAGCAAATCATCAAACTTAACTCAAAGCAGAACAAAATTTGGATTGAAAACGGAAGAAAGAAAGAAAAGTTGGACCTAAATGCTAAATGGCTGGTAACTATCAAAGAGAGAGAGAGAGAGAGAAAGAAAGAGAGAGAGATTGCAGAAGTCAATTACAAACTGGTAACTATCAAATTTTATTCACAAATTAACCGATTAAATAAGTCAACCTGGTAAATTAAAATCAAGGCGAAGACACCATGATGTTCATCTGTGTAATCTGCAAAGTTCTTCAAACTCTATCCAGAAGTGATAGTGCATAACCAGAAGTTCATGAAGATGAATAGACAAACGCTGTTTTAACAAGCAGGACTGTATGCAGCTGTTATGGTTATGGATTAAGATAACAAAGGCTAAGAGAGTTTAGTCCGCCAGTATTTTACAAGAGTTGACAGCTCGAAACAGACCAGGATTACACCCCACAGACACACAGGACAAATCACCATCTCTATGCAATGGATTTACATTCTTCTGAGAACTATACATCAAAATCAGACGTCAATTGTGCAACTCTAAAAGCTGTATGTACATCAATAACTGTATATATTTAAAATTCATGGTAGTAAAAGCACTCTATTAGTTTGAACTCTTCAACGCCAGGTGTCTTGTGGCCCCCAGCTATTTTCAGTTTGAGACCCCTGGTTTAATTCACCTATGTAGTCGAGTGGGTAGTTGATAGTAATCCGATCCAGATCAATAAACAGCGCCCACTACCTAATTTCTTCCTGACATGGATGAACAAAGGCTCTCTAACACACACTGTTGCCTCAGGGCTCGAACCCCTACCCAGGTTTGACCTCTGACCTCTTGGACTAAGGTGCACCGCTGAGGCATGCCACAGACATTCTCGTGCACGTGCACACACATGTTGGAATTTCTGCGTGTGAATGTGGTAGATTTTAGACATCAGAGTGGGGCAGAGCAGGGGGAAGTAAATTGTTGCCTACAATCTGTGTGTTTGTTGTAGTCCAAGAAAAGAGATTTACTTTGGAGACAATAACTGGCGTCATTGTTTACTTTGGAGTTTGTACCTTTTGCATATCGTTAACATGTAATAATACACACTTGCACACCAAAGGAAATGTAAAATTGTGAATCGGACGATTGGTGCTCTTTAGGTTATGACAATATTACCTTGAAGTGTGCAGATTTGCCTTTGAGATGTGCCTATTATGACTTTAATCTTGTATTGCTATGACTTTATTCATGTAATTTTGATTTGTGTAATTTCATACTGATTTTATTCTTGAAATCTAACTTTATTCACAAAATTTTATGACTTTAACTATGTGCAGCTATGACTCATTTTTTGTAATTTTTACTTTATGCACAAAATATCACAGCTTTAATCTTGTACTGCTATGGCTTTAGGCTCAAAATATTATGCCTATAATCATGTATTAATTTAACTTTATCCTTGTAATTTTTATTCAAAATAATCTTTTCTTAAATTATAATCAATTTAATCTCGTATTGCTCTTGTATTACTTTTATCCCAATACACTCTTAAAAATAAAGGAGCTTCACAATGCCATAGAAGAACCTTTTTTGTCTAAATGGTTGTTTAAAGCACCTTTAACATCTGAAGAACCTTTTTATTTTACTAAAGGTTCTTCATGGTAAAAACAGTTCTTCAGATTAGAGGTAGACAAATTAATCGGGTTTGGCGATTAATCGGTTTGCCAATTAATCGGCACCGATAGTTAAATGGTGGAACAAAAAAATCCACGCCGATTGTTTTTCTGAGTGCATTCGTTGCTTCATATCATTATGAAATTATACATTTGCTGAATAGTTGCTGCATTACGTAACAAAGAAACAACAGCAGGAACCTATATTTTTATTTCTGCAAATATTTAATTTAGCACAATTTCATGGTTCATTACTGTTGTTTTATTACTTTTGTAATACATTTCAGCACTGTTTCACTTTGAGTGTTATGTTTGTTTTTTATCCAGTATCCATTTTAAAAACTATCAGTCGATTAATCGGTTATCGACAAGTACGGACTTGGTATCGGTAAAATCCACTATTGGTCGACCTCTAATTCAGATTATAAAATGTATAAAAGTGGTTCTTTAAAGAATCTTCGACTAAGTGGTTCTTTGACGAACCAAAAAGGTTCTTCTATGGCATCGCTATGGGGAACCTTTCAAGCACCTTTATTTTTAAGAATGTAAATTCGATCTTATTCTCAATCTATGATGACTACTCTCATATTTCTACATCTTTAATCTCGTGATTTAGAATTTACTCTCAAAATATTTTGACTAATCATATCATAATCTTATTTATCATTTTTTAACGTGGCACTTAGCTCTTTCCCCGCCAGCATTTTTTCATGATTTTCACAAAAGTTTAATGCCTCCCAGAAAATGCTCTTCTTTATAAACATACAATATATTAAAGAAAAGAACAGAAACAAAAAAATTTCATCATACCTTCATTAGTTCTCTTTTTCTCACTTCTCAAATATGGGTAGGTTTCTTCAAAAACACAAAATTTTGAGCAAAAAGCTGAGATAATTCCATTTTTGTAAAGGACTTTTGATAGAGATCAGGTTCAGAGCGATCTTCAAAACTTAGACGGATATACCTAGGGCAATACTTCCGGGTTTTATATGTTCGGAAGTGCAATAATCCGCAATAGTAGCGGTATTGCGGATTGGCGAATATAACTCGTCAATGGCGGCAAAAGAGTTAAAGGTGTTTTTTTAGCGGCATCAAGCCGAAAGATTGCGCATTGCAACCAACCTCAATTTCGGGACGAAATGGGTTTCATAGAGCAGTTTGTCCATTTAGGGCTACTGTAGAAACATGGCGGCACCGAGTCCCACTGTGTATGTAGATTAAACAGCAGAATTATACAGTACCTTACTCTCATACCGTACTCTCTCTGTATTGCCAAATTATCTTCTATTTAAACATGGAAAAAGTCAGATTTTCATGATATGGCCCCTTTAAGTGTTAGTACCACAAAATTCCCAAACAATTCAATAATTCAAAAATGATTGAAAATTCAATCATTTGTCATTCTCCATATCAATATCTACTAAAAATGCACCAGACCGTATCCTTAGCTTCTCTCAGCCCCTGGGCTGTTTTATACGAAGTCCAATTTAGCTACAAAATGGCCAGCTACAAAATAAACCCCTTTTTATGGATGCTAGTCATGGCCAATATAAAACAGGTTAAGACGTGCCAGGGGCCGTAAGCGAGGGGAAGGCGTGGAGCAATTTAACTCTGGTGGTATGTCAATGACAAACATCCAGAGACGAGCAGATGCGTGCCACATGATGTAAACAACCACCTAATACGAAACAGACTGGGAATAGTATACTTTGGGTTTGGATGAATCCATTTATCGAGACGAATGGAAATCTTTGGCATCATTTGTGGTCTTTTGTCTTTATTATTTAGTGGGAGAGGCCAGACAGGACAGGAAATGATAGAAAGAAGAGAAGAGGACTTAGTCAGGAAAGTTCAACAACTTGAGCACCAATGTGTCAAAGCATGACGACTACAGAAAAGTGATTTTCCAGAAGCTTTACTCATATACTGTGCATAGTATGCACTTTTTTTACACTCAAATGCTACTTTTGTCAATGCTTACCACCATGCAATGCATTGCACCTCAATTTATAAATCTCCGAAGCATCAATTTCAGCTTTAAATCAAGACAATTTTAATTCAAAGCATCTGGTCTTTATTTTTATTAACCCCAAAAGTTTTAAGACCCATTTCATTAGTTGCCAGGGATTCCCCAGCATCAAAATCTCTCACAACATCTCATAAACACAATGCAATATCAATTGCATGTCAAAAACAATGAGCTGAATGCTCACCTAGGAGGTCATCACACTTCACAACATAACCCAAGCCAAATCCATCCAATACCAATTGGTCAAACAATAATAACACTCCAGACTGAACATGTGGAACAAACTCCTCTGTGGAAGAAGAACGGATAATGAAAGATGCTTGGCCAATCCACTAGTTTTCAACTCCTTTCCTATTTCTTTAACTCTCCAGGGAAATGCTGGAGTACATGAAGAGGAAGCTGCCAAACCGGCAATCTCTTCGCAAGCGCAGATCGTAATGAAAACCATTTGTACGACTTTCGCAGCCGCCCCGAAATACAAGACCAGAATGGGTTTACACAAAAGCACTTTATTTTTTTGGGTTCACTGGGTCTCCGCACCGAAAACCATATTAAATCGACTCCACACGTCCCACTCATACCCTCTGTCACAACATCCGCCCAGAAGAAGAAGAAGAAGATTGCAATCATTCGCTGACTATAAAACAGATGTTCGGTGGGCTCTTAAAGTGGTGAGGTAGTTTGGTTAAACAGGTGATGATTGTGAAAGAGGTTACAGCAGATCTGCAGATGTATTGAGTTTAATATTGTTGCCGAATCAAATAAGGAAGTGAGACCCTTTATTTATTTATAATGTCCATGTTCAATATTTTCTACCCTGAAGTAAGCAAAAAAATTAGATTAAATGGAGAGCAAATTGAGTTTTACCGTCTCATGTTCATTTTATGTCCCCTAAAGCAATGTAAGAAACCCATCGGATATGAAACATAATTGAGACCATACGAGCTATGAAAGAGTTTTATGCAATAAAATGTTCTCTGTCTGTAAACCGGAAAAATTTTACATATTTTGTTTCCGAAGACTGAGTAACACCAAATAAAACACAAGGACAAGATGAACCCCAGTGATTTGATGCTCGCTGTGTCCTGGTGTATATGTGGACAACTTTGACAGTGCATAATGGATGGAAGAGAAGGAAGTAAATAAGGACAGCAGCCAGTCATTCGGAGTGGGCGAGTAAATGAGGCGGTTTGCCAAGATGAAGACTGACTCAACCTCTCCTCTCTCCGTCTCTTACCCCTCCTGTGTGATCTATAAATCCTGTCACAGTCTCTTTTAGATGAAGTGTTTTATTAGAGACTAACTGAATCCAGGGCTGAAATCAATCACGGTTCAGAGGCGCCTAAAAGTAAAAGATGTTCCTTTGCTGGATGAATCTCACAAAAACAGGACCATTTTTCATCCCAAATTAAGGTCATTTACATTGCATTATAAAAGAATAATTATTAAAAAAAGATTAGATTTTCAAATACACATAACAAATACTGACAAAATAATTATTCCCTAATAAGACCTTAAAGAGCACCTATTTCATTAACAACATTATTTTGTGTATTTGGTATAATACAATGTGTTCGTGTGGTTTATGGTTAAAAAAACACATTGTAGCTTCAGATTTCGCTCTCTTCCTGAAACGCACGGATTTAAAAAGCTCTGTGTCCCTGATTGGCCAGCTAATCTGTACGTTGTGATTGGTCTGAATACCTCTGACGTCAACTGGAAATGTGACGCTCCCTACCATGTTTGAAAGATTTGCTTACAATGCAATGCTGACAGGAGTTAACTTACAGGCTGTAAGTCAAAGCGGGAGAAATCATGATATTGTTGGTCTTTCCTACATCAACAAGCCCAGGAAGTAAACTGTTGCCTACAATCCGTGTGTTTGTTGTAGTCCAAAAAAAAAAGATTTTCTTTGGAGACGAAAACTCGCGTCATTGTTTACTTTGAGGTTTGTACCTTTTGCATATCGTTAACATGTACTAATACACACTTACACACCAAAGGAAATGTAAAATCGTGAATCGGACAATAGGTGCTCTTTAAAGCGTAACTTAACCCCTGTTCAGAGCCTGACTCCACCCACTGGCAATATTACAAAAATGCAAAAAAAAGTGGACAGACCCCAACGGAGATAGAGGGGACGAACTGTGCTCGTACCAAGGGTGTGGGGAGATCTACCCGTTCTCACCAAGATGCGTACAAATGACACGCAGTGTCATTATCGTGCAATAGATACGCCAAATTCCGATTTTGCGTGCATATGATACGCCAGTCCTTCCCATTCACTTATATGGCGAATCGTTTCGTGACGTTTTATTTATTGTTTTCTCATTTGTTTTCTGTTTTTTAAACCATTTTCGCTTGGGTTTAGGGTTAGATTTCACATTTGTTTAAGCAGGTTATTTAATATACAGGTTTCTCTATGTTTTTATCTATATTTAAGCCATGGTCGCTTGGAGTTGGGGTTAGAGTTGGGGTTTGGGTTAGGATGTCATTTTTATATAACAAAAAGTTGTTCTAACCCTAAACCCAAGCGAAAATGGTAAAAAAAAAAACAGAAAACAAATGAGAAAACAACAAACAAAACGTCACGAAACGACCCGCCATACAAGCGAATGGGAAGGACCGGCGCACCACATGCACGCAAAATCGGAATTTGGCGTATCTATTGCACGATAATGACACTGCGTGTCATTTGTACGCTTTTTGGTGAGAATGGGTTGGGGGAGATCGTAACAAGGGCGTGGTGAGCTTGAACCTGCTTACGTAGAGTCGTACCACTTATGTCACGTGGTACTGTTTACATTCAATAGGAAAATTCAACTGCAGTAGCCACCGTTCAACCTGTGGAGGGCAGCACTTAGACGTTTTTACACCATATATTGTAGCATTGAAACACTTTATACCCAAATGTCAAAAAAGTTACTCAAATCAATGAACAGCACTAATAAAGCCCCATACTTACAGATCATTAACTATAAAAAGCTGGTTTAGGGTTTAGTTGCTCTTTAAAACAAATAACACTGATCATCCTGGTCCACTGTTTAAAGTTACTAACGTTTAATGACAAAAATGTTCTTATTGCCATATTTCGTTTTTCTGAGTCGTGTTGACAAAGTTCAGGGAAAATTTCCTAATGTCAAATTTAAAATGAATTTGCGCTTAACATGAGTTACTGAAACACATCGCACTTCAGTATAGATGCGATTAAAGTGTTTACATGGCCGCATACTGCGATTTAAACCACTTTTAATATGATTATACTTACTGCGATTCACTAGTTCGCCTGCACATTCAGATCTTAATGATTAATGGTAAACAAACTTGGCTTGCTGTCCTTGAAGAGAGCCTTCAGAGAGCGAACCTGAGGCTGGGCTCGAGCCCCAAGTTCAACCCCCTACAACAGAAATGCACAGAGAAAGAAAGAGAGCAGTAAAGGAGGAGTTGGGGAGGAGGAGGGATGCCGGAAGAATTGCTGCTCGACATGGAGGCCTGAAGCTACCTTATATACGCCCATGATGATGATTGACACGCTTGAATGTTTAGGCTCCTCCCGAACCTACACTTAGAACTACATTTATACGCTATTGTGTTTACATAAGGTTAAATATAATCGCAATATTGTTAAAATCCCATTATAATCGCATTATGAGAGTGCATGTAAACATGGCCAGTGTTTGTATCTTTTGTAATAGTTTTGTAAGTCTCCTAGTTGTCTTCAGTCGAAAAAGATGAATCTCAACATCATACACTCTATTGTCAATGTTGAAAAGGGGCAAGAAAGGAAAAGATGCTGATGCGCATGACCTGAAGGATTGAATGTCCGTGAACTATTCTGAATCTGATCGCTAACTAAATTCCTTAACAAAAAGGATTTTTTTCAGCTTTTTGCTAAAAAAAAAACACATTTAAGAGTTTATAAACAGAAAAAAATAAAGATATGATGAAAAGTTTTTTTCCCGTTTTGTTTGTTTGTTTATTGTTTGTTTGAAAGCAGAGGGTCTGTTCTTTCATTTGATATATTTGTATGTTTATTTATTTTTAGAAGAAAATTTTCCTGGAAGGCATTTTGTGAAACTTTTTGCGAAAATCACAAAAAATGCGGGCGGGCAACCTTTCAAAAAAAAGGCTGGCGGGGTAAGAGTTAATTGCTTAGATCAGACAAGAGACTCATAAACAACAATCACAAAACATAAAAAAGTTATTGATCAACCTGTAAACTGAAAAAAAGTAAAAACTATTTGGTTTTGCAAGTCAATTCAACCAACCCTTTTAAAGTTTAATGTTTAGTTGACATAACTTATAAAAACAAGTTGAAATTGATTAATTCATTTGTTAAGTTAAAGTGAGTAAAGTAAAATATATGTTGATCCGACATAATTTTTAACAGTGCAGGTAACATCTTAAGCCCGGGATACACTGCACGATTATTGGCGGTCCCAGACGAAAGATTGCCATCGTTAAACAATCGTTACGATTTCTGTGATCGTGGCTCTTCATCGGTGGTCCTACGTCGTACATTGAAAGAGGTTCAAAGACAGCCGTTTTCCCGGTCTTGCGTCCAAAGATAGCCTACGATAGTTTTCAGCATTTGTTTACCACGAGCGCATGCTGGTGACGTTACACTAACGTGTGACGCAGCCGCCGAAGCTTCCGTGTCATCATCGTACAGTCTACATGCCTGTCGTACCGAGTTTAAACGATCCATGTTGCACAGTGTGATACGGTAATGATCTTATAGGAGGGCAAAAATCCTGCAGTGTATTCCGGGCTTTACAGTGTTAAGAATCGGTGGGTGTAAACTTTTGAACTGGATATGGTGCTTCAATGTAATAAAAAATACAAAAAATCGTAAATGTTTATAAAAATGTATTTTTTTTTGTTGAGTAAAATATACTTTTTTGGCCATTTGCATTTATTTGATAGACAAGGTGAGGACAGGAAAGTAGGGTGGAGAGAGGGGTACAGGATTGGCAAAGGACCACAAGCCAGTATGCCTGTATGGCCTACTATGCCATGCTACGCCATTGGTTCCTACCAAAATATACTTCATTTCTTTATTTTAGCGTGAAATACGACTCTGACAAGGTCTTGACAGCTTTCGTGGGATTCACCCATTTTGATTGTCACAACTTGCGGTTATCAAGCGCTGTATGTCTTCAAACTTTACGCTCTTGACTTTGACCCGGAGCTGCACTTTCATTCCCTTTCTCCCCACGCACCAAACATAAACGAAAAACAATCATTTCTACAGCCTGCAGAGCTTTGCATCTGTCTTTCATAGCAAACTGCAGTCATATGGACGGGCGATAGATGAGTGAGGGAGGGCGGATAGCGATGCGTGTCGTACGCAGTGCCAGGATTTGTTAGTGAGGAACCCCAGACGTCCACGCTTTGATTGCAGTCTGTGTAAAATGAGCGTAGGTTCCTCCTGAACGTACATATGCCGCGTAACCTTTCACCTTAAACCAAACAAGCGTTGATAGGCATTGATGCCTGCAGCCCACCAACGTATATGGATTCAGAGAAAAAGACTAAAAGTGTGATTTTACCTTGGTGTCAGATGGTGAAAAATTAGCATGATGAAATTGCAAACGGCTTTTGGGACTGGAGACATGCATCATCTACAGCAGAGAATGTTCTGGCACAGACTATAACTGAATGGATCCAAAACACACACAAACACGTACCTTCTTACAGTGTATGTCTTTCTTGAATGTCGGTTAACAAAAGTGCAGAACAAACCTATTTGTCTTAATAACTAGCTGTCAAAAAAGTAGAGAGAACCATTTGTAAATACACTGATACACACAATGATATCACCTTCCCACAGGTTAAAGCCAGGGAAACCAAAAATAAATATTGTTTCATTGTGCTTCACTGATGAAATCGGCGGATACTTTTGCAATCTGTTTTGAATTTAAGTGTAGCTCATGGAAAAAGTCATGCTCCGTCATGTGATGGTGATCAGTGCTTGAAGGGGAATACTGTTTGTTTAAACTGTGCATGAATTGAAAATGATATTAAAACTAATTTATCAGGAACCATCCAAAAACTCACTCGACATCTTCATAAAGCACCACTGTTGATTTGCTATTGGGCCAAGATGTAGTGTAAGTCTTCTTAAAGGAGTTGTAAATGTAGAAACCAATGTTGCCAGATATCACAAGCCTGTTGTAAGTACCAACAAAAGTCTACTTTCACATTTATGCATTTGATAGACACATTTATCCAAAGCAACAGTGCATTCAAGCTAGGGTTGTCACAATTTTCCAAATCCTCGATTTGATTACATTTCCGTGAATGTTACGGCAATGTTACTGGGTCCTCTTTACAGAAGCGATCCCAGAACATTTACAAGATGTGTTTGTGTTCACACAGAAACCTTTCTGACAATTTCACATACATTTTCTGGGACCAAAGTGCTGTGTGAATGGGGTGGGTGATTCTCACGAAACCATTGAAACACCACGGCACTAATGATTTTAGCTTTAAAATGTGTAATATAGTAACATTAAAAAGCATCAGAATTAACACAATACTGTGTTCTACCTTGCACAATGTATGATTTCAACATAAGAATTTATAATTGGAAATTTTATCTCATTTTCTGCTGAAATTCTCATTACCGCAATGTGTCCGGCTGTGTTTGAACATGCGTTATGTTGTAATTTAATCAAATTAACACAAAAATATTAAGAAAAAAATAAATGGATTTTTTGCTAGACTACTTTAGATGACAGAAAAAATATTTACTGAATATTCATGTATAATAATAATGAAGAAAAATTTGGAAAATGATGTGTCCATGCCTGATGTTCTCATCCTCCGCAACACTTTTTGAGAACAGTTTAAGCACACATACAGAATTTTAATAAAGTTTGATTTTGAGTGACCAAGCACATGGACCAGTTACTTCAAGATGGCTACCAGGTAAGATCATTTTTTTACAGTTAATTTGAAATATTGTCTTGTCAGAATGCTTACACGACATTTTGATTATCATTACCACAACAGATGATTATTAAATGTTAATTTAATTAATAGAAGCATAATACTTTGATTTTAAATGCATGTGGAGATTCTCCAAATTATGTTCTTTCAGGTTTGTCATGTCATTTTGAAAATATGTCAGTTTTGATGTTTTCTGACTGTTGCGGTAATGAGATTTTTTAGGACTAATTTTTTTTTTTAATTATGTTACAAAAAGTGTTAAATGATAAGTAAAAGTTTTTAAATTAATGTTCCCATTTACTCCAGACTTTGTTTTTCAATGTCTGGTGGGAAAAAAAGTAAATTTAAGCAATTTTTACATTTTCATGCTTCACATTTTTAAAACCAAGTTTTCGTGAGAATCACCCGGGTATAAATAAACTCCCCTCATTACTTCAATGGTGGATTAAATGGTGGGCACGAAACATTTATTCAATCAACGCGCCCACTCAGTTTAGTAAAATAGAGATTCAAAGTTTACTCTCCAAATGCAGTCCCATGCAAAGCATGCTGGGAACTACGAGTCCACTGCGTAGTTAGTTATGTTTAATAAAATCATTCATAGTTCAACACAAAATTATTAACTTAATTTCCTAGAAATTTAAGTGGATTATACATAATAAAATGAAGTTGAATTTACTCAATAATGTGTTAATTTAGAATTACTCAAATTATTATATTTGATTAAAAAAACAAGAATTCTAATTTTTTTATACAGTTTACTCATTTTATTTTTGTTAAATCTACTACGGCACAGAAATACCTTTTACAGTGTGGTTGCCTTAAAATTTTGAGTTGAATCATTTGTTGAACCAAAAATTATTCTTTTTACAGTAAAAATGTATTGTAGCAGACATGGCAACAAGGAAAAACAACAAAAATCAAACGCTCGCATCTGCTGGTCTGCATAAAAGCATGCAATTAAAAGCAGAATGCGGTGAGATAAATATTTAGTCAAACATAAGGCTGATAGCAGAATCAACAATGCTGGTTTAATTTGGGCTCGGAAAACAAACTTGCGTCAACGTGGAGACTAAGAGGGCAGGAGAGATTTAGCTTGTCGATCTGATAAAAACGGTTCCGGTCATTAACGGTAAAGGGCTTGATATGAAGAGCTAAATCCAGGTCTAGATACAAATCATAATGCCAAAATAACAGCCTGTCCCGTAATTTCACGTTGTCTAGATCAAGTTAACGGATGCTTGAAATTTGTTACAATATCTCAACAGTCGTTTGTCATATTTAAAAAGAAATTACAGGAAGTGTCATCGAGTACATTGTTGATTTAAGCTAATGAAGATAAGGTGATAGCTCTCTATGATGCATTGGCTTTGGTGCAAACAGTTTTTATGGTCTCCGAGTTTGTACAGACCTCAAACAGGGAAAGGACAGACAATCACTCAATTACTTCAGTTTTTTACATTGTGGGTCAGTAGATGATGAATAGTGTAACCAGATTTGTGTCTGTCACAGAAACTGTGCTATGTTGTGCTTTTGAGGAACCAATATATGCTCTGTGACAGCTTGTGTACCTTTTCCTAAGTTTTTTAGGATTTAAATTTTACCAGCAGAGCACTTTTCCAGTCCCTCCCTTTCTTGACCTTCCCGTCTTGATGACATTTTTCCAGAATTTCATAAAGGTCAAGAGGGTTTAATGGGTTTCCAATGATTCCACAACCACAGTGACAATCTGAACATCTGACATCAATCTGCTACACTTCATATTCAAAACCACAAAATCAGTGAATCAGGGAAAATCAACTAAACTGCTATGTTAACACAGGAAAATAGCCTGGAAAAACAGAGGCTTCCAGAGTTTCCAAAAGAAGAGCATTCGTGTCAGAGAGCATCGATTTATTTTGACTAAATGAGGGTACTCAAAACAAACTTTCATTCTTCATAAACAATGAAATCATCTCAACAAAGAGTTCTTGTACTTAATGTAATATTCTCTTTTTCCTATTGTGTTTTTTTAAATTATTTTGTTTATCTTATAAAGAACCGCTGACCATCCTCAGAAGTATGTTTGCCTTTTTGGACAACATACAATAATAATAACACAAAGGCATTTTTTCTTTGAAGGCTAAAGTCATATTTTGTGATTTACTGTTTTATAGATAAAATCATCCTTAAAGGGGACATTTCACAAGACTTTTTTAAGATGTCAAATAAATCTTTGGTGTCTCCAGAGTATGTATGTAAAGTTTTATCATATAGATAATTTATTATAACATGTTAAAATTGCCACTTTGTACATGTGAGCAAAAATGTGCTGATTTGGGTGTGTCCTTTAAAATTCGGCTTTACTTCCTGCTAACTACTGCGCAGGACTGGTCCCGAAATTGCTACTGTGCAGACTCAAGACCCAAGATGTCAGTGCCGTATCAGGAACGGGCGTCATCCATTTTTTTTTACAAACATGGTCACATATACATGTACACTCACCTAAAGGATTATTAGGAAAACTTGTTCAATTTCTCATTAATGCATTTATCTAATCAACCAATCACATGACATTTGCTTCATTGCATTTAGGGTTGTGGTCCTGGTCAAGACAATCCCCTGAACTCCAAACTGAATGTAAGAATGGGAAAGAAAGGTGATTTAAGCAATTTTATGCGTGGCATGGTTGTTGGTGCCAGTCTGAGTATTTCACAATCTGCTCAGTTACTGGGATTTTCACGCACAACCATTTCTAGGGTTTACAAAGAATGGTGTGAAAAGGAAAAAAACATCCAGTATGCGTCAGTCCTGTGGGTGAAAATGCCTTGTTGATTCTAGAGGTCAGAGGAGAATGAGCCGACTGATTCAAGCTGATAGAAGAGCACCTTTGCCTGAAATAACCACTCGTTACAACCGAGGTATGCAGCAAAGCATTTGTGAAGCCACAACACACACAACCTTGAGGTGGATGGGCTACAACAGCAGAAGACCCCACGGGTACCACCCATCTCCACTACAAATAGAAAAAAGAGGCTACAATTTGCATGAGCTCACCAAAATTGGACAGTTGAAGACTGGAAAAATGTTGCCTGGTCTGATGAGTCTCAACATTTAGATGGTAGAGTCAGAATTTGGCATAAACAGAATGAGAACATGGATCCATCATGCCTTGTTACCATTGTGCAGGCTGGTGGTGGTGGTGTAATGGTGTGGGGGATGTTTTCTTGGCACACTTTAGGCCCCCTAATGCCAGTTGGGCATTGTTTAAATGCCACGGCCTACCTGAGCATTGTTTCTGACCATGTCCATCCCTTTATGACCATCCTCTGATGGCTACTTCCAGCAGAATAATGCATCATGTCACAAAGCTCGAATCATTTCAAATTGGTTTCTTGAACATGATAATGAGTTCACTGTACTAAAATGGCCCCCACAGTCACCAGATCTCAACCCAATAGAGCATCTTTGGGATGTGGTGGAACGGGAGCTTCGTGCCCTGGATGTGCATCCCACAAATATCCATCAACTGCAAAATGCTATTCTACTAATATGGACCAACATTTCTAAAGAATGCTTTCAGCACCTTGTTGAATCAATGCCACGTAGAATTAAGGCAGTTCTGAAGGTGGACACAGTATTAGTATGGTGTTCCTAATAATCCTTTAGGTGAGTGTACATTAGTATTTATACATTGTGAACCCCTGTTTTTTATGTATTGGACAATCTAGAAAATATAATACGTGCAACAACATTATCATAAGAAAACTAAACAAACTTATTTTTTGGTGAACTACTATAAAATGTGATTTGCATCCTCACTGAACCCATGAGAAAGTATTATTTCTGATATTTCACAATCATTTATTACTGGTGTTTTTATTCAGATAATATCTGCCAAGGTGCTTATGCTGAGGGAGGTAAGAGGCGAGCCAAATCCCTGACGGATTGTGAAATTCAGATGGCTATAGATGAACTGCGTAAGCTGCTTTGTGTCGAACAACTGGCTCCCCGCTCAAACTTCAATCTGGATGTAGCGCTGCAATCCACTGTGCCTCATTAAGTTTGAGAAATAACTCTGCCACAAATGAGAAAATCAGGCAAAAATGTTGAACGCAGAGGAAAGAAAGTTCACCCCGACTTTTATTTCATTCATTTGCTGTCGTAGATTTTCCAGCCATCTGATTGCTTCAAGCTTCGCTGTACCCCTGTTCCTTCGAGGGTTCATGTGGGGTGGAAGATTTTTTTGTTTTTTTAAAACCTTCAAACGTTAAGTCATATGTCACAAACCCGCGCCAGATTTCATGATCACCAGTGGGCCATAAAATAAAACTCCTGCTTTTGAACATGTGCACACCCACACGCACTTGAAAATGACAGAGAGGAGAAACGCCGGGCGGTTTTCTCACAGTATATGAATAATTTAGACTTTACAGCTCTCCGTGTACACAAACAGATCTGGGAAAGTTTAGGGAGCTGAATGGAGACGTGAGAACAAACGTACAGAAGTGTGTTCTGCATACTCTTGCCTTACTCTTTTCTTTAATATTATGATAAATCACAACTGGACTCGGTTATCTGGAATATTATGTGGTTTTCTATAACCACATTCCCTTGGGTTGATTATGAGACTTTAAGCTTGTAAAGTGTGTAATATATGTGTAAAAAAGAATGAAACTGTTGTAAAACGCATAAATACTTTTTCTTCCTTAAATATTTAATTAGATTTGCTTTACATGTCATTTACATTTTGACTACACTTATATTTATATGAATAGCTCACCAAAAAAAATAAAAATTCTGTCATCATTTACCCACCTGGTCACACTTTATAATAATGGTCCATGAATCATATTTAACTGATATCTAAATTAATTCTTATACTTAAATATGAAGTAATGCTAAGTTAAGGCATGAATTAATACGTGGTAGGTATAAATCTGTAGAAATTTGTCAGTCACTAAAGATTTGGATTATCGTCTCTATCGAGGTTACGCGCCCACGTCACGTTGCTGTGCGCGTGGTCACAAAATCATACGTTTTGTACACGTATTTAAGCACCGCAGTTTTAAAACAAGTGATTTTTAAACCGTTGAAACACAAACAACAGTGCTAAATGCGTGCGCTGTTTCTGTGTGAGAGGAGCGCGCAAGGCACGCATCCACTGCTCATTAAACTTGTAAGAATTTTTGCCGCTTTATTGTCATTAAAGGCGGAGTCCACGATGTTTGAAAAACGCTTTGGAAAAGGAGACGGGCCGACTACCAAAACACACTTATAGCCAATCAGCAGTAAGGAGCGTGTCTACTAACCGACATCCATACGGGTTGCGTATGTGTGGGGCGGGTCTATCAACAGAAGGTCAAGATTCTATTGGGGTAGGGGCGTGTTTGTTTAGGTGATTTCAAATATCAACACTGGCTTTCAAACATCGTGGACTCCGCCTTTAAATACAAATATGGGTGATTCTCACGAAATTAGACTTATGAGGTGTCGTGAAACATTTAGATAAAAATGTAAATGCAAAGTAAGAGTATCAAAATAAGAAGCATTAGTTATAAACATCTCTTCACGTACTATTTTGCACATGATTTCAACTATTTTGTTGTTTTTTCCACATTTAAGGAGAAAATGTTCATTACCGCAACGTGTCCATGACTGGATTTGGGTTCTTTGACATGGAAATATTTATAATTAAAAAAATCTAAAAAATCTAAAGCTTCAGTGCATGTTATACTATAAACATTTACAGTAAAGAAACATGTGGTATTTGGTGATCATTGGTAAATGTAGAGACAATAATAAGAAATATAACTGTGCCCAAGGAAAATGTTCTCATCTTCCGCAACAATTTTAATGTTTAAGCCCTCAAGGAACTAACATTTTAAAAAAAAAATTGTTGTAAGGGACATAATTGACTGTGACACCCAAGATGGCTACCAGGTAAGCAGTTCTTATTTTTCTCTCCAGGTAAAAGTTTAAATTTTGTTTGTTATAGTACTTAGACAACTTTTTAGTTCTCATTACTGAAACATGAGTTTCTAAATGCATATATTTAATGTAATTTCATGTTGCGGTAATGATAATTTTTGATAATAATAATCTAAAAATGTAAATAATTCTATAGGAAATATTTTTTAAATCCTCTAAAAATAATGGTTATAGTAGGTTCAGACCTTAATCTTATATGTGCAAAAAAAAGATTGGTTTCAAATTTTTTTTTTAAAATCTGATGCTGGACACCTTCTAAGTCTGGATTTCGTGAGAATCACCCATATGCGTCAAAATTCCCGTCAAGTATCCTTATAAACACCACCATTTAGGGCTCAAGAGAAAGTAAACAGCTGACAAAAAAATACATGTGTAACAGTATATTAGATCCGGACTTTAGTCTTAACTCTTTGCCCGCCATTGACGAGTTAACTCGGCACTTAAGAGAAAACACTTTCCTGCCAATGACAAGTTTTTCCGGCAATCCGTATTTCCGCTATTATCCACCAGGTGGTGCTCTAACCCAACTTATATACCGGTAAGTAATTACTAATACCAAAGAGTTCAAACTCTGTTTTGATTATCGTTTTTAATCTGATCAAAAGTCCTTGACAAAAACGCAATTATCTCAGCTTTTTGCTCAAAATGTTGTATTTTAAGGAACCTATCCATATTTAAAAAGTGATAAAAGAGATCAAATGAAGGTAGGATTAAATGTTTTTATTTAACTAAAAAAATACTTTTGCTTTAATAAATTACTTTTAGACTTTTAAAGCAACACTAAAGAGTTTTTGCTCTTTGCTCCCCCTACAGGTTAGAAGCGTAATTGTTTTCACTCAAACTACAGGACCGCGACCCAACGGTTGGAAACTTCTTTAGTGCGGTTTTGGCCGAAAAAGGGCTGCAAAGCGAATGTGAAAGTGTCGTTCACCCTGTTTCGAGTGGATGAACCACTGAAACTATTTTGGAAACGTTATTTTAAGGTAAAAAAAACACTTTCGTGTTGCTTTATAATAGTTTGCTTGAGTTTCTTAAAAGTTTGTATCTCAGAAATCCCTCATGTTGGTTGATGTTTTGGTGACAGTGCGCATTTTGTCTGTGTGCACATGTATGAGTGAGTCATTGTGTCTCAATGATGTGCATGTTATGCAAGTGAGAGCTGTAGACAAAAGCTCAAAATTCCATAAAACCAGCTGGGCCCAGAAAGCCAGAACACAGAGAGTCAATATTATTACAGATGAGCAATGGATGTTTGTGGTCAGAGAGAATAAGAGATGAATGTGTACATCTGTATATTGGCTTTTTAAAGGAGACCTGTGTCATTTCTGTCATCGCTATCGTCGTTTCTGAACCACTCCCTCCATCTGCAATTGGTTGGACAAACAGAATCCCACCCCAATGGAGTCAACCAATGTTGGGCCGATATGAGGCAAAGCAAACCCTAACTAAATAACGCTATAACACAAATGTAATAATGGTAAAATAAATTTTGTGAAACTAAGGGCCTGTTTACACGAGAACGCTCGAGGGTGAAAACTTAAAAATATTTTATCTAATGTGCCTTTCGTTTACACGGCGACGGCGTTTTGGGGGCTTAAAAACGCAAAAAAGTGAAACCACCCTTCAGAGTGGAAATCTTAAAAACGATCTACCATCGCGTTCTCATCTAAAGAGTAAAAACGCAAAAGTCTGCTCACGGTGGCTCTCGTCGCGTACGCATTTACGTCACAGACATGCGCCAGTTCAGGAAAATAACAACAAACATGTCGGATTATTTCCATACGTCGGACCTTCAGGTTGCCATAGCAGCTCTGATAAATATACAAGTCTTTCCAGCAGTTGTACGAAATATTCACAGCTAGTATTACTGATCAGAGAAGGCGCCAATTCGTCGGAGGCAAACCAGACGGCTTTGGACGAGACCTGGGAGAACCAGGAAGAAGGTTGTACGCAGGCACACGGACTTGGTGTTGTTGTGTGTCAGTGCTTCACATTGCCACCTAGCCGCCTGGAGTGCATACTACATCGAATATTACACACTTTTGCGTCACCATATGCACGCAGATTTCCCCCTCAAAACGCTTGTATAAACGCGAAATAAAAAGTGATAACGCAACGCCACTTTTGCGGTTTCTTTTCAGATCGTTTCCATGTAAACGTAGCCTAAATAAACATTTGTTATGCAAAATATACCATTTTAAAGTACTTGAAAAATATCTACAAGACATATGTATTGCCGATATGACACCTCACATACTGTAAGAGAAGTCTTATTGTGTGTAATAAAAAGCGAATAATAATTAGTAATTTTACTGTTTGTCAGACGTCGGCTTTACATCTAAGTGTCTTTTTATTACGAACAAAAACATATTTAAGGAACAATTTTTTTACAAAAAAAAGTTTGTTACAAATAAATTATTTTTAATGTACAAACCTTTTCTTCCATATTTGTAAATTATTCTTTGAGATTACACTGATCATGTAGGCTATTCATACATTTACAGCAACTAAAAGCCTGCTAATTTTACTTTCATGACTGAAAGAAAACGACTTTAAAAGAGAACCAAAGGTTTCAATACAAATAAAAACAACGCAATTTTTTAACACCAACTCTTTCCCCGCCATTGACGAGTTATCTCGTCAATTAAGAGAAAACGCTTCCCTGCCAATGACGAGAATTTCCGGCTTTCCACAATACCGCTATTTTCCACCAGGTGCACTTCCGCAACATTTACAACCCGGAAGTAACGCCTCACATGAAAGAGAAAGAACTCCGTTAATGTTTTAAAGATCGCTCTGCATCTGTATCAAAAGTCCTTTGCAAAAATGGAATTATCTCAGCTTTTGCTCAAAATTTTGTGTTTTTGAAGAAACTAATGAAGGTATGATGAAATGGATTTGGTTTGTTTGAAAGCAGAGGGTCTGTTCTTTCATTTGATATAATGTATGTTTATATATTTAAAGAAGAACATTTTCTGGAAGGCATTAAACTTTTGTGAAAATCATGAAAAATGCTGGCGCTGGCTGGCAACTTTAAAAAAAAACGCTGGCGAGGAAAGAGTTAAATTCCACAATCTAAATAGGGAATCACCATGGCGCGAGCGCAACTGTCTTTTAAAGGGGATGAGAGCTGAGACTCTCATTGGTTTATTGCACGTTATGCCAAAAACACACCCATTACTCAATACAAAAAGAGGAACAACCCTTTTAGACTGTGTGCTAGGCGCACAAACCATTTTCCTGTCGTTAAATTAGCAAAAGTGGATTTCGGACACGCCCTTTTAGACTAGGCGCCTTGTGCTTAAGACCATGTGCTTAGATCGTTAAAATAGGGCTCATTGTGTTTGTTCTTTTTGAAGCTTGACAGCCAATTGTCAGTATTTGTTTCTTATTTATACAGGATTGATATATTTGACCCCTTTTAATGAGTAGGTGCACTGTTTGGATTGTAAGGTTTATAGACTCCGCATACTTTATGTGGGTGTGCAATGAATGATTGGGTTGCATGGATGGTTACAGGAAGGCGTGCGGTGTTGTGTGGTTTAATATAAGCACTTTGGGCCCTGTTAGCATTTCAAAATTTCCCTTTCGTCCATCATAACCACATACACAAACACACTTTCCCATTCTGGGCCCTTATTCACCTCGGTATGCACACTGGCAATCTACCATATAATCACACTGCACAACGTAAACCTCGACAGTATGATTTAAACCCACATGAATCTGCGTTGACAACCTCCGCACGGCCTGCCAGGTACTTTCCTTTGTCCACCCCATCTATCTCATCGCTCTCTTTTCTTCACAAGGGATTCATTCATTTAAATAAAGCATTTGTGATTTCTCACAAACTTTTGTCTTTTTGTCAGCTCGCACTGTTATAGTACTTTAACACAAATCACACTACAGAAGAACAAACAAAAGAATGTGAGCTTGATTCAATTTGTTTCCTCTGCGTCTCATTAAATTTTGATTATTACATTTTAATCTCAGGTTTAACTCCCAGGTTTAACTGTATGCTTTTATTTATTCTTGTACCTTACCAATAATGACAATGAATTCTCCACATAATTCACAAATGTGACCCTGGACCACAAAACCAGCCATAAGTAACGGGTGTATTTGTAGCGATAAATAGCCGAAAATACATTAGGATATTAAAGAGCACCTATTTCATTGCTAAAAACAACGTTAATTTTGTGTATTTGGTATAATACAATGTGTTCGAGTGGCTTATGGTTTAAAAAAACACATTATTTTACACATACCGTTCATTTTTGTAGCTTCAGATTTCACTCTCTTCCTGAAAAACGCACAGATTTGAAAAGCTCTGTGTTCCTGATTGGCCAGCTAATCTGTAAGTTGTGATTGGCCTTGAATACCTCTGATCTCAGCCGGAAATGTGATGCTCCTTACCATGTTTGAAAGATTCAGTTGATAACAGGAGTTAACTTACAGGCTGTATGTCCGAAGCGGGAGGAATTATGATAATGTCGGTCTTTACTACATCACCAATCCCAGGAAGTAAACTGTTACCTACAATCTGTGTGTTTGTTGTAGTCCAAGAAAAGAGATTTATGTTGGAGATGATAACTCGCGTCATTGTTTACTTTGGGTTTTGTACCTTTTGCATATCCTTAACATGTATTAATACACACTTACACACCAAAGAAAATGTAAAATTGTGAATCAGACAATAGGTGCTCTTTAAGTAAAGATCATGTTTCATGAAGATATTTTGTACATTTCCAACTGCAAATATATCAATAAATGGATTCATTTGGACAACTTTAAAGGCGATTTTCTCAATATTTTGATTTTTTTTTGCACCCCAAGATTCCAGATTTTCATATAGTTGTATCCCGGCCAAATATTGTCCCATCCTAAAAAAAACATACAGCAATGGAAAGCTTCTTTTTGAGAAAATGGTTTTGTGCTCAAGGGTCACATATTTTCAGAAACAATTGTTTAAATTATTTTGTAAAATGTATACATTACTATTTTTAATAACTTACTGTAAATAGATTATTCACTCCAAAGCTGTCCTACTGGATTAACTCTTTCCCCGCTTTTGACAAGTTATTTAATCAATTAAGAGAAAACATTTGCATAGAAAACGTGTTCCTGATGTTAATCTGCAATACCGCGATTATCTACTAAATGGCCCTTATCCGATTTATGAAAAAACTGAAGCCAAAACATTATTTACTAATTTTAAACTCTGTGTATGTTTTGATAATCTAGAGTTTTGATCTCTAACAAAATTCCTTCACAAAAATGCAATTATTTCAGCTTTTTGCTATAAAGAATTTGTATTTTTAAAAAGAAATTCCCATATTTAAGAGTTTATAAGCAGAGAAAAAATATGGATAGGATGAAACGTTTTCTCCGTTTTTTATGCTTGTTTATTGTTTGTTTGCAGGCAGAAGGTCTGTTTTTTCATTAAATGTATTTGTATGTTTATATATTTTTAGAATAATTTTTCCTGGAAGGCATTTTGTGAAACTTTTGTGAAAATTGCAAAAAAAATGATGGCAGGCAACTTTTCAAAAAATGGCTGGCGGGGAATGAGTTACAAACAGAAATGACATGATGCTTGTTTATCGGAAGGACAGCAGGAAAAACTAATAATAAACAGGATGTTTTATCCAACATATCGGTATCACCATAGACTGACAACGGTACAAAGTAGTGGGGAAAAATAGCTGCCCCTTACGGAAGAGGATTAGGGCCACTGGTGAAAAAAATATTTGAATTCTGACTTTAATCTCAGAATTCTGACTTTAAACTTTAATCTCAGAATTCTGACTTTAAACTCAGAATTCTGAGATTAAAGTCAGAATTCAAATATTTTTTTCACCAGTGGCCCTAATCCTCTTCCGTAGCCCCTTGTGTCTATTTAAAAATAAAAGAAGAAAAAAAATAGTTTATAGATCTACAATTTTTTAAACATGCTCATATAATTTTCCATTAAATTTTTTTATTTGATCTGAGAAGAACTCAAACACTATGGGTGTACTGTTTCTTTAACTGTAGTTTTTCTCATAATAATAATGTGCTAGATGCTTTATTGAGGGAGACGGCGAGAGTGAGAGAGAGGAAGTAGGGGTGATGTCTCTATAGACTATTTTTTGTTAAATATAGCTTCATGGTGAGGCTTTCATCCAGGGACGTTCTCTGTTTGTTTTCAGTCCGTTCTCTTTTAGTGGTGGTGGGACTACGGGGGTTGGGAGAATCTTCCCACGACCCAACCAAGCGGGACGAGTAACTCATTTCGGACAGTTCCCTAGCGTAAAATGCTGTGTCCACAACTAGTACCATCAAAACCTCTTTGGACCACCAGATTCATCAGAAAGACAATGCTGGTGATCTGCTTGTTGGACTTTTAATGTATTCTTAACACTTTTCGAGGTGGTGGGTCCTGAGATTTTTAGAGCAGAAATTATTTCTGGACGTCAGTTATCGCTTCAGGGTCCCAATTCCAAACCACAATAAACAAATGCTAGAAAATGAGCTGTGGGATCTTGATCTTCGAAATGAAAGGTATGAGGTTTTGAGGAGAAGGTCAGACTATGTTACTGTTGGATGCTTCAGTGGCGTTCTGGAGAAGATCTCAGGGAGACGAGAACCTTAAAGTAGAGGCAAAGCTGGCGAGATGTAGCTGTGTAAACGCTGCCCAGGGATCCATCAGCGCTTGGTTCTCACCGGTGTAGACTTTCAGCAGCTGGCTGAACACACTTAAACACACACAGCTCTAGCATGCACTATAAACTTTTTTATTTCACTTACCCAAATAAGTATGCACGCATATACACACTTCTGATGAAAGATAGCATAAAGATGAGAAGAAACAGAGCAGATATTTTTGGAAACACAGCGGTTCTAGACAATGAGGTTGAAGGTATTGCTATAATAATAAACCGCAATAATGCGAAGCTGGCTTGCTGGTCTTTCAATTTGGTCTGGTTTTTTGGTTTTATGCATTCATGCTGAGACATGCAAACCAGTTTAGGCTGGTTTAAGTTGTTTTTCTCATAGGGAAATACTGTATTCACCACAATACAGTATTCCCCTATGGGAAAAACAACTTAAACCAGCATAAACTGGGTCCGATTTTCATCGAAAATAGTTGCAGGCTGTTTTCTCCATTTTGTCTACATTGCAACATAAACATGTGCTTGTAGTTTACACTGTTATAATGTGTACAATTTAATTGTGATATGTCACAGCCCTGGCCTGCAGTGTTGACAAGATGTCAGTCAAGGACCGATCCCTATAAACATAGAAATATACACTTTCAGAAAAAAGTGGTCAAAAGTGGTCCCAAGTCGTCACTGGGGCAGTACCCTTTAAAAACAACCTAATATGTACCATTTAGATACAGAGATGTATACATTTGGTACACGTATGCACCTCTGAGGTACTAATATGGGGCTTATCCTAGTCCCAGACAAAAATGTATGTTTGAGCTGGGCCATGATTTTGTCTTTAAGATGCACAACAGTATTGTTTTGGAAGGTTTCTTTGTAAAAACGACATTAAAAAAATTATTTCAAGAAAAAAAGTCTTAGTATTTTTATCTTGTTTTCAGTAAAAATATCTTAAAATTCTTAAATTAAGATGCTTTTTCTTGATAAGCAAAATGACCCAAGAAAATAAGTCTAGTTTTTAAACCAAAAATATCAAATTTAAGTGATTTTTTTGTGCATAAAACAAGCACAAAAAAATCTGCCAATAGGGGAAGGAAAAAATCTTGAACATTTTTCTTAAACACTAAATTCAAGAAAAATTAGCTTACCCCATTGGCAGATTTTTTTGCTTGTTTTATGCACAAAATCACTTAAATTATATAAATTGATATTTTTGGTCTAAAAACTAGGCTTATTTTCTTGGGTCATTTTGCTCATCAAGATAAAGCATCTCAATTTAAGAATTTGTAGATATTTTTTACTGAAAACAAGACAAAAATACTATTTTTTTTCTTGAAAATCATTTTTTTGCAGTGTGTCCTAATATAACTAAGGCCTAGTCCTGGATTAATCTAAACCCTGTCTGGGAAACTGCCCCTTTAAGTGCAAAGGTGTACAGCAAGGGACCATTTTTTGACCATACTGTATCTTTCTCACAGTGTATGTTCAAAGGCTAAGCAATAAAGAGAAACATCCTACTAAAATTAAAGAAACATTCGAAAGATTTAAGAGAAAAAAAACGAAAGATTTTTGGTCACCACTTGGTATTCAGTGTTAAATCCGAGTTCTCAAGCAAACCAAACCTTAAATAATTAAGTAGTTTTAACATTTAATATTTGTATGCGCCAAGTTTAACAGTTCCAGTAGATCCATCACCCACAACTGTGTTGAAATCACATCCTATAGGATTTAAATCAATCGTTTAGCATTTTGTTTGAGTTGGATACATTCTGACTGAATGATGTGCCTTCGCAGAGAGGTTTGTGTATGAAATGGCTGACATTTAGGCAGCTCCACCTTTATCCAAATGCTCTTTGTTTAATTTGTTCACTTTAGTTTATCCATATTGTGCAGTGTGTGTTACTTTTTCTGTGATCATTTCTGCGTGTAGACATTTGTGTGTATATGTGATTACACAAATGTACACAGCTGTAAAGACGCAAACTCACTCGTTGCCAAATCCTCTGTTCGGCATCATCCATCATCTGGGTGTGCGCTGAGTGAAAGTATGTTTGCAATAATTTACTCAGATTTTTTCTAAAACATCTGATAATTTGAAGTTAATATTCATTGTGTGTTCTCTGAACATTTTTTCCCCCCAAAATGAGGTATTTCTATATGGCCTGAGGCCCAGATTAAGCAGATTTGAAGCAAAAGTATTTAATGAATGTATAATACGTGCGGAGAGCATTAGGTTGATATCCTAATATACACTCACCTAAAGGATTATAAGGAACACCATACTAATACTGTGTTTGACCCCCTTTCACCTTCAGAACTGCCTTAATTCTACGTGGCATAGATTCAACAAGGTGCTGAAAGCATTCTTTAGAAATTTTGGCCCATATTGATAGGATAGCATCTTGCAGTTGATGGAGATTTGTGGGATGCACATCCAGGGCATGAAGCTCCCGTTCCACCACATCCCAAAGATGCTCTGATGGGTTGAGATCTGGTGACTGTGGGGGACATTTTAGTACAGTGAACTCATGTTTAAGAAACCAATTTGAAATGATTCGAGCTTTTTGACATGGTGCATTATCCTGCTGGAACTAGACATCAGAGGATGGGTACATGGTGGTCATAAATGAATGGACATGGTCAGAAACAATGCTCATGTAGAACGTGGCATTTAAACGATGCCCAATTGGCACTTAGGGGCCTAAAGTGTGCCAAGAAAACATCCCCCACACCATTACACCACCACCACCACCCTGCACAGTGGTAACAAGGCATGATGGATCCATGTTCTCATTCTGTTTACGCCAAATTCTGACTCTACCATCTGAATGACTCAACAGAAATCGAGACTCATCAGACCAGGCAACATTTTTCCAATCTTCAACTGTCCAATTTTGGTGAGCTCGTGCAAATTGTAGCCTCTTATTCCTATTTGTAGTGGAGATGAGTGGTACCCGGTGAAGTCTTCTGCTGTTGTAGCCCATCTTTCAAGGTTGTGCGTGTTGTGGCTTCACAAATGCTTTGCTGCATACCTCGGTTGTAACGAGTGGTTATTTCAGTCAAAGTTGCTCTTCTATCAGCTTGAATCAGTCGGCTCATTCTCCTCTGACCTCTAGCATCAAGAAGGCATTTTCGCCCACAGGACTGCCACATACTGGATGTTTTTACCTTTTTACACCATTCTTTGTAAACCTTAGAAATGGTTGTGCGTGAAAATCCCAGTAACTGAGCAGATTGTGAAATACTCAGACCGGCCCGTCTGGAACCAACAACCATGCCACGCTCCAAATAGCTTAAAGGAATAGTCTACTCATTTTCAATATTAAAATATGTTATTACCTTAACTAAGAATTGTTGATACATCCCTCTATCATCTGTGTGCATGCACGTAAGCGCTGGAGCGCGCTGCGACGCTTTGATAGCATTTAGCTTAGCCCCATTCATTCAATGGTACCATTTAGAGATAAAGTTAGAAGTGACCAAACACATCAACGTTTTTCCTATTTAAGACGAGTAGTTATACGAGCAAGATTGGTGGTACAAAATAAAACGTAGCGCTTTATAATGGGAGAGAGAGGGTGTTACTGCGCCGAGTCGAAGTACTCTGAGCTCTTATTTTTGCATTGAACTATTTATTTAAAACTTTAAAAATGATATACCCACGCTGTCATTGGATACGCTTTTCCAATGTTTAACACCAGCTTTAAAGAGCGGTTCTCAGGATACAATATTTAATTTAAACAAACATAAATCTGTTAAACACACAGACTAAGACACACCAACAAGATAACAATGTTTAACTCCCAACTCTTTACACACATTACAATTAGCAAACATTAAGCTTAACAAAATCTTTATCACGGTTTCACAGGCTCATAAAACTCAGAAGGAACAAAGTTACAAGGTGTCTTCAAATGAAATAATGTTTGAACAAAGCATGATGACCAAGCTAAATATGAAAGCTCCTGTATTATCTTTTACAGCATCAGAAAGAGGAAGCACCAGTATGTATTCACAAACACAGACACGTCTGCAAATCAGCTGTTCATGATGCTGCATTTAACATGAAGGAAGAATGTATTTTCCTGGGAAAAGCTAACCATGGTTTGCGCAGATGGTAAAAAACACTTGTTGATGCAAAGGAGAATGAAAGATGAATATGAAGTGCTGCTGACATAATTTTGCAGGCCCTGGGGGCCATAGTATGTTTGGAAACTCAACCATAAATATATGCCAAATGTAGAAACTCATTCGTTTTTGGAAAATTGTTATGCTCCAGACCTTATGTCATAGATGTAATATATTCTCCCTCAAGGGAACAATTACTAAAAGTAGTACTGGCACACCTATCTTGCGTGTGTGTGCGCGTGTGTGCGCGTGTGTGCGTGTGTGTGTGTGTGTGTGTGTGTGTGTGTGTGTGTGTGTGTGTGTGTGTGTGTGTGTGTGTGTGTGTGAGAATGTAATGTACTCAGAATGCACAATGACTCGATTGTTTCATTACTAGACTTTGTTTTATCAGATGAATACAGTTTGAAACTTTCTCTACATCTTTCTCCTGGAAAATTACTGTACTATTAGTAAGAGTACTATTAGCGATATGATCTAATGCTGTACCGTCATGTATAACCTTTGGCAGTCATTTATACTATGAATGTCTTTTATATGTTAATTCATGGTTACGTATTTTGCATGATACCTGAAATAATTCATCATTGTTCAGGAGAAGTGCGTTTTGCTTTTATAACCAACAGGACAGGACTAAAACGTCTCTAGGGAGTAAGGCAACCATCCAGAACACCGAAGCAACCCCATAGCAAATACAGAGAATACCACAACATGATGCTAACAACCATTCAAAACACATGAGCCACAGCGCTTCAGTTTTCAAATTAAACTTGAATTTTAAAATTAAAAATAAACCCTTGGTTTTAATAACTAAACTTTGAAAGATTGTTTGAAAAACAAGCAATAATGTTGTTTAAAGTGCACCTATTTCGTTGCTCAAAAACAACGTTATAATACGTATAATACAATACAACGTGTCTAACGTTTGGCAGGTGTCTGTCTTCTGTTATTAAAATAATATGTAACCCAATTCCTTCAGAAAAACATGATTATGCGATTGCATGATTCAATGCATAATCAGCCAGAGTCCGCATATTTATGTGGGGGGCGCATTTTTCAAATATACCACACTTTCCCTGCATAAATTGCAGATTTTGCATGATTTCATAATCCACGCATTTTCATAGCAAAAAGTCACATATATCTTAGCAGAAACTTAAAAAATGTTGCATTTCACACAAGCGCAGCCATGTCCCCTGTTGCATGTGACGTAATTACGCGACCGAAGTTGTTGCAAGTTCCCGCAATTTCATCGCATAAAATTGCATAAATATCCCAAATATTCCATTGCATTTTTTAAGAAAACGTGCCGCAAAATCAAGGATTTTTACCCGCAACAATCACAAAAAACGACACATTTTTCTGGAAGGACTGGGTAAGTAATAATTACTGTATAACAGGTTTTTACAAATATTATAAAAGTTTTTACACCTCGTATTAATGCTTATAAACTGCAAAAAATTATTTTCAAGAAAAAGTGTTCTTAGTATTTTTGTCTTGTTTTCAGTAAAAATATCTAAAAATTCTTAAATGAAGATGCTTTTCTTGATGAGCAAAATGACCCAAGAAAAAAATAAATAAATAGCTTTTAGACCAAAAATATCAAATTTAAGTGATTTTTGTGCATAAACAATGGGGTAAGCAAAAAAATCTTGAAAATTTTTCTTAAACACTAAATTAAAATTTTTTTTAAAAAAGAAATTGGTTGTTTTATGCACAAAATCACTTAAAAGAATATTCCATTTTCTTAAAAGAAACATCCAGATAATTTACTCACCACCATGTCATCCAAAATGTTGATGTCTTTCTTTGTTCAGTTGAGAAGAAATTATGTTTTTTGAGGAAAACATTGCAGGATTTTTCTCATTTTAATGGACTTTAATAGAGCCCAACAATTAATACTTAACTCAACACTTAACAGTTTTTTTCAACGGAGTTTCAAAGGACTATAAACGATCCCAAACGAGGCATAAGGGTCTATTTAGCGAAACGATTGTCATTTTTGACAAGAAAAATAAAAAATATCCACTTTTAAACCACAACTTCTCGTCTAGATCCGGTCGTGATGTGCCAGCGTGACCCCACGCAATACGTCATGACGTCAAGAAGTCACAGAGGATGAACGCGAAACTCCGCCCCAGTGTTTACAAGTGTGTTGAAAGAGGACCGCTCCTACGTTGTTGTATGTCAACTGATACTAATTAATGTCTTTGTGTCAGTTTATTGTTTACAATGGTCCGCAAATGTGCGTTTCATATATGTAACACGTGACCTCCCTACATCACTACGCATTTACATTAGGTCGCGCTGGACCGGATCTAGACGAGAAGTTGTGGTTTAAAAGAGCATATTTTTTATTTTTCTTGTCAAAAATGAAAATCGTTTTGCTAGATAAGACCCTTATGCCTCGTTTGGGATCGTTTATAGTCCTTTGAAACTCCGTTGAAAAAAACTGTTATGTGTTGAGTTAAGTATTAAATGTTGGGCTCTATTAAAGTCCATTAAAATGAGAAAAATCCTGCAATGTTTTCCTCAAAAAACATAATTTCTTCTCGACTGAACAAAGAAAGACATCAACATTTTGGATGAAATGGTGGTGAGTAAATTATCTGGATTTTTCTTTTAAGAAAATGGAATATTACTTTAAATTTGATATTTTTGGTCTAATACCTAGACTTATTTTCTTGGGTCGTTTTGTTCATCAAGAAAAAGCATTTTAATTTAGACAAAAATAAAGACAAAAAGCATTTTTTTGAAGCGTAGTCAACGCAAAAATGTTTTGCCGCCTTTTCAGTCCAGAGCGTCTGTATTCCCCTCTTACATTTCTGTCTTCTCTCCACTGTTTTTTTACACTAATCGACATAAGGGGCATATACAGCCCAGCACACTTCATTTCTAGGTCCAAAAAAGCTAAAATAATTGATTGGAACGTCTCCCAAAACAACAGGACGCGTTCATTTAAGCGTTCCAGTTGAACTGCGTATTGCTGGACCTTGCGTCGCGTGTGCAGGCATGCATGTTTGTGTGCATAAATCATTACTCAGTCATTGGCCCAATACGTGTAGTGAAAATCACAGGTTGCAGGAGGAGGCTGCATACTCAAGAGTCAAAGCTAACAGCACAGCTGTTTCAACAAAACTAGCAATGAACCCCCGTGTCTTCAGGCATTTTCCTCTGATCTCACACCTTTCACTGTCCTGAAAGTGACCAGATGTGATGGCAATGCAGAGCTCTTTAACAATATGTGCAAAAAAGGTAAAACAGAGATGAATGAAACCAAGCAGTCACAACAAGTAAAGGCCCAATTACACCAAACGGAAATGCAAGACACGTCGCACTGCCTTTTTTGGTCATTTAAAAAAAAGAGCAGTGCGATGCGGCTTTTTACATTGCTAGGCAACCACCGAGGCAGCTGTCCTGTCAATCAAATATTGAAGCGTGAGTGCTCTCTTGCTGTCATTATTGTCATATTAGCAGAAATTTAAAAAATAGGACGCTTGCTCTGACCTTGATCGAGGGTGAGAGGTGCACAAACACACAGGAGACAGTGATTCAATTGGTTGCCGCTGAACCGCGTCATAGCTCATTACCATAAAGTTGAGCTGATTCAACTCTCCTCGACGCTCACACCGTCCATGACGCGCTGCCGTGCCGCTGCTCGCCGCCGGTTCTCATTGAAAATGAATGACTTCCGGCCACTTTGACGCTCTCGCCGGTGGCGAAGTGAACACACAGTGAGAGTTCCTTCAAAAACACGCGATGCGGCAGGCAGCAAAAAACGCATAACACTCAATGCCCATAGAAAATCATTCAAAAAGTGCCATAAACGCATTTGGTGTGATTGGACCCTAAGCCTGCTGCTTTTCAGTGTAAAACACTGCGTCTTTTTCATGAAACATCAGCAAAACACAAATCATTTTAAAGGAAAACACCACCGTTTTTTCAATATTTTACTATGTTCTTACTCCACTTAGTTGAATTAATACATCCCTATCTCTATTCAATGCGGCACTTAATCTTTGTACAGCGCGTCATGAATGTATTAGCATTTAGCCTAGCCCCATTCATTCCTTAGGATCCAAACAGGGATGAATTTAGAAGCCACCAAAATCTTCAATTTTTCCATATTTAAAGACTTTTACATGAGTACCCTGCAAAAGAATGAATTTTTCTTGAATTTAGTGCTTAAGAAAAATGTTCAAGATTTGTAGCTTACCCCATAAGCAGATTTTTTGCTTGTTTTATGCACAAAATCATTTAAATGTGATATTTTTGGTCTAAAAACTAGACTTATTTTCTTGGGTCATTTTGCTCATCAAGAAAAAGATATTTAGATATTTAAGTATTTTTTTAAGCACAAATGTAAAGTTTATATTTTTGTCTAAAACTAGACTTATTTTCCTAGGTAATTTTTCTCATAAAAGAAAATAATTTAAGAATATTTACATATTTTAACTGAAAACAAGACAAAAATACTAAGTAAGAAAGTCATTTTTTTTTGCAGTGTACACTGCAAAAAATGATTTTCAATAAAAAAAATCTTAGTATTTTTGTCTTGTTTTCTACGGAGCCCCTCTGGTCACCCCCTGGAAAAAAGAAAACAATCCGTCTTCACGGTTTTGTAATTCGTCCCCTCAGTTTATAAACCGTACTCACGGATTATTAAACTGTTCCCTCAGTTTTACAAACCGTGCGCTCGGATTAATAAACCGTACGCACGAGTTAACAATCCGTGCTCTCAGATTTGTAAACCGTACCCTCAGTTTTTGCAATCCGTACCCACGAATTCATAAACCATGCGCACGCTTTCGCAATCTGTTCTCACAGTTTTGCTAACTGGATTTGTAGCCCCTCCCTCATTTTAGAAATCGCTATTCATTCTTATTCATTCTTTCCAAGTTTCCTATTAATGTTTTATATTTTCGGAAATTAATAAAGTTTAAACCGTGTTAAGCTGTTTTATACGTTCCTAACTGGAAACGTGCTTTAATATTTACGAAATATTTTAATCGGATGCTACAGTAAACAGATATCTTTGTGTAAAATTAACATATGTTATTTAGATTTATTCATCAAATAAAATAAGTATTTAACTAACAAATGATTTCTACATATCCTTAATATTTTAATCAATATATTTGAGATTGCCACACTTAGGCTTGCTATATATTTTCGTTTTTAATTGCTCATTTCAAATTCATATTTTATGTATTTAACATCAGCTTATTAGGTAAGATTAAAAGATTATTAAGAGCTGCACAATTATAAACATACGTTTTATATACATATAATTCTTAATTATTGTAAATCAATATTATTATATCTGATTATCAATATATTTGAGAATGTCACACTTAAATATTTACACGTTTTAAAACTTATAATAATAATTGCTCATTTAAAATTAATATTTTATGTATTTAACATCAACAATCAAACATTTTTACATTGTAGCCTATTATTTGAGTAAATATAGGCAAACAAAGTAGATCACGTGTTAATTTAAAAATCAACAAAGCAAACGGGTTTTATTCAGCAGCAGATGAAATTGCGTCTTTTGCAGACAATAAACATCTCCGAATCTCCTCAAAAATCCTGGTAAGTGTGGAGTATGAGTAATTACATTTACAATATAGGTGCAGGATTCTGCTGATCCACCTGTCTGGAATTAAGAAGTGATTCTGCAACCTCTCAGAGTTTATTCAGCTCATTGTATTTGTAACATGTACTGTTTGGCATTTTTGGAGTTTCATGATGACTGTAGACTTATGTCATGTGTAAATAAATGTTCAATAAAATAATTGTGTACAATTGCTTTGTTCATCGTTCATAAAGGATGATATGAAATAAATTCAACTCATTTTTTATTTAAATAAAATTCACAAAAAACAGCTACATCTACTTAACATTTGCAATTACTTATTTTTACTCAATTTTATTTTTAATAGGAAATCAATTTAATTATTGTAATACCAGATTTAAAGCTTTCAAATTTACTTAGTATTTGTAAGTATAAAATGTTTCACCAAAAATTGAATAAATCATAGTAAATGTTTTACAGAGTGTGGCTCAAATACCCGCTCATTGTGCATTAAAAATATGACCAGAAATTGATTCTTTTACACACATTTCAAAGAGCACAGCTATTTTAACACTTTGGTGACCTAAATAAATACGTACAATAAAAATAGTCACGATTATTCTAGCAGTATTTGCACAGAAAGCTGTTACCCAGTTAATATAACAGTATAACTTCAAGTATTCAGATAAAAAAACTTTACGCAAGAACAAAGACAATATTTCATTAACAAAGTACAAATTTTAAGTTTAAATATTAATAAACTCCAAACTTATCTGGATTTTTTAAAGAGTTTCTCAGATGTTGATTGATTTACAATAATTAAGAATTATATGTATATAAAACTTATATGTTTATAATTGTGCAGCTCTTAATAATCTTTTAATCTTACCTAATAAGCTGATGTTAAATACATAAAATATGAATTTGAAATGAGCAATTAAAAACGAAAATATATAGCAAGCCTAAGTGTGGCATTCTCAAATATATTGATTAAAATATTAAGGATAAGTAGAAATCATTTGTTAGTTAAATACTTATTTTATTTGATGAATAAATCTAAATAACATATGTTAATTTTACACAAAGATATCTGTTTACTGTAGCATCCGATTAAAATATTTCGTAAATATTAAAGCACGTTTCCAGTTAGGAACGTATAAAACAGCTTAATACGGTTTAAACTTTATTAATTTCCGAAAATATAAAACATTAATAGGAAACTTGGAAAGAATGAATAAGAATGAATAGCGATTTCTAAAATGAGGGAGGGGCTACAAATCCAGTTAGCAAAACTGTGAGAACAGATTGCAAAAGCGTGCGCACGGTTTATAAATTCGTGGGTACGGATTGCAAAACTGAGGGTACGGTTTACAAATCTAAGAGCACGGATTGTTAACTCGTGCGTACGGTTTATTAATCCGAGCGCACGGTTTGTAAAACTGAGGGAACAGTTTAATAATCCGTGAGTACGGTTTATAAACTGAGGGGACGAATTACAAAACCGTGATCACGGATTGTTTTGTTTTTCCAAGGGGTGACTAGAGGGGCTCCGTAGTTTTCAGTAAAAATATCTAAAAAAATTTAAAATTAAGATGCTTTTTTCTTGATGAGCAAAACGACCCAAGAAAATAAGTCTAGTTTTTAGACCAAAAATATCAAGTTTGAGTGATTTTGTGCATAAAACAAGCAAAAAAATCTGCCAATGGGCTAAGCAAATTTTTCTTGAATTTAGTGTTTCAGAAAAATGTTCAAGATTTTTTTGCTTACCTCATTGGCAGATTTTTTTTTGCTTGTTTTATACACAAAATCACTTACATTTTATATATTTTTTTCTAAAAAACTATACTTATTTTCTTGGGTCGTTTTGCTCATCAAGAAAAGCATCTTAATTTAAGAATTTTTAGATATTTTTACTGAAAACAAGACAAAAATACTAAGAATTTTTTTCTTTAAAAGTTGAGGTAAGAACATAGTAAAATATTGAAAAACTATTGTATTTTCCTTTAAGTTTGTGTACATTTTCTATACTGTAAAAATATCTATTGGTTTAACCTGAAGTTACCTGGTTACAAAAATATAAGTAAAAAATTGCTGTTTCAAACTAATATTTTTAAGTTGAATTAACTCAAAATTTTAAGGCAACCAGGTAACTTTTTACAGTAGGCTATATGAATCATACACAAACGCTGACACAGCTTTATTTTTTTCTGTACTAAACTACAGTGTCCTGCACTCACTACAATACGTCCATCGCTGTAGATCAGACCATTCGACCTTAGAATAGCTGATAACAAGTGCAATAGCCATAAGGAGAGTAAATTTAATATTTTTTACAGACATGTAACGAAGGCCAGTGTGTAAAAGCTTTGTGATAAACCTCTACAGGCACTAAATCCTGGACTGTTTGCTGGTTCGAGTCCTGTTTGAGGCAGGAGAGAGTTACAGACACATACGTTTAAAGCTCTGAAAGGTCTAAAGTCTTCCAAAAAAGAGAATTTATGATGGTTATTTGGCCAAACTTAGGTGGTTTTATATACCTTGGCTGTATAATAATTAACATTAACCTTAAAGTGAAATCACAAATCATCAATTGTACTGATTATCGCCAGGTTTGCGTTTTTTTTTCTTAGACAGATTTCAAAACAGCAGCTCAGGGGAATAAGAGTCAGCAATGTGAGAGGTTTTGAGAGTGATGTTTGGATTGTGGGAGTTGTGAATTTTGACAGCTGCGTTTAAAGTCTGCTCTCTTCTTGGCTTGTTGTTTACAGGGCTGACCTGACTGACATCACAGCAAACTTCCTTATATATAAGAGTAATACTCTGTGAAAGCTTTTGAACAATATTGATAAATGGATGTTACTCACTGTGTATTTTCATGCATTTTTTGTATTGTGTTTCAAATGATAAGAGTCCGTTTCAGGAACAGAGGTAAGATGTAGAAATTATATTTTGGATTCATGACTAGTATTGCTACACCACAGAGAAGTAGAACCTATGGCAGGTCAACGTGGCCCATCTTTCTCCTATGGCCATGTTTTACAAGCCTTGTTAGACATTAAGACATGTTCCCACAGAGAGCCCGACCCCTGAGATCACCCAGTCACCAAACAGCCGCATTGGGAACATAACAGTGTGCTGGTTCCCCAGTATTATGGGGTCAGAGGTCAAGGGCAGCCTGGCTGAGAAAACATCACTTTAACATCTACAAGTGCTTCGCTTGCTTTATGTTGCTTCCACAAAAATGATATTATAGATCTTACTTCGAAATTAAGTGTCAATAATGATCTACTGACATCAAAAAAAAAAAAAAAGAAATTATTATTATTATTATGAGTAAACATTAAGGAGCTGACTTGATTTTATTTGAACTTTCATGGAGTTATCAGTGTTTGGTTTATGCAACTTTTTAAATGTTTATCTAAAATTTTATACAAAACACAAAATGAAGGTAAAATTAAGGACAACGAGCGTTGAAAGATTTCTAGACTATAGAAGAATTAAAGGAATAGTCCATTTTCTTAAAAGAAAAATCCAGATAATTTACTCACCATCATGTCATCCAAAATGTTGATGTCTTTCTTTGTTCAGTCGAGAAGAAATTATGTTTTTTTGATGGAAACATTTCAGGATTTTTCTCATTTTAATGGACTTTATAGACACCAACAATTAACACTTAACACGTGGCAGTTTTTTTCAACGGAGTTTCAAAGGACTATAAACAATCCCAAACGAGGCATAAGGGTCTTATCTAGTGAAACGATTGTCATTTTTGACAAGACAAAATAACAAACATACACTTTTAAAGCACAACTTCTCTTCTAGATCCGATCCAGCGCGACCTAACGTAAATGCGTAGTGACGTAGGGAGGTCACGTGTTACATATATAAAACGCAAATTTGCGGACCATTGTAAACAATAAACTGACACAAAGACATTAATTAGTATCAGTTGACATACAATAACGTCGGAACGGTCCTCTTTCAACACACTTGTAAACACTGGGGCGGAGTTTCGCGTTCGTCTTCTGTGAGCTCGTGACGTGATGACGTATTGAGTGGGGTCACGCTGTCGCATCACGACCGGATCTAGATGAGAAGTTGTGCTTTAAAAGTGTATATTTGTTATTTTTCTTATCAAAAATGACAATCGTTTTGCTAGATAAGACCCTTATGCCTCGTTTGGGATTGTTTATAGTCCTTTGAAAAAAACTGTTAGGTGTTGAGTTAAGTGTTAATTGTTGGTGTCTATTAAAGTCCATTAAAATGAGAAAAATCCTGCAATGTTTTCCTCAAAAAACATAATTTCTTCTCGACTGAACAAAGAAAGACATCAACATTTTGGATGACATGGTGGTGAGTAAATTATCTGGATTTTTGTCTCGTCTTGGTCTCAGACAAAGAGGTGAAGACCACAACTGATGGCACATTATTTTATCAACTTCTCTGATTGCATAAACACACACGCACGCACGCACACACACACACAGACAAGAAGTGCCTAATAATATGCATATTCCACATTTTATCTTAAGTGTATTAATGCAGTGACTTGCAATGGTCTTGGTCTTGACTTGGTCTCGGCCTATCTTGGTCTTGGTCTTGACTTGGTCTCGACCCTTTAAAGAACACGCCCTCTGCTTTCATAAAAAAAAGTTTCATCACACCTTCATTAGCTTCTTGGTTTCATAAAAATTCCAAATCTTGAGCAAAAAGCTGAGATAATTCCATTTTTGTGAAGGACTTTTGATAGAGATCACATTCAGAGCGATCCTCAAAACATACACGAACATACAGCTGTTTGCCCTAAGGCGATACTTCCGAGTTTTATTAGTTGCCACCTGGTGGATAATAGCGTTATTGCGGAAATTGGCAGGGAAGTGTTTTCTCTTAATTGACGAGTTAACTCGTCAATAGCGGGGAAAGAGTTAAAGAGAAGATGGAGGCTGACCTACATAGTTTAAAAATATTTTAGCATTTTGTTAATGGACAGACACCTACCCCTGAGTACACCAATCCGTTTACGGCTCTCCCGGGATTAACTTAGTTCTATAAGCGGGAGAATGTTATCATTGCAAAGTTTTTCCACTATTTGATTTAGAATTATTAGATTATTTTCCACAAATTTCACTTACCCTGGTGTGCATGAATCCTCAATTTGCGTGTTTTCCATTTTAATGGTCAGCAGCGGCTGCTGGGACATATAGGCTTTAGCATTTATTTAAATGATTTTCTAATCGGTTGTATATTATGTCGTGGATATTTCCCTCAAAGCCATACTGTAGTCCCTTTTATCTTGCTCTCTGAGATATTTTACCTGTTCGGTCACCGTTGCATCATCTGAAACCATACAGGACAAGAAGGAGACTGTTGGCTATAGGAGAAACAACTAAAATATAAGAAAGTTTAATATTTATCTGTTATACAGCAATTTACTATTGATGTAAACAATCTCCTGCAATACATATCACATAACCTCTCTTTAGATTTGTTTAGAGATTTTGTATCAGTAGGAAAGGCTCCTTGTGAGTATCCTTCTTAAGAGCTTGCTGCCCATAAATCTGACAAACTCCACACACCGTCACCAAATTGAATGTTTATGTTCGGAGGCTCCAGACAAGAGGGCAGCAATGGGCGATGAGACAGCGACTGGATTCACACAAGCTGCAGTGATTTAGGAATCTGTCAACTCACATTGGATACAACACAGGCAATACAAAACAAAACTACTTTTACTCTCAAACTAATTATAGCCCGGGTTTTAACCCTGCATAGTGGGGTTTTTTTCTTTTAATTACATGTCTGAAAATAATAAAAATAGTTGTTTGTCAAATGCCCATTGTAGTTTGTAAGTTCCCTGCCTATAACAGGAACACATTGTGGGTAGAACACATACACTAAACCACAGTCACAATGACAGAACTGAAATGCATAGTGGCCAAGCTTTATTTAAATTCTTCCAAGACAAGTTTAATAATATAAACTTGGTCCAGATGGTATTGGTTCGCATTTAAGTGTTTTCACACCAGTTTTTTGCATTTACGGCAAATGTTTGCACATAAATTCGCTCTGGGGTTAAAAAAACGTGTAGGTGCGTTTAAACGAGTTCACAATCCGATCCAAAATCAGATAATTCATTGCATGTTAAAGGGGACATTTCTTACTGTGGGTTCACACCAGATGCAAGTGGTGTGACGCGAATGACGCGATATGGGCGGCACTTTTGCCGCGAAAACACGCGTTATTCGCCTCAAACGGGTCTTCGCCCCATAGACTGTAAAAAAAGATGGACGACGCCTGTTCGCTCTCTTCCATTATACATCTTGGGTCTTGAGTCTGCACAGTAGCGATTTCGGGACCAGTCCTGCGCAGTAGTGAGCAGGAAGTAAAGCCGCGAAATCAAGACCCCGCCCTCGCTCTCGCAGAATGCGCATATCACTAACTAAGTCCCCTAACTAAACACAAACTTATTTTAAAAACAAACATTTTAATTTACATCAGCGTGATAAAAACTACAGTAAATGACAGAAACCAGCTTCGGAAAAAAGATAATTGAAGTGTAATTAAATTTTTTAGTTAGTCTCAAGTCCCATTGAATAACATGGGGAGGCGGGGTTTATGACCTATACTGGGACCAGTCACAGGGGGGCGATAGAGACGTTTTGGCTTCACTTTTCAGGGCTTGTGCGGCACGCTTGCTTCACCCATGTTGAAAATATTTAACTAGAGCGAAAAATTCGCATGACACAAACTTAAATCCCACGAGTAA
Source organism: Misgurnus anguillicaudatus (assembly GCF_027580225.2). NCBI lineage: Eukaryota > Metazoa > Chordata > Actinopteri > Cypriniformes > Cobitidae > Misgurnus > Misgurnus anguillicaudatus. The sequence goes on along the minus strand of NC_073359.2, from coordinate 7,986,369 downwards.
TCTAGAGCAAGTAACGCAATACGGACTACCGGCACATTCGGGAACTTGACTGTAAATTTTGTCACCGCCCCTTTTGGGGGGAAAACAAACCAGACTTCCCATTGACTTCCATACAATATATCACTCAGATTAAACATGTCAAGTAATTATCTGTCCACCTTGTCTGCCATAGAGCGCGAAAGATACATTAACACATTATATTTGGTCAATATAAAAACATGTTTCATTCTCACAGCGTCAAATTTGTGTAACAAAGCCATCCAGTGATTGCTGGAAATATAGTTGTATGGCTGGACGGAAAAGTGCAATCAGTACTCTTAATATAAAGACATAATATATAAATACGAAGTAACTTTCAAATACGAAGTAAAATCATTTACTGTCATCCCTGTTGACTCGATGAGGTACGAGTAAATGTCCGGGTAAGACACTTCTGGCCAATGGGGAGCGTTGTTACACAAATTTGACGCTGTGATAATAAAAAAGAGACATGTTTTTATATTGACCAAATTAAATATGTTAATGTATCTTTCACGCTCTATGGCAGGCAGGGTGGACAGATAATTACTCAACATGTTTAATTTGAGTGATTGTATAAGTTATTTACGCCTGCCGGGTGTGTACGAACGTTGCTTTGTTCCGCTATTTTGTACGGAAGTCAATGGGAGGTCTATTTTGTTTCCCCCAAAAGTGGGCGTGAACCTGTTCAGAATGTGATTACTAGAATTTCACGTGAATGAAGCCTGTAAACTCAAAATGTTCAAGCGGCAAACTAGATGCGGTAGACGCGAATTTGACGCCTCAATCGCGGCTGGTGTGAACCCACGGTTAAGATGCCAAATAAATCTTTGGTGTCCCCAGAGTACGTATGTATGTATTTAGCTCAAAATACCATATAGATAATTTATTATGGCATGTTTATATTGCCACATTGAAGGTTTGAGCAAAAATTTGCCGTTTTTGGTGTGTCCTTTAAAATGCAAATGAGCTGATCTCTGCACTAAATGACACTGTCGTGGTTGGATAGTTTAGATTAAGGGGCGTTTTGTCCCCTTCTGACATCGCAAGAGAAGCCAAATTTCAATGACCTATTTTTTCACATGCTTGCAGAGTATGGTTTACCAAAACTAAGTTACTGGGTTGATCTTTTTCATATTTTCTAGGTTGATAAAAGCACTGGGGACCCAATTGTGGCACTTGGACATGGAAAGCGTCAGATTTTCATGATATGTCCCCTTTAATTTTTTAGATTGGCCTCCTGTTGTCTTTTTAAAGAGGAGTAAATTTCCTTTCCTGGTTTTCATTGAACCTCTGTAATTGCTCTGTTAAAACAAAGTTTCTCTGATTGATACGGCTATAATCAAGATACCGCTGGGACCGTACCAAACCCTTGCTTGATTCAGGTTTAATTACTTTGTCCCCAAGCCAGACAGTTTGGTCAACATATCCATCTGCTGTGGGTTTACTTCCAAACTCCTGGGAAAAATTCTAGGCTACATTTTGATCCAAAACACTGACTCCACCCAGCAGCATCTAGCTTTCTCGCATTTTGCCCAAAACAGGAGTTGTGGTCACTGGAAAATTAAAACAAAACGCAGTATCTATGGAACAAAAGATTTTCTAGTTCCAAATAAAACGCTGTGTATTTCTCCAGAATCACTTAGTAGGTCGTTGAAGCCTATAACCACACTCTGTAAGCCATCTCGGTTATCTGATTGGTTGTCAGGATGTTGTGCAAAGACGTAAAGAAATTCTGACAAGTGCCTAAACTTTAGATAATAGTCCACTACCCATAATACGGCTTCTTCATTTTATCCTTTTCATTTCTAAATCCATTACCCTACTCTAAGATCCTCAATAACACCAACCAACCTACACATAAATCACGTTATAAACGTATGTTATAAACACATGCTAAGTCTTTCCTTTGGGGTAATGTGTGGCCTTGGTTGGAACAGAATCGTAATCAATGTAATAGCTCAGTAATGCAACGCTGAATTGCGGTTAATTTTGGAAAACGATCAACATCCCTCTGACCTCCAACCTTTGGTCCCTCCTCACTCTGCCCCTCGACCCGCATGTGGTAGTTATCAGAGCCAATAAGAGTGCAGGATCTGAGAATGAGGGGAAATAGGACTAATGGGAAACAGATACATGCACATTTATATTTCGCAAAGTTGCAGATATCTGGTCTGTGGAAATCTCATTGTGGATGTCGAGCGGTTGGTGTTGAACTCTATGATTAGGGTTAAGCTGATGTGTTGTCTATAATTTGACACTTAAGATCTCTCCATATCTCCACAAAATCACATAACTTTTTTTGCTATTCCTTCAGATTTTCTCTTAAAAGTGACACACCCATAAACCACCACCAGTTCGTTTACTAACTGCATGTTGTGCAAGAATATCACTTAGGAAGTTTGTTTACAAATTCAGGTTGATCCAATAAGCACTTTTGAGAAGAAGCAAATCACCAGATTTGCTAAGTAGTACCAAAGATATTGGATTGCATGAATAGGAGACAATGCAACGCTCAATATGGCCGCTCTGGCGAAGAAGCAAAAATTATGGTACGGTTGGTGTCAGGATTATTTGTTGGTCAGTAATATGATGTTTAATTGTGATTTTAGCACACGATTGTAGAGCTATCTGTCTTTCCCCAGTCAAGTAAACAGGGTAGGGTTGCACCAGTCGGTCGTAAGTTCTTACTTAAACTGGGACGTAAAGTCCAAACTAGAGGCTTAGTAACTACTAGCTAGTTTATAACTAACTCTTTACTTAATTCGGTTGCACCACTTGTTCTCAAGGCAGAACGTAGCTAGTAGGTCGTAAGCTCTCCATAAAGTAATGCGTTGTCGCATAGAATGACGTTTATTTTTCTTAACCCAATCACAAGCCTTATAATGGGCAAACAGGAAATAGTCTGAACAGTACGTAATTTCAAACTCATTCTTGTCTCGCCTAAACTGAAAGTTAAAAAAAGATGTTAAAGCATATGTTATCTAACTCAAAACATTACACTTTTAATTGAAAATATATATCCCACACATGAAAGAGAAAATAAACAGGAAGAAATTTTAAATCTTATTTTAATTGATGGATACACAGAAAATTAAACAGTTCTTGAAAACTCGTTGACGAATTTGCGGCTCTTCATAATTAATACGAGCTCATTGATGTTATATAATCTGGATGACATCTTATTCCAAACGTTATTCATGTACAGGGGCTTCCGTAAATATTTAGTTACAACGTATTGTTACGTTTAAACTAAGTTTAATGGTGCAACGCAAAAACATTTAGTAGTCCGTAAGTTGTAACTTAGTGCCCATTTACGTCGTAACTAAGCTACGTTGTAACTTACGCACAGCTGGTGCAACCGGCCCCAGGACTTTAGTCTTGCATGACAAAAATAACTGCTGGAGGCGTTGTAAAGATGTGACGTAGTGACGCGACTTAAAGGGACACTCCATTTTCCAGCTCCCCTAGAGTTAAACGTTTGATTTTTGCCGTTTTGGAATCCATTCGGCTGATCTCTGGGTCTGGCGCTAGCACTTTTGGCATAGCTTAGCACAATCCATTGAATCTTATTAGACCATTAGCATCACGCTAAAAAATAACCAAAGAGTTTGGATATTTTTCCTATTTAAAACTTGACTCTTCTGTAGTTACATCGTAAGACCGACCGAACATTTAAAGTTGTGATTTTCTAGGCCGATATGGCCAGGAACTTTACTCTCATTCTGGCGTAATAATCAAAGGCTTTGCTTCCGTACCATGGCTGAAGCAGGCGCAATGATTTTACACAATGCCCGAAAATAGTCCCCTGCTATTGAAAGTTACCAATGGGACTATTTTCGGGCACTCCGTAATGTCATTGCGCCTCCTGCAGCCATGTTACGGCAGCAAAGTCCTTGATTATTACGCCAAAATGAAAGTATAGTTCCTAGCCATATCGGCCTAGAAAATCACAATTTTTAATTGTCCGTCAGTCTTAGTACACGAAGAGACAAGTTTTAAATAGGAAAAACATCGTAACTCTTTGGTTATTTTTAACGCGATGCTAATGGTCTAATCAGATTCAATGGATTATGCTAAGCTATGCTAAATGTGGTAACGCCAGACCCGGAGATCAGCTGAATAGTAAAACTGTAAAAAATCAAATGTTTAACTCTAGGGGAGCTGGAAAATGAGCCTATTTTCAAAAAAAGTGGAGTGTCCCTTTAAGGCACTTTGGTAGTACCCAGTAAACTAGATACCGACAACCAGAATTTTATATTCCAGTTAAAAAACAAAATCATTGGTCCCCTTACATGTCAGTTAGATGGCTTCTTGTCAAAGTGAGTTGATGTTGGCCAGATCGCTTTAATAGTCCAAAACCTGTCTATGCAAGACAAATGGCACTATGGTAACACCAGATGTTACTCAAGAACCATGGACCACCCCAAATCCCATATGTACATAAAGGTAAAAGTTGAATATTTGTAATGCGCTCCTGCACACACATAGCAAACACTTGCAGAGCTTTGAGTACATATAATAAAACGAAATGTTTATGGAGCAACCATGTATTCATATGGAAGAATGTCATACTCAATCGTCGCCTTATTGGTCTTTAATGAGTTTTAGGGCCCAGTTTTATGAAAGGTCATTGGTTTCTACTACTTCCTAGAAATACGCTCTTGCTCTACAAACCAGAAGGAGAAACGCAAATATAAATAAAGTTTGGTCATTGTTGTGCTCATAATATCCAATATGTGAAAAAATAACAAAGACTTGCATTGATGGAGGGATCCAGTCATAGAGAAACCTTTAACCAGTGAAGAAAACATCCGAGCGACCACATAACAACTTGAGTATTAAGTCTGCTTAAGTATTATTAAGTGTGTGAGATAGATACACACGGTTAGAAAAGAATGTCAAAATGTGTACCCCAGCTGCCACTAGGGCAGTACCCTTTAAAAGGTCCTAATATGTACCATTAGGTACTCATATGTGGGTGATTCTCACGAAAACTTGGTTTTAAAAATGTCAAGCATGAAAATGTAAAAATTGCTTAAATTTACTTTTTTTCCCACCAGACATTGAAAAACAAAGTCTGGAGTAAATGGGAACATTAATTTAAAAACTTTTATTTATCATTTAACACTTTTTGTAACATAATTTTAAAAATTAGTCCTAAAAAATCTCATTACCGCAACAGTCAGAAAACATCCACACTGACATATTTTCAAAATGAAATGACAAAACCTGACAGAACATAATTTGGAGATTCTGCACATGCATTTAAAATCAAAGTATTATGCTTCTATTAATTAAATTAACATTTAATAAGCATCTGTTGCGGTAATGATAATCAAAATGTCGTGTAAGCATTCTGACAAGACAATATTTCAAATTAACTGTAAAAAAATGATCTTACCTGGTAGCCATCTTGAAGTAACTGGTCCATGTGCTTGGTCACTCAAAATCAAACTTTATTAAAATTCTGTATGTGTGCTTAAACTGTTCTCAAAAAGCGTTGCGAAGGATGAGAACATCAGGCATGGACACATCATTTTCCTAATTTTTCTTCATTATTATTATACATGAATATTCAGTTAATATTTTTTCTGTCATCTAAAGTAGTCTAGCAAATTTGTGTTAATTTGATTAAATTACAATATAACGCATGTTCGAACACAGCCGGACACATTGCGGTAATGAGAATTTCAGCAGAAAATGAGATAAAATTTACAATTATAAATTCTTATGTTGAAATCACACATTGTGCAAGGTAGAACACAGTATTGTGTTAATTCTGATGCTTTTTAATGTTACTATATTACACATTTTAAAGCTAAAATCATTAGTGCCGTGGTGTTTCAATGGTTTCGTGAGAATCACCCATGTATACATTTGGTATCTATATGAACTCTTTAAATGCAAAGCTATACTTTTTGAAAGAGTACTGTCCTATTGAAATTGGGGTACATATTTTGACCATATTATCATACAATGCAGTATAGTAAGAAAAGAATAAGAAAAAGCTCATCTGGAAATGTAGAGGAACGGGACTTTCGTGATTGAACACACATGTTACGCATTTTTGTGATTGTAAAATTATTACCTTTAAGATTTTAGTAAAAAAAAATGACCAGAACTCGCTTTTTGCAATTCCCACTACATCAAATGTCAACGAGTTTGTACACACGCAGATAATTATCTGAGTGGAGTTTCCATAACTCTATAAAAACACCACATTCGGGTTCCCAGAGCTGACATAAGCCCATGGAGACACTCCAACCCCCTCTTAAAATCTTTATCTCACACAAAAATGGGCGTATTTCCACTTGCTGAGGTGGCGTAGGAGACACAGTGGTTAAATTCACCACAGGCACAAGCCTCTGCATCCAACCAGCAACCAACATCATCATGACATCAGCCACATTCATTATGACATCATCAGTGGAGGGTCGCATGTCTTTCCAAAACGTATTAACCGCAGGCTACCAATGTTGAGCTGCGCTGTATTAAAGACAGCCAGGGTTAAACCACACTTGGGGAAATTGTGGAGTTTTATGAGTACAGTATATGTTGTTTAAAATATCATTTCCCTCCCCAAAAAACCTCAGGCTAGTTCAACTTCTGACTGATCTGCTCGGTGGGAAAGACAATGTGGAAGTACTTAAATGTACATAAACTCATAATAGTTAAGATGGTACCCCAAGGATAGCGGTTAATGGCTGCCATTTATTTCAGCAACGAAAACCAATTTTAGCTTACTGTATAATGCAGAGCTTTGCACATACAGTATTCAAATATGGATCATAGCCTTGAGTCTAGCACTGTGTCCCACATGGCATATTATTCTTCTTAAATATTATTCAAAATTGATGTCCCAAATCATAGTATGTTGAAATGAGTATGCTTAAAGTACCCGGATGGTCTAGGTTGGGTGAAAATCCAATGCAGATGCATACCCTGACAGCCGAACTCGCTGCGATGAGGAGTTTACTGGTACACTAAATTAATAAGTTAAATTATATATGAACACTACACGAGAAATAACAAATGAAGAAAAGTATTTTATTTTGATATTTGTGCCTGTTAACAATTACAATGTGCATCTAGGCAACAACAGTCACTTTTGTTATGCATTAAAGGGGCCATGGCATTAAAATCGGACTTTTTCCATGTTTAAGTGCTATAATTGGGTCCCCAGTGCTTTTATCAAACTAGAAAATGTGAATAAGATCAACCCAGTAACCCAGTTAGTTTTGGTTAACCATTCTCTGCAAGCATGTGAAAAAATAGCTCATTGAAATTTGGCTCCCCTTGTGATGTCAGAAGTGGATAATACGTCCCTTAATCTACTTTAAATATGTACTCTGGGGACACCAAAGATTTATTTGACATCTTAAAAAAGTCTTGTGAGATTTCCCCTTTAAGTAACAGTACTTACATACTCTTTTACTTTACATTCTCAAACATTTAAATGAGGTGCAAAGCATGAGACTGAGATGCAGCATATATGTTTGGTCTCTTGATCTGGATATGCTTGGTCTTGGACTGGGTCCTGGTTCTGGGTTTCGGGGTTGGTCTTGGCTTGAATCTTGGCCTTGACTGGGTTAGTCTCTAATTATCATATTGACCACATTGCCAAAAATGTAGCATCACAGAGAATCACAGATGTAGAAAGTATTTTAGTACATACAGCAGTGAAGCAGAAGCATGCATGCTCTTAAAAAACACAGATTCGGTTACAATGCCGGACCCATGATCCTTAAGTCACCCTTGAACTGTCTGAATGTCATTGCATTAGATAACAATAAAAAATCAAGTGACATCTGCAAACAAATATTGCTGCAATTCAAGACTTAACTACTTTAGTGATGCAATTTTTCAATTATTTGTAACCAATTTATTTTCTTTAACGTTAAGTGGATGTATACTTATTTCATTATAAGTAATAAATACTTGAAAATATGACTTTTATAGCAGGGTAACATTTATACATTGAGTGTTATTTTGGGGTCACTGCACCTAATCCTAAATTATCTGATCACACTACGCCTGTGGTCTCCGACATGGTGCCCGCCGCACGGAGCACATTTTATTAATATTATATAAATATTACATATTTTTGTATAAATTAGCTTGGCTTTTTATGTTTGTTGACATTTTAAACAATGATAAAATATATCAACAAGTAAAACAAAAAAGTTTTGAGTAGACTATATTAAAAAGTAGCCCTCCAGATTGTTTTATCCAGTTTTATAGCCTTTGCTCACAAAAACTTTACGCTCACACAGCACCATCTAGTGCTGCAAGCCGCAAAGCGCGTGTTAAATACGCCTTGCGCATGCGCAATGCGCAGCCGGCCCCGCGTAAAGATGGCAGCGTCCAGTGCTCGCTGTGCTACACGGTGCCTGTCAGCCGGTTTGCCTGGACTTCGCAGCACCGGTGGGCTTTTGAAGTCCTTTAGACACGGAGATATTACGGCTTTGGCGATATGCGGTGCTCGCAGTTATGTGACGAGAGTCAGTTTAAGCTGCTGGAGGAATGAAAGAGGAGTGACATTGAAGGGGGCGTCAGGTGAGCTGCTTACATGCCGAGTGACTACAGTAGTTACCGTCAACTCCTGTTAGTATATAATTCACTTGTTATTTTATATCAGGAATAACAAAATACGAGTCTATAGACAAATATATTTATGTCAATTTATGTTATTGGTTTTGGAAGAATATAATGCACAAATATGATGCAACATACGTACGTTGTTGCAATATACTGTAGAAATAGGCAAATAATAAAAATGTATATAATTTTTACTGTAACTGTACATAACATCATCATTCTTACGGTTAAAGTTATTATTGCAAAACTGTAAAACCAACTGCAAATCGGTTCCAAAAGAGTTTTGTCTTAAATCTTTGTTTTTCATATTTTTTTAATAATTTATCATGACCGTAGTTCTAATGCTAAAGGTTTATTATGAGACCCATGATGTTTAAGGTAAATATGCAAAGTAAGGTGTAAGATGTTAAAGGTGCCAAAGAATGCATTGAAATAATATGTTGCGTTGTTCTTTGATATTTACATAGAGGATATGTAACTTTATTCAGTGCAAAAATTATCCAGAAATTTTTTTTACATGTCCATATACAATCCTAGGATTTGTCTTTTAAATGCAATGGTATCAGTGTTGGGTAAGTTACTCAAAAAAAGTAATTAATTACTAGTTACTAATTACATCTTTAATCATGTAATTAGATTACTTTACAAATTACTCTCTCCAAAAAGTATTTAATTACTTATTACTAATTACTTTCTAAATCCTATTTAGTACATGATACAAGGATAGGCTTGAAATGGCTCGAAAAAATAATATATAAAAGTACATAAATTATTCTGGTCCCACTTTAGGGTCCAATCATCTCTATTAACTAACTATTAACTACTTTTGTCTCCATATCTATATACTCCAAATACTGCTTATTAATACTAAAGAAGTTGTTAATTTTAAGTATTGGTAGAAATGGGGAGGGTTAAGGATGTAGAATAAGGTTTTGCAGAATCAGATATTTGCTAAGTGTTAATAAACAGCCAGCATCTCATTAATATTAATGCTAATAATCAACCAGTTAATAGACAATTTTAAACTTAAACCATGTTAAATCCACCTTTGTATTACAGTTAACATAATAGTTTTAGAGTCCATACAGTCCATTTAGTTACATCAGAAGTAACTGTAATTAGATTACAAGAAAAATAAGAGTAATCCCTTACTTTACTTTTTCAAGGGAAAAGTAATTTAATTACAGTAACTAATTACTTAGTAACTAGTTACACCCAACACTGAATGGTATATATGAATAATAATGTTGAGCTCTGCTCTGATTGGCTCTGCGGCTCATGCCAGTAGCTCATATTAGTAAACATGTTGGGGAGGGGCGTACATCTCAACTGTTAAATAATAGTCAGTGTTATGTTAAGATTGGCCTGTTTTCCAGCAGTCTAGGTTTACATGAAAAAGGGAAAACAAACGCATTTGAGGCTCATGATATGTCATTACCATGTACAAAACTCGTATTATTTATTAGGGCTGAACGATAAATCGCACGCAATTGTCTCGTGCATATCTTCAGTAAAGCCAGCGATTATGAATGCAGTATTTCCCCGCTTGTAAGTGAAATATGGCTCTGTGTAGTAAATGCCACTCCATCTGAAAGCAGCTGATGGCGATTTATTACTAATCATGAAACCGGCTTTACTGACGAGATTTATGTCTGTATAAGTTTTAAGGATCGCTCTGCATCTGATCTCTATCAAAAGTCCTTCACAAAAATGGAATTATCTCAGCTTTTAATTTAAATTCTGGAATCAGAGGTTGCAACAAAAATCGCCTTTAAAGTTGTCCTTGGCCACACATATTGCTAATGATAAATACTAGGGCTGTCAAAAGATTAATTGCATATGAAATAAAAGTTTGTTTTTGAATAATATATGTGTGTGCACTGTGTGCAATTATTTTGTATATATAAATACACACACATACTGTACATGTATTTATTTAAGAAACATTTACATGTGTTTATATATTTATTTGAGTTTTGAAATAATTTAAATTATATATATGAATAATAAAATATATACATAAATAACAATTTTCTTAAATGTGTGAATTTATATATACATAATAATTACATACAATACACACAAAAATATTATGTAAACACACACTTTAGTTTTGTATGCGATACATCACGATTAATCTCTTGACAGCCCTATTAAATATTTTTTTCTAAATTTTTTTGTGGTAAATGATCTTAACTTAATATCTTAATGGTTTTTGTCATTAAAATTCTAATAATTTTGACCCATACAATATATTGTTGGATATTGCTACAAATATACCCTTCGACTTATAAGTTTTGTGGTACAGGGTCACATACAGGTATTCTTTGAACTAGACAGGCCAGATACATGAAAATGTACATCTGTTTAATACCATTACTACTACAACTGCTCATAATAAACATCAATGCAATCGCATTAATATGATACAGAAATATAGCAGAAGAGCGATATTCCGATGCACCTGATAATTTTATTATCGTTTCGATTATGTTTCTTCCCTTTTAGGGTTGAGAAGCCACAATGTGTCCAGCTCTCATTTCTTCCACACCACCTCTGTATGTCATCAGCAGGACTTCTATGGGATTCTGGGGGTTCCTCGGACAGCCACTCAGAAAGAGATTAAGAAAGCGTACTACCAGGTTTGACAACCCAAAAAAAACAACTAATCTCTGAGGTCACATCAACTCTTTAGAGTTTAAGGTGAATGTTTTCTTTCAGTTAGCCAAGAAATACCATCCGGACACAAACCCAGATGACCCCCAAGCAAAAGAGAAGTTTGCCCAGCTGGCAGAGGCGTACGAGGTGAAGAAAGTTTTCATGTGCATTTTATGTCACGAGGTGTACCTTTTTTGGGGGGCGAGAACATTTCATTTTCCAGCCCAAGATCAAATGAAGCTCACAAAATACTACATTAGATTTTGCACAAAGTAAAACTTTTTTTTGCATGTTTTTACCCATGTATTTATTGGTGCGTAGACCCTTAGCGAAGAGCTAAAGAGGAAACAGTACGACACTTACGGTACAGCTGGTCCAAGCTCGAGTGGGGCGGGGCAACAGCAGTACTGGAGAAGCGGGGCCAACATCGACCCAGAGGAGCTGTTCAGGAAGATCTTTGGAGAATTTGCGGGAGGACGTGGCTTTGGAGACCTCAACTCCATGTTTGACCAGACACCTGAAGTGAGACAGCAAAAACCTAGCGATAACCATCCCTTACATGTATTCCTTTTTAAATCCCGACCATATGTACGTAAATATGAATCCTCTTTCTCCGTAGTTTGTGATGGAGCTGACGTTCATGCAGGCTGCTAAAGGCGTGAATAAGGAGATAACGGTTAATATAGATGATATATGTCCGCGCTGTGATGGTAAAGGTCATGAACCGGGAACTAAAGTCTCGCACTGTCACTATTGCAATGGAACAGGCATGGTGAGAATGCCAAATCAATATTAATGATATTGCCCAGCTTTGTTACTTATACGTTTATATTTTATCCTCTTTGTATATATAGGAGTCTATAAACACCGGCCCCTTTATGATGCGGTCTGCATGTAGGCGGTGTGGTGGGCGGGGCTCTATCATCATCACGCCTTGCATCATGTGCAGAGGAACGGGACAAACCAAGCAGAAACAGACAGTCATGGTGCCTGTGCCTGCAGGTGTGTGTCTGTCTTTTGTGGTAGAAGCACAGAGCTAGTTGTGTATACAAAAGTACTGACTACCTGTTATGGTTGTGTTTTAGGTATACAAGATGGACAGACAGTAAAGGTGCCGGTTGGGAAGAAATACATGTACGTCACATTCAGGGTGAGTAAATTTTTTTTTTTACACTAAAGGGGGTCGCACACCGGACGCGCAGCTCAGCACCGCGCCGTGCCGTTCTAAAAAATCAAACACATTGTTTTCTATGAGTATACGCACATCGGCGCCGACAAGTGGCGCCCAGCTTTGACTCAGGAAGTTGCGCAAATCCCTGTCGCACCACAGAGCGCCACTCACATAGTTTAACATTAAATAACATCATATTTGTCCCAAATCAATAACGATTAAAGCAACACTATGTAGTTTTCATGTAAAATTACTTACAGCTCCCCCATGTGGTTGAAAAGTGCAACAGTGGTATCAGTGGTACCTGGTATCAGACACTCTTCTTTAGGCAGGGGAAGGGAGGGGCTGTGTTTCCTACCCTCCACCGCCACTTTCAGGGTGTGCTTGTAGCAGCTAGGAGGCTGCTCAGGTTGCAGCAACAGTACAATTTGTCCAGTTAAAAGTTGTTTTATCACTGAAATAATTTTAGAGACATTATTTAAAGGTAAAAAAAACTACATAGTGTTGCTTTAACATTGGCTGCTAACGTATATGTTGCATTTTGAAGTAGACGCTATCTGACTTAGCTCGCGCTATTTAATATGCACTTCCGGTTACGATTGGAATATGCGGGATATTTATGCTATTTTATGCGATGAAATTGCGGGAACTTGCCAACATTGCGGGAAATTGCAAAAACTTTAGTGGCTCACAACTGTCCCCCTGGTGTGAGGTTGCAAAACTGTTTACAGCTTTTCATTGATGTTCACATCGCGTAATTACGTCACTTCCTAACGTTCCCATCCGGATTTTTTAAAATACGCCGCACTTTCGCCACATAAATTACAGATTTCTGCTCGTAAAATATGCGGGGCTTGCATGATTTCATAATCCCCGCATTTTCGTAGCAAAAAGTTACATATACAGAAAGTTGAAAAATGTTGCATTTACTTCACACAAGTGCAGCCATGTCCCCTGTTGTCATGGGAACGTTAGGAAGTGACGTAATTACGCGATGTGAACATCAGCTGCAAACAGTTTTGCAACCTCACACCAGGGGGACAGTTGTGAGCCACTAAAGTTTTAGCAAGTTCCCGCAATGTTGGCAAGTTCCCGCAATTTCATCGCATAAAATAGCATAAATATCCCGCATATTCCATTGCATTTTTTTAGAAAACGTGCCGCAAGATCAAGGATTTTTGTTCGCTACAATCAAAAAATCTCTGCATTTTCTGGAAGGACTGGTAAACGTATCCTTAAGGGGGTCGCACACCGGACGTAATTTATGTGGCGAAAGTGCGGCGTATTTAAAAAAATCCGGCCTCCGCATAAATATGCGGACTTTGGCTGATTATGGATTGAATCATGCGATCGCACAACACCGTTTTAAACTAAAAAATAAAATTTTCGTCTAAAGTACAAAAACGTGAATTTGTAAATGCTGTGCGTTAGACACATGGGTATTATGTGTTCAGACATCATGTGACATCGCCAACTACTGCCCTGGCATGCATAATGCTGTGTTTTTAGTCATTTTCGAAGATTGTTTGTGCAAACTTGCCTTAAATCAAATTGAACTTGATAGCTACACTGGATAAAAAGCTGTCTTTTTTAAATCTGATAAAAATAAAGACTCTTCGGAGGTATGAAGTAATACTACTCATCCACCTGTTTCTTGATGTAAATGTGGGCGCCGCCATCTTTGAGCTTTCCTGTTTATGACTTCTGGTGAGCAACTAAAGCTTATGGTAGTCTATTGCGAAGGACACATGTGCCGTTTTGACTGGCTGTTTAATGTTTATTATGAAATCCAGGAAGACCGACATAATTTGTGCAGTTAGGGGTTACCATAATAGCTAATACAAATGCAGTAAATCTCTGCAAAACATTTGTTTTAACCCCATGCACAAGAGCTGAATGTGTATGTGGCGCACATGCACTCATGATCTGTATTTACAAATCCATCCAGTAAAACCTTTCATAGAAACTGCCAGTAAACAATAAAGACAATAATTATTTAAAAACAACTAATATTATGCTGATAAAAATATGCTGATTTAGCGGATTTATTTTATTCTGCTACTATATATTATTACAAACATTTGATTACAGTAAAGAATATATATGACATAATCTGCTTAGTTAATGTTTATAATAGTTTGTAATGTGATTGCGTGTACTTTTGTTACAGTATGTTTTAAATAAAAAAGCTAATAAAGAGTTTCGTTGCAAAACGAGATAACCACCATTTTTTAATTGTTCAGAAATCTCGTTGTTTGGTTGTGCATTCCAATTAATTTTAATGCAACTGCAGTTGGTTTGTTTTGATTTAAACCTTCATAACTTAAAAAATACAGCTAAGTAGCACCATAATTAAGCAATATAGCTCGAGTAGGAGTGTGATATAGCTCTATATCATCACGGCTGTGATTAGGCCAGAGGCACGAGGCCGTAGGCAATCACAGCCCGTGATGATATAGAGCTGTATCACACGACTCCGAGAGCGATATTGCTTTTATACAACTGTTCGACGGCACACGTTTGAAAAATGAAAACTAGAAAACAACAACGGAGTTATTTTAAAAACCTCTTTGTTTGAGAACTACTTCTTCCGCCACGGATTTGAGGGCGGCCAGAATGACAGGTAACACTTTCGGCTGCTTTGAATCCCATATTAACTCAATGGACGGATTCGCCGTTTTTAAATATTACAATTTCTTGGTCACAAAGTGTAGTTTTAAGATTAGTTCAGTCGAGAATGTATATGTATTATATTTAAATCTACAGTCAATTAGTAAAGATAGCGCCTGTTTGAACGTTTGCTTAGTGAGATTCGGTAAGTATTAGGGCTGGGCGATAGAGCTAAAATGTTTATCATCGATATAGCATGTTATATCATTCGATAGCGATAATTATTGATATTTTTATGACCCATTTAAAATAAGGACCAGGAGAAAAATATATTACATTTAAACATTTTTATTTTAAACTTAACCTTCCTCTGATCATAATCCCTTCAGGTATTAAGACAGAAATGTCAACAACCATAGAAAACTTAAATAAATACATTTAAACATGAGTATAAATTTACAATGAATACTTAACAATTATCTTATCTAACATTTAAGGTGCACAATAAGAGAAAATGTAAGAAATTCTTAATAAAGTAAAATAATAAAATAGTGCAAAGTGTTAGATATAAACATAGAAACCTGAGAATTTAGTGCAAGTTCCCCAAAGGGTGAGCGCGGCTAAGGTGGTACATCAGGTTCGTGGTATTACCAGACTTGGCTGGGACGACGGTCTTGCATAATTTGCAGACGGCATTGGTCTGACTACGGTCAGACTTATAATATCCAAAAAACTGCCATACTGGCGAGCTGAATTTTCCTCTTTTATTTACAATTTCCTCGCTCTCTGCAGCACTCATTTTCTGCTTCTGTGTTTTCACATATACACTGTTTAGGTCGGCTCAAATGACGTGTCGCTCCGAGTACGGTGCGTTTGGGTCAGTGTAAACATAACAGCCGCACTCGGGTGCGCACTAAACGGCCGCTCCGAGACCGCTCTAAACAGGTGGTCTCGGAGCGGCTGTTGCCGAACTCTGGGGCGACCCACCTGTGGTGTGAACACTGCTGGACCTCGGGCCGAACCAAATACAGGAAGTTCTCCACATGTTTGAGCCACTGGGCTTCCGTTGTGACGTGAGCCGGGTGTTATATTGTGGGTTAACAACAAACAAGCCAATCCTGGTCCGTTGCATAGAGATTCGCTGTCTCCTTTACGTTTGAGCTGATGATTTTATAAATGCATAGCTGTCCTCCACACACAAATAGTGACATTACGGGCTTTTTAGCAAACGGCTCCGTGAGAAAGGCTTTAATAGAACAGCTACGCAATTTCGCGTTAAAGCAAAGGAGCTTCACAAAGACGTGCATCGTTTATCTCCACATCTTGATAGCTGCGCTCTCCCTGTCAGGCTGGTTGTCGTGGAAACGTGGGGGTGGTCATGAGACGGTAAGAGCTGTCAGAGACCAATGACAGCGCTGACCGTTGTCACATGGTGTACGGTGCGGCATTTCAAGTAAAGTAAAAAATATATATATATGTGAACACGGACCGCACTAACTGAAAAATGATACAATGTATTTTGGTGCGCTCCGAGGCCGCACCACGGTGCGCACCAACATATGTGAAAACAACCTCAGTTTTCTGCCGGTTACTGAAGAGGAATCGAGCACGAGACAACGCAACCAAACTTGATACTGTTACATGATTGGCTGTTAGCGTGTCACTCCCTACGTTGCTAGGTTACCAGAGAGCGAGTGCCTTTGTTAATGCAACGAAACTTGCTTTGCAACCTCCGTTTTCTTCTGACGAAAAAAAAATTATCGAACGTTTTATCGAACACATTTTTTATTGCTATCGATCACGTGTCTATCGTGATACATATCGTTATCGTTTTATCGCCCAGCCCTAGTAAGTATGAGAACCAAAGCATGAGCGGACGTCAGTGTTCACTCGCCTGCTGACCACCGCCCTCTCTGGGCTACATCTCTGACAGGGATTCCCTGGCTCTGATATTTGCCCTGTCTGTGTTTGATGGTCAAAATGAGATCAAATCAGCGGTATTTGGTGTCATGATGAAAATATTACTTGTTTTCTTATTCACATTTAGTGTCTTTTGTGTTGTTATTGTTTTGGCGCGAGGTAAAAGTTAATAAAACTATACCTCCAGAAAAAAACAAGTGTTTACATTCCTCTTTCCAAGTGTTAATCGTCCACACGATGTGACAAGACATAACTCCCATTAACTTTAACGTAACATCCAAGAGCGCTGATCTTTGACGGAATAATAACTTCCGATTGGGGATTCACAGACTGATTTATGAGCTAGTGAACTAATGAGACACACGGAGAGTGATTCAAAACAGCACGGTTGTGTGTGTCTGCAGTGTTTCCATTCAGAGATGAGCCTGTTTAGAGCAGTGGTTCTCAAACTGGGGGCCGCGAGATGGTAATAATAAACATGTTTTGACAAAAATGTTAAAAAATGGATTTATCTCGTTTTGCAACGAAACTCTTCAAATACTTTAAAAAGTAAGCAAATAATTACATAAGCTCATGTCTCAACCTAGTGCGTAAGAGGTGATGTAATAATATTTTAATAGAACGAAAACAATACTCAATACATGTAGTAGTTTAATAATGTTTATAATGGTTTGTTCAAATAACTTACAATGTGTTGAATGATACTGCTGACTGTGTCGGACCGCGTGAAGCTTGAACGTGTCGCCATAAACAATTCCATTAAAAATTGCCATTTAAAAAACCCTCACTCGAGAGGGACAGTTGTGACATTTTAAACCAGCCCCTGAAAAGTTAAAAACACAAAGTCTCTGTAAATTCCATGTACAAACACTGGACTGACTTTCCCATTATAAAGAAACTGGTATGTCTCTGTGCTTTTATATTTGCGCATTGAAGAACCGTCACATCCGATCAACAACACGATATGATTTAATATATCTTCATATATCAAGCCACTTCTTAATTTCATCCTCACACTGGTTCCTACATGGCAGGTGTGGTAAATATTAACTGTTTAAATCATGTTTTATGCGTGCTCCCACTACACTGTTTTCTACCGGCTGGCTATTGAACCGAAAGTCTCGGACCGGAAAGGAAATACATCACATCACTTACTTCCGCGTTCGAGAAAAAGGTGGATAGACAGTTTCAGCAGTAACAACATAAACAAGTGGCTTTCGTGGTCAACACATAACTTCCCGTAAAATCAGCTATGAATAAATAACAACAAAGTACTTTAAATGTAGTTACTTTATATAACAAGCAAAAAACAACAACATGTAGATTACCAAAACATTTGTTATTTTCGACGAGGTATTTGTTCAAGACTTCATTTTAGCAACTAGTCAGACCATTAAAAAACTGAAACTGGAAGTGAAGTTTGGACCAGACGCGTATCGCGTCACAGCATGTGCGTCTGATGAAACTGTCTATAGGTACCACTGATCTATATAAATGACTGGATTGCGCATAGAACGCTTGACGTAACTGCGTGAGGTGAAGCCAGCGCAGAGTTCGAGCCGCCATCTTGGCATACCCAACCGGCAGAGAGCGTCATTGACTTCCATTCAAAATCATGATCAAAATTTACCCCATTTACAGCGTATCAGTTACACAAGGTTAATTTTTAGGACATGTGTACGTTAATTATTTGTTAATTCTGGTGTTATTTGCAATATTTATGTTTTAATCGGGCAGGATAATGGATTTACAAAAAACCGTTAAGGTGAGTGTGTCTGTTGCATTTGTTAATGACACGGGTATAAATAAAGTTTTTTTTGACATTCAGCTACACGGTGACGGTCAGCGTTATTTCTCTAAATAAGTTTAGGTAACTTGTATGTGAGAAAGCCCTAACCACGCCCCCTTGCGTAGTACGTCATGCACGCATTGGAGACATGTTCAGACATGCAGACTCGGCAACTGAGAGTGAAAGGAGGCTAACGGGATGGTTTATGCATATTTGTATATGTTTTTTCCCGTGTGTATTTGATTACGGGTGAGTTTATATGTGTAATTTGACTTGTTATTAATGTTGCTGTTCTTATATCGGTCATATTGCATATTATTCATTGTCCATGTGATCGCCTGTTAAACTGGGTCACAAACAGAAACCGAAACTAACGGTTTTCATCCATATTAAGCTTTAAGTTGCAAATATAATTGTATGACCTACCTCACGCGGTTTATACAGTGTTGTTAAGTTGTTTACATTGATTATTTAATTATGACCGTCAATATATACAATGATCACACAGTTTGTTTGTGATTGTTTGTTTAAAGTATTAGTAATATGTACAACGCACAATGGCAATGTTTATATATATATAAATATATACATATGTGTATATTTTATTTATTAATGTTACATTGTGTATCTACTGATATATTTACATTATTTATTTGTTTCTCTTCTGTTTATTATAGACCATGTGTGAATAAACATATACAGATCTTCATTTGATTCAAAAGCTGAACTATGCCTCATTATTCCGTTTCTCTAACCGGAAACATCCACATCCATCTTGAGTGCATTTTCACATGAACCCACTGAGCGTCCTAAACGCTCGTATATGGTCCTTCGAGCCGGATGCATAAAGATGGATCATGAATCTCAAAGTGCAACTGAGCCTGATGTACGTCCTCGCCCTCCAAGAGAGAGACATCTTCCTGCCCATCTGGCTGATTATGAAGTTCAGCTTCCATATAATCTACATCCAGAGCCACCTCCTGCTGATGCATCTTCACAGAGAGCCTCCAGACAATCCAGACATGCGTCTAGATCCATTTCTACCGGTACTGTATCCAGTTCATCCAGATCTCATCGTAGTGCACGACGCAGATCTCCAAGACATGGACTCTCAAATCTTCATGCTGCTATGTTGGAAGCAAGACTAAAGTCTTTGGACTTGGAAGAACTTCAACGCCAGATTGAAGAGGACGCCATAGTAGATAAAGAGTGTGAGAGACTTGATGCTCAGGCTAGAGATGCACAGTTAAAACAGGAACAAGCCAATAAAGCTAGAGAGTTGTTGGCTAAGCAAGTAGAGACCAGACGGCGTCTGAAAAAGGTACAAAATGAGCTTGAGGCTGCTAAATATGTTTGTGTACTTCTTAAACAGGAACCTCAAGATGTTGATGTTACTAATGTACAGTCCAGTCTAACCACTGATCCCCTGTCAGAGGTAAGCACTCAACAGAATAGAGTTGCTGTTAATGATGACTACATGACATCTACTCATGTAATGCCTAGCCATACCTCTCGTCATGTTAACTTTGCTCCTGTGTCATCAGTAATTGCTCCCTCTGTATTATCTGCTGTACACAGTACTGATCCAGTATCTGAATTATCATTCAGTTCTGTCACCTCAGTTGCCGAGGTAACCCACTGCAACACCGTTACATGGTCATCGACTCCGCTAACTAGGACACAGTCTTATGTAATGCCTAAGTCAGAGTATGGTGTTCCTTTACCCTCTAACCCTACAGTGGCCAGGCCACATCATTATTCAGACACCTCTGTCACCTATAGTCAGACACAGGCTATAGCTCCACTTACCAGTCCTGTAGCTTCAGGGGTTGCCTTTCATACTCCATCCTATACAGACATGAATGGTATCCCTCAGTTAACACCAGGAACATTGTATAATACACCTCGAGGTCAAGCTGTATTGTTCCCTACGCCTGTCCAGTCACCTGGTATGGAAATGTTAGCTGCCTCAGCTTATGGTATCCCAAAGCCTGCTATTCCATACTTCGATACAGGTCGGGAAAGTGACTTCGCACTACTGAAAATGGCCTTAGACAATGTAATGAATAACCAACTGCATCTGAGTGAACATTACAAATATCAGGTCCTCTTAAGTCACCTAAAACTGCCTAGTGCTCTTCAATTGGCCAAAGCATACATGCACGATCCCAGGCCATACACCACTGCTTTACAGGCGTTGCAGGATAAATATGGACAACCCCGCCAACTGGTTCAGTCTGAGTTAGGTATCATATTGAATACATCAGCTGTAAAGTTTGGTGATGCAGAAGCCTTTGATGCATTCTCCCTATCCATCCAATCGTTAGTTGGGATGCTCAGAACATTAGAGGGCCCAAACGGGTATGAGTTGCGCTGTGGCTCTCATGTTGATCGGTTACTAAGCAAGATGCCACCGTCATATCGCGATGGATTCGTAGAGTTCTGCTTCAGTCGAGGTATCTTGCAAACTGGTACAGACCGCACGTATACATTACCTGATCTATCTGAATGGCTGCAAATGAAGTCACAGGCCAAGCGCATCTCCAATAAAGCAGCTACACTGTATCAAACTGACACAGCCAGACCAGTTAAGAAAGATCAGCAAAGAGCAGTGCCATCTCGCCCAAAAGAGAGATCCACCTCTATCTTGTATTCAGCTAATGGCAGTTCAAGTGCACAGGGACAACAGAAATCTTACACTCCCTCTAAGATTCAGCCTTACTGCCCGTACTGTAACAACAAGGAACATTTCCTGAATGCGTGTCCCACATTCAAGACAATGAACACAGAGCAAATAACACAGTGGATATCCAAAGAAAAGCGCTGCTGGAAATGTGGTCGTAAGCACACTTCAGATAGCTGTACTCTGAAACGAACATGTTCAACCTGCAAAGAGTTACATCTGACCATCTTGCATGATGCAGCATTACAGATCCAACAGAGTGTGCTGTTAGTTAACGTTCCATCCCCCCAGGTCTATTTAGATCGGCCCAACCGCTCTCAAAAGGTAATGCTAAAGATAGTCAAGGTCTTACTGCACAACCAAGAGAAAGTCATGGAAACATACGCTGTATTGGATGACGGTTCAGAGCGTAGCATTGTACTTTCACAAGCCGTGAAACAATTGAACCTTACCACTGAGCCTGAAAAACTCACTCTACGCACGGTTCATCAGGATGTTGTTAACCTGCACGGAGCTACTGTTTCCCTACATGTGTCACCCTTAAATAAACCAGGCACGAAATATCTGATTGCCCATGCTTTCACTGCAGATAACCTGAGACTTTCCGAGCATACTTACCCAGTGGTTTCTCTTCAACGCAAGTATGAGCATATTAGGTCTTTGCCATTACCCTTGATTGACCGAGCACAACCTCTGTTGCTCATCGGGTCTGACATGCCTCATCTACTCAATCCAGTTCAGCCAGTGCGCATGGGACCTACAAGTGCACCGATTGCTATTTGTACCAAACTTGGTTGGACGCTCCAAGGCCCAGTGGGCTTTAATCAAACCACTCTTACCACCCAACAATGTTTCCACATATCCACAACCACATCGAATACGGAGTTATTCAAGAATGTGGAACGCCTCTGGCAAATCGATACACTGCCTTACATAAATGAGAAAACAGCCACTCGGTCCAAACAAGACCAATATGCTATCACTCTACTCCAGACACATACCACAAGAGTAAACGTTGATGGAGTAATGCGATACGCCACACCTTTGCTCAGAAGATCTAACGCTAAGGTTCTAAAGGCCCCTAAGGAAACAGTGATGGCACACCTCAGAAGCACTGAGCGTAAACTTTCCAAAGATCCTAGGCGAGCGGAGTCTTACTGTTCAGAAATGATAAAACTGCAGCAATCGGGTTATGTGGCAGAGATATCAACACAAGAAGCTGAACAATCCATGGAGTCATGGTACATTCCTCACCACATGGTGACGCATAACAACAAGGACAGAATTGTTTTTAACTGTTCTTATTCATACCAAGGCCAAGCTCTAAATGACATCCTTCTGCCAGGGCCTGTTCTCGGTCCGTCTTTACTGGGTGTTATGCTGAGGTTCCGTGAATATCCTGTGGCCATCAGTGGGGACGTGAAGGGCATGTTCCATCAGGTTCGCCTTTTACCCAGTGATAAACCTATAACGCGCTTCCTGTGGAGAGACATGCAGAGGACAGAACAACCCAAGAACTACGAATGGCAAGTCTTACCATTCGGCACAACTTGCAGCCCATGCTGCGCCATATATGCACTCCAGGAAACTGCAAATAACCATCCTGATGTTGAACCAGTTCTGGCGAGAACAGTCAAAGATTCCTTTTATGTAGACAACTGTCTTCATAGCCTTCCAACTGTTGCTGAAGCTAGAGCACTGGTAGACGATCTACGACAACTTCTACTCACCTGTGGGTTCGAACTGCGTCAATGGGCCAGCAACAGACCAGAAGTTATCCAGCATCTTCCCTCTGATGCAAGGTCACCAAATAGTGAACTCTGGTTATCACAGAAGAGTACTGACCTTTTAGAAGGTACACTTGGACTACTTTGGAACTGCCTCAGCGACTCATTCAGTTACAAACCCAGCCAATTTAATTGCCTTGAACCAACTTTGAGAAACATCTACAAAGTTTTGGCATCTCAGTATGACCCCCTGGGTTACTTAATCCCATTCACAACCCGAGCTAAAGTGCTGATTCAGGATCTGTGGAAGGACAAGGTCGGGTGGGATGATCTAATCAAATCCGATCACTTATTCACCAGATGGCAGGACTGGCAACATGAGCTCCAAAGTTTAAATCAGATTGCAATCCCACGATGCTACACATCATTTGAGGATCCTGGAGATATTCTCAGTCGAGATCTACACATATTTTGTGACGCATCTGAAAGGGCTTATGGCTCAGTAGCCTACATGCGAACAGAGAACAACGATGGACATGTACATGTCTCATTTGTATTGGCCCGTTCACGAGTTGCCCCTCGGAAGCAAATGACGATTCCGCGACTGGAATTGAGTGCAGCACTTATAGGAGCACAGGTTGCCAAACTTCTACAAACTGAACTAACTCTCAACATTGATCATGTTACCCTCTGGTCAGACTCATCTACCGTTCTACAGTGGCTGAAATCGGATTCATGCAGATACAAAGTCTTTGTCGGAACCCGGGTTGCAGAAATACAGTCACTCACTGATATTGATATCTGGAGGTATGTTAATTCAGGGAACAACCCAGCTGATGTCATAACACGTGGCCAATCACTTAAGGATTTAATCCTTCCTTGTCGCTGGAGTAATGGACCAGATTTCTTACACCAGCCAGAGTCATGCTGGCCCTCTTTACCGGCAGTTGAAACTGAACCAGAATCAGAGTTGAAGAAGTCTGCAATTTGCCTTAATGTATGCACCAGTTCAGACATTGCCCTACCTGATATCAGTCAGTATACTACCTGGACTGAATTATTAAAGGCAACAGCGACCTCCCTTCATGGGGCGGCTACCTCTTCCACACAACCAACAGAAGATTCGTTAAACTTCATCTCAGCAGAGAGGCTCCTCTTACAACAGGCTCAGAAAGATTCCTTCCCAGAGGAATTTAAGGCTCTTGCTTCAGACCGACCATTACCATCCAACAGTAGATTGGCATCACTATCACCCGAGTTTGATAAGATCAGTGGACTCATCAGGGTTGGCGGGAGACTACGACATGCCAAAGATATGGAATTGGACGCCATACACCCCATCGTGCTTGATCCACAGCACAGCCTAACCAAGCTTCTAATTAAGGATTATGATGCCTCCCTTTTACATCCTGGGCCAGCAAGAGTCTTTGCTGAACTAAGAAGACGTTATTGGATTCTACGGGGAAGGGAGTCTATTAAGAAACATCAATACACATGCATTGACTGTCAAAAATGGCGTGCCAAGCCTAACATTCCCAAAATGGCCGACCTTCCACCAGCACGCTTACGTCTGTACAAGCCCCCCTTCTATTCCACTGGAATGGATTGCTTTGGTCCATTCACGGTGAAGATTGGCCGAAGAAATGAGAAAAGATGGGGAATAGTGTTTAAATGTCTGACAACCCGTTGTCTACATCTTGATCTGTTAGAAAGCATTGACACAGATGCATTCCTAATGTCTCTTAGAAGATTCATAGCTCGAAGAGGGAAACCATTCGAGCTTCTCTCTGATAATGGTACCAATTTTGTTGGAGGAGACACTGAGATGAGAACAGCCTATGAAGCCATGACGCCTGATCTGAAGCAACAACTTGCTGAACAACAGATTTCATTCAGATTCAATCCACCTAGTGCCCCTCATTTTGGGGGAGCATGGGAACGGGAAGTGAAGTCAGTAAAGCAGGCCCTAAAAGTAGTACTGAAGGACCAAACAGTGTCTGAGACTGTACTCCGTACCATTCTCACTGAGGCAGAGGGCATCTTGAATGCTAAACCATTGGGATACACATCCTCAGATGTGGCAGATCCTGACCCTATTACACCTAACATCCTGCTAATGGGTCGTCATGATTCGTCACTTCCACAAGTACTCTATGATTCAAGTAATCTTTTGGGAACTAGAAGATGGAAACATAGTCAAGTACTTGTTGACCATTTCTGGGCTAGGTTTATCCGTTATTACCTCCCGAATCTGCAAGAAAGACAAAAGTGGCGTAAAGAGGGAGGAGAAATTAGTCTGGACCAAGTGGTACTGATAGTGGATCCACAACTGCCACGAGCATGTTGGCCAGTAGGAAGAGTGACCAAAACTTTCCCTGGACTTGATGGACGTATCAGAACAGTTGAAGTTCAGGTACACAATCGCACTTATGTAAGACCTGTATCCCGTATAGTATCACTCCCTAAACTCAATGAAGATGACACTATTGCCCCTACCAGTTAGTTAGGATTTCTCACTAATTCAAATGTTCTTATACATTTGGGGGCGGCTGTGTGAGAAAGCCCTAACCACGCCCCCTTGCGTAGTACGTCATGCACGCATTGGAGACATGTTCAGACATGCAGACTCGGCAACTGAGAGTGAAAGGAGGCTAACGGGATGGTTTATGCATATTTGTATATGTTTTTTCCCGTGTGTATTTGATTACGGGTGAGTTTATATGTGTAATTTGACTTGTTATTAATGTTGCTGTTCTTATATCGGTCATATTGCATATTATTCATTGTCCATGTGATCGCCTGTTAAACTGGGTCACAAACAGAAACCGAAACTAACGGTTTTCATCCATATTAAGCTTTAAGTTGCAAATTTAATTGTATGACCTACCTCACGCGGTTTATACAGTGTTGTTAAGTTGTTTACATTGATTATTTAATTATGACCGTCAATATATACAATGATCACACAGTTTGTTTGTGATTGTTTGTTTAAAGTATTAGTAATATGTACAACGCACAATGGCAATGTTTATATATATATAAATATATACATATGTGTATATTTTATTTATTAATGTTACATTGTGTATCTACTGATATATTTACATTATTTATTTGTTTCTCTTCTGTTTATTATAGACCATGTGTGAATAAACATATACAGATCTTCATTTGATTCAAAAGCTGAACTATGCCTCATTATTCCGTTTCTCTAACCGGAAACATCCACATCCATCTTGAGTGCATTTTCACATGAACCCACTGAGCGTCCTAAACGCTCGTATATTGTAAGTTTAGATAACATAATTACAAAACTAGCAAATTATTGCATGCACATACGGTACAAAGCATGATTATTTATTTAGAATTCAGAATGAGCACGTTTATTGTCATTAATACTAAATATGCTGCGGTCTGTCTGCTGATCTGATACTGTAATGAAGATGAATGTATAATAACCGTTTAAAACGCAAAATATACAACTTTCAGTAAATAACTATTTACATGCTTTGCACGTTTGTGTTGTAATAATGTACAGGGTAACTTCACATATAAAAACGAAGACGAGTAAAGTGATGTTTTATCATTAAAATCTGACAACGTCCATTGATTTAATAGAACGTTTGGGTATACCAACATGGCGGCGCGGTGGCTTCACAAGTGTGACGTCATGCGCAATCCAGTCATTTATATAGATCAGTGATAGGTACTCAAGATGTGTTACGTGCGCTTCAAAGGATTTTAATGTGTGTCTCATGTCCTGTGTTGCAGGTCCAGAGAAGTCCAATATTTCGTCGTGATGGGTTTGATATCCACTCTGATGTCATGATTTCAGTAGCCCAGGCCATTTTAGGGGGAACAGCTAGAGCACAGGGCCTGTACAGCACCATCGACATTGCGGTTAGAGAATAAGCTGGACTTATATGGGATCCATTCATAAGCATATTTTCTAATGACTAAAATAAAAAGGCCTTTCCTGCAGATTCCTCCAGGCATTCAGACAGACCAGCAGATCAGACTGGCTGGAAAAGGCATCCCACGCATGAATAGCTTCGGTTATGGAGACCATTACGTACATATCAAAATCCAAATTCCCAAGAAGAGGCATTGGCAGAAACCCATGCACGGATGCGTTTCCTGTTTGTGTTTGTTTTATGTATTGCATGGTTCATTTGCAGGAAGTTGACACAGAGGCAGAGGACGCTGCTGCTAAGTTATGCAGAGGACGAAACGGATGTGGAGGGAAATGTTAATGGAGTAACCAAACCAGCTGCAGGTAGATAACCATATCAAAAATGTGCATGCAAACTAATCTGGAAGTTTACCTTCAATTTAATTTGCCGTCCTGTGGGTTTGTAGCTAGCTCTCAGGACAGACAGACCTCAGAATCGGCACAGAACAAAGACGAAGAGCCAGAAAAAGAGGAAGGTGGATTTTTCTCTAAACTGAAGAAGATGTTCTCCTGAAGGGAAGAAGGAAGGTACAGTAGCAGTCTTACTATAATTTAACAGACTTATGTAATTGAACACACATTTATCTAAATTGCCTTTACATAGAATATCCAGCAATGAAAACTTTCAATACAAATATGTTTCTTTTGTGGCTGTTTCCATCAGGTAAAATACTTTCACCGGACTGAACATTAGGTGCTTGGGTTGTACTTCTCTTATTTGCTTCGGCGAAGGAAAGAAGTATGCACACTAAGAAAGAAACACAATCACCCAGCAGAGGGCATCCAAGCAATTCCCTCCGAAGAGAAAAATCAGGAATGTCCTGATTTTGGTCCAGAATGATACTGGTCTGGTCTGGTCACCAATTTAAAACCATTTCTCTACCTATTATCAACCTAATGCTTAGCATCCATGTGCTGATGTGTGCTGTTGTTTTTGTAGGGAAACACCTGAATAAATGTTTTACTAAATACTAGTGTTGTGTTGTTAATACAGATATGCTGTATTAAAATTGGGCAATAAAGTATAGAAGACTGTGCTGTATATGAAGTCGAGGTTAAAGGCGGGGTGCACGATCTTTGAAAGCTAATGTTGATATTTGAAATTACCTAAACAAACACGCCCCTACCCCAATAGAATCTGGACCTTCTTTTGATAGACCCGCCCCACACATACGCAACACGGACAACTATGTCGGTTAGTAGACATCCCCCTTACTGCTGATTGGCTACAAGTGTGTTTTGGTACTCGGCCCGACTCCTTTTCTAAAGCGTTTCTCAAAAATCCTGCCTCTAAAGAGTTTTGTTAAAGTCGTCATGAAACTGAAGTAATGATTGTCTTATTTTCCCTGTGGTGACATATATTCGAGTAAACGGCTTCTGAAATGAAAAAGGTAGGGCGGGACTTGAATTCGTCCATCGAGAATTGATTGGATAGTTTGAAGTTGGCATCGTGTTAGGGATGCATAACTTTTAATCACGATTAATCTATAGCAAAATAAAAGTTTTTGTTTACATCATATGTGTGTGAACTGTGTATAATAATTATGTGTATATAAATATGCACACATGCATGTATAATAATAATAATAATAATAATAATATATATATATATATATATATATATATATGTGTGTGTATATATGTATATATATATATATATATATATATATATATATATATATATATATATATATATATATATATATATATATATATATATATATATATATATATATATATAATTTACTTATTTATTTATTTATTATAAAGTGTAATATAAATTATACATAAATATACAAATGTGTAAACATTTCTTAAATATCTACATGCATTTATCTATACAAAGTTATTAAACACAGTTCACAAACACACATATGATGTAAACAAAAACTTTTATTCTGCTATATATTAATCGTGATTAATCGCTGTGCATCCCTAGTCGTGTTGCTAATTGCTAATCGCTGCGATCTTTTGTCGAACCCCACCTAATTCACCATATCCAATGGACAGGAAGTAAAGGGAGATTGTTTTGAGGAGGGGAGGAGATTTGTGTTAATGATTAAAGATTATGAGGGCACATGAGTTAAAAAAAATAATGACGTCATTTGTAAAAAAAAAAACCCCACAATATTCCTAAAAAAGGAATGTGGTATTTCAATTTTTCAGTTTTGTAGCACCTTCATTTGTGACCGTAACATATCCTGAGGGAAGGGAAGTCAGTTGCATGCAGACACGTTTCCTTAAGGGCTCTCAGTTTCGGAGACAGATTTGTTAAAACAATTACATGAGCTGTAAATAATGTCCCAACATGATGGCACCACAAGTGCCTCTCTATCAACTATCCTGAGCTCTGACATCAAAGGTCAAAATTCAATCACTTCCATGGTTATAAATACCTTTAAAAAAAGTATCTGACAAAACATCTAGGGGCGGTCCCCCAGACAGGGTTTATCCTAGTCCCAGACGCATGCATGTTTGAGCTGCCTTAATTTAAAAACATTTTGTACTGACGTATCTTAACATATATCAGTGCCATTGTTTTGTCTCAAGATGCACACCAGTTTTGTTTTTTGTAAAAAGTACTTAAAAGGTTCACCCAAAAATGAAAATTCTGTCATCATTTACTCACTTTCATGTTGTTACAAACAAGCATAAATTTCTTTGATCTGATGAATACAAAAGGAAGATATTTTGAGAAATGTTTGTAACCAAACCGTTTGTGGACCCCATTCAGGAAAAAAGAATACTGTGGAAGTAAATGGGGTCCACGAACGGTTTGGTTACAAACATTTCTCAAAATATCTTCCTTTGTGTTAATCAGAACAAATAAATTTTTATAGGTTTATAACAACATGAGAGCGAGTAAATGATGACAGAATTTTCATTTTTTGGGTAACTACCCCTTTAAATGTCCTAATATAACTAATGCCTAGTCCTGGATTAATCTAAACCCTGTCTGGGAAACCGCCCCTACTGTACCACTTCTAGAATTACCCATCTGTAATACCAGAATCCATATAAGTGCCAGCTGTAAAATTGTACATCACCATCAATACATTTGACACACATTTAAGCTTTGAACCTGGTTGCCCTGATTTTTTTTTAACGACTAATTATTAATAAGTTACTATTAGCACACCATTTCTTTACATCAATACTAACTTCGTTTTTTTAATAAATAACTCTTAAAAATCAACGTAATGTATAACAAAATTAAAAGTAACTGTTAATTGACTTACCAAAACGTCTGAGTACGTTGGTTAATTGGCGCCAAAATGAAAAAGTAACTATGCAACGGTTAGCACGAGGCACGAGCGCTTTCTAAAGGATTTCTAATACATGTACGCATTGGACAGAATTCGACGCATTGGACAGTGTTTCGATATAACGTAAGTTCTGTCGTTATATTTTACAAAAACGTATTTGTTAAAAAAAACTTGTGTGGAAAAGATGTTATAAAATACATTAATTTGACCAAATGTGAAACAAACATGTTGCGAACGTCACTCATCTCCACTAGGTGGAGGACGTTACTAAGTAATAAAAGACGACTTTAAAGTGAGTGAAAAGAAGAATAAATGATTGTTTTAGTGTTTTTTTTCCATAGATTTTCCATGCTTACTTAAATTTGTAAAACCTTAATGATGAGCATCACAATTGTTAACAGCAGAACAACATCCACGTTGTTCTGGCCAAATGTAGGCCTACCTGCAGTACTGTATCTAATGTACATTTACATTTATGCATTTGTCAGACGTGTTGTCCCTGGATATTAAAACCACAGCCTTTGCATTGTTAAAGGAGACATTTCACAAGACTTTTTTTAATGTAAAATAAATCTTTGGTGTCCCCAGAGTACATATGTGAAGTTTTAGCTCAAAATATAAAATAGATAATTTATTATAACATGTTAAAATTGCCACTTTGTAACTAGGGGTGAGCAAAAATGTGCCGGTTTTGCAAATGAGCTGATCCCTGTACTAAATGGCAGTGCTGTGGTTGGGTAGTGCAGATTAAGGGGCGGTATTATCCCCTTTTGACATCACAAGGAGAGCCAAACGACCAAATTTTTCACCTGCTAGTTACTGGGTTGTTTTGTCACGTTTTCTCCCTGATAGCACACAAACATCTCGAAGACGTCTATTTGATGTCTGTGTTTACATCTGCAAGACGTATTATTTAGATTGTTTGCTCATCTGCAATACGTCTCTTAGACGTTTCCTAAAAGATGTCATATAGACATATTGAAGACATCTGCAAGACGTTTTTGATTTAGAATGTATGTAAAGCAGCCCTTTCTAAGACCTTTATAAGACGTTTTTACACACCAGATGTATTCCAGATCTCCAGATCTTTACCAGACATCTTGCAGACGTACCTGTTCTATCTGGGCTAGGTTGATAGAAGCACTGGCGACCCGATTATAGCACTTAAACATGGAAAAAGTCAGATTTTAGGTACTAATTTAGATGAAACAGATAAAACATTACTTTATAGTTTAAATATGGATAGTATGAATTTGGACGTACTACATGCGCAATGTTGATAAATCACGTGACATACGTCGTCATATCAACAAGTTAGTCGTTAACTAGAATGACGTTAAACTAGTGCAATTTAACCACAAGGGACGGCTGTTTAATACATGTATTTGCATTTGAAAAGAGCCGCGTTTTAAATAAAACAACGCCCCTCCGTCTTTTTTCTTCCGCTGACGGGATAGCAAAGTGGCCATCGAATGAACACTTCGGGATCTTGTCGGAAGTACAGTAGTAGGTCATCCGGGTACTTTTCGTGTACTGTTTTTTTAATACTATCAATTCGGACATAGTACTCGATTCGCCTACTGCTATGCCAACTATATAGTATGGAAGTAGGTGGTTTCAGACGCGGCCTCTGTTGTTTCTCTCCTACCTGTATGTTGTTCTGGAAATTTCTCATTTCCATTATAGCTTTCCATAAGGCCTCTGTAAGGTGTTTCTGCTTTCCACTGTGTGTAAACTGTTTACATGTCTCACAAGTCACTTTGAACATAGTGGAGCTGACCTATAAATTGTTTCTTTGACTAAGACTCAAGGCCTGCAAAGTATGAAGGGTACGTAGAATGGACTTGTATAAATGCATGTCAATCTCGTCTCCAAAACAGTGGCACCATCACAGCAACATCACCTGAACAGAGCCTGGCTTGCAGTCAGAACGGACTTATACAGTAACTCGGATAAACGGTGGCAAAGAGCGAGATTATGTGCATGAAGGAATGTTGCTCCGTGGTTGTTTTTGTCCTTCTCCGATATTCAGACTCTATCACTCGTCACAGTGTCTTTAGAAAGCCAGATATCTGTGAACTACAAAAGTAAAGATATGTGCACTACAAAAGTAAACTATGTACATACACACTTACTCAAACGCACACAATTGCAAACTAACCTATGCTGTAGAGGCCTTAAGCAATGCACTAAGCTCTTAAACTCTTGAGTAAATAGGCAGTCGTACAGGATGAATGGGTAATGTATAAACCTGTAGTATATAGGTCATTCGACACACACAGACAGTCATGCAAGACACATCCAGTGGTGTAAAGACGCATACACTGCAACTTGTACCTGTGCCTCAGGCAGGTGCTGTAGGATTATATAGACAGGTCGTACAAAGGTGAACCACACCAGCACTATGCATTGAATAAAAACAGAGCAAAATATATAAAAATAATTATTAACAATTTATGTAAAGAATGTTTATAATTCAGGATACACTGTTAAAAAAATTTCAAAATATGTATCTGTCACCGGGACAGTACCTAAACATCTTCAGTGTTGGGGGTATTGCATTACAAGGAACATGCATTACGTAATAAAATTACTTTTCTGAAATAACAAGTAAAGTAACGTATTACTTTTTAAATATACACATTAATATTTGAGTTACTTTATTAAAAAAGTAATGCGAGTTACTTTTCAGTTTATTAATTAGATTTTTTTTAAATAATGTAACGTAGTGATTTAGAATTGCATGCCCGCGCGCCAGTTTGAGTCAGAAACAGAGATGGCAGGCCAAAGCTTGACATTTTTGTGATGGAAATATGCAATTTCTGAATGCAGAACTTTACAGAAAACACCTGCAAGGCCTGAAAGAGATCAAGCCTTAGGCAAGTCAGAAAAAGTAACGCAAAAGTAACTTAAAAGTTACGTAAGTATTACTTTCCATGAAAAGTAAGTAACGCAATTAGTGACGCAAAAAGTTATTTTTTGTGGAGTAACTTAATATTGTAATGCATTACTTTTAAAAGTAACTTTCCCCAACACTGAACATCTTTATTAGAAGAGACAATTTTTCTGACAGTAACGTTTTGAAATCTTGAAAACAACTGCAACCATATGGTATGTTATTATACTCACCGATTTATACTGGTGGTCTGCAATATAAGAAATCTTTGGCAGTTCAGCCAAACGTTTGTCATTAATTACTCACCCTCATGTCGTTCAAATCCCCAATGGCTTTCTTTGTTCTTCGGAAACTGAAATGTCTTTCCTAAAATAAAAGATTATATTTTAATTAGGTTTTCGCCAAACACGTCTGTATGCCTTCAGGACACTTGGAATATACGGCACGAGCCGCATGGAGTTATTTATTGATGCTTTTGCATCCTTTTGAAGCTCGAAGAATCACCATCCAAAAAACACAAAACACTTTAAAAACTGCGTTTTTGTTCCAAAGAACTACATGAGAGTAA
This sequence comes from Misgurnus anguillicaudatus, assembly GCF_027580225.2. Classification (NCBI taxonomy): domain Eukaryota; kingdom Metazoa; phylum Chordata; class Actinopteri; order Cypriniformes; family Cobitidae; genus Misgurnus; species Misgurnus anguillicaudatus. The sequence goes on along the minus strand of NC_073359.2, from coordinate 7,952,510 downwards.
GAAAATAATAAAAAAATATTTTTGAATGAGCTAAATTTTAAAACTGTATTATTAATCATTATTTATCCTGTTTTAATGCATTATAGTCTTTAAAGGTTGTTCATGCTATATAATACATAATAGCTAGAGTAAATAGCCTATAGATTTGACATTTTCTAAAGAAAATATTCATTTAAAGGGATAGTTCACTCAAACATAAAAATTCTTTGATCATTTACTCTTCCTCGTGTTTTTTTTAACCTGTATGAGTTTCTTTATTCTGTTGAACACAATCGTAGAAATTTTGATAAATGATTGATTAGTGATGCAAAGTCCGATTAATTTTCTGCGAAATGGTTCTTTTTGGTTAGTTCGGCTCATTGAACCGGTTCTAAAAGCCGATTAATTGGTTCCTGACGTCATCAAGAAATGACATCACTACGCATTTATTTTCTAACGACTTTCAAATAAAGTCATTTGTGTAAACATATTGAAACATTATTTTTTGTTATTTTTCTGAACGCATAGCTGATTTATTGCCTTTCATTCACTTAGTTAATAATATTTGTGGTCACAGATCCTAAATGTCAGATACTGACCAGTTTGACTTGTCTACAGTACATCTTGGATAAGATTCCTAAAAGTTTGACACCTACAGCACACATTACGGACACTGACGCACATATGCGGATTTGTTCTACATATCCTATAAGTATAAAGACTGAATTAACTTGTCTTTTAAACTCATTGGTTTTGCTTAAACAACTAAAATATGATTTGCATGCACAATAAAGCATACTAAAATTCAATTTTTTAATAACAAGTCAGCTTTTTTAATAAAACAAGCATATCTCTGGTACCCTACATTTTGTTTGTTATAAAGAAACTTTGTGCATCAGGCTCGTTTCAACGGCCTCGTTGATACACGTGCCGTGTCAGCAACTCATTCGTCAGAATCCTCAGTAATCCTCTGCAATCTTTGACAGTTGGTTGAGCCAACGTGCTATTTCGGCTGTGCGTCCTGCGTCATTAACCCGAAACTAAAGTTTGATTCAGTTTGATTTGTGAACCGGCTCGACTGGTTACTTCCTGAGAACCGGCTCAAAAGAACGATTCGTTTAAGAGTCGAACATCACTAAACCACACAGTTTACGACACCTATTGACCCAGCCTGATCTCACAAGAAATCGTACATATTTTACGAGTTAGCTAATTCGTATCAATTCATACGAAGTTAATAGTGCAAAATCGTACGATTCTCATGAAAAAACAACAACGACGAAACCGAACCCATAACCCCACTCCTAACCCCAACGTCACAGGGGTCAAGGCAAATCGTAGCAAAACTAAAGTTCGATTTGTGAACCAGCTCGACTAGTTATTTCCTGAGAACCGTCTCAAAAGAACGATTCGTTTAAGAGCGGAGCATCACTAAACCACACGGTTTACGGTACCCGTTGACCCAGCCTGCTCTCACTAGAAATCGTACATATTTTACGAGTTGGCTAATTCGTATCAATTCATACGAAGTTAATCGTGCAATTCTCATGAAAAAAAACAACAAACCAAACCCCTAACCCCAACGTCACAGGGGTCTAGGCAAATCGTACCAAAACTTACGAATGTGGTCAGATGAATTAATATGAATTAGCCAACTCGTAAAATATGTACGAATTCTCATCATTAGATAACGTTGATTGACCTCCATAGTAGGATAAACAAATACTACACTCTAAAAATGTTGGGTTATTTTCAACACAGCATTGGGTCAAAAAGGGACTAGCCCAGCCCACTGGGTTGTAATTTAACCCATGCTTGGTTGTTTCAACCCAAAATACTTGTTGGGTCAAATCTACATTGTCTGTTGGGTTGAAAATAACCCAGCATTTTTTAGAGTGCATGGAAGTGAATGGGTACTGAAAGTTGTGTGGTTACCATCATTTATCGAAATATCTTTTTCTGTTTAACAGAAATTTTTGGCTAGAATAAAATCACCCTTTCAAGTAAAAAATAAGCTTAAGACTGAGTCTTAGGACTGATAAAGTAATAGCATCTTTCTTTAACAAGCTGCGTGATTTGAGATATCATTAATGTCCAAAAAATGTGTAAGACGAGTTACCTGCTACAATTTAGTCCTTGTAGAGTTAGCTTTTATTAAAGAACCTAATAATAAAATTGATGCTTCAAGTAACCACATAATTTGTTAAGTCAAGGTCAGGTATGTAAAAGCTTTCTGTTGAGGTATTAAAGTGGACGCTCAGACTGTGGTTGGCAGCACCTCTAGTAGGGCAGTAAGGGGGAAAAGGGCTCCTTTGTGTGGTTGACTGGGGGATATAAAGTATACAGAGGTGAGCTCCGATTACTTTACAGTACATGTGTGTAGAGTGAAATAGGTGGAGAGCAGAATGGTTAGTCTTCAGTTCCCACACTCCTTTAGACTGATACATACTTTTTCTCTCCTGCTTAATGGCAAGCTGCACAGGAGCTGCAAAGTTCTGATTATAAAGCAACAAATTACTGGATTGCCACAATTGACTACGAGTGTGTGTGGTAAAAAAAAACATTTGTCTTTGGATAGACAGTTCAAGTAAATTGGCCCCAGTATTTTGACAGCCATACTTATAGGGGCGGTTTCCCAGACAGGGTTTAAATTAATCCAGGACTAAACCTTAGTTATATAAGGAAATTTAAGTAGTTTTTACAAACATACCTTACAAAAGCACTGGCAAAAGCTGTATGTTATGATATGTCAGTACAGGGTGTTTTAAATTAAGGCAGCTAAAACATGCCTTTTAGTCTGGGACCAGGAAAAGCCCTGTCCAGGAAACCGCCCCATTATGTATAAATGTTGTATTATTAGTTATCAAAATATTTAATATGCAGAAAAAGTATTATTTTAGTTATTTCAGGAGCCATTTGGTTTGTTATTTTGTTTTGGAGTAATAACTGTGACATAAGTCCTGGCTTCATCTGGCCCAACTTTCTATTTGCTTTCTTCATTCTTGGGCTGAGAACCAAATCTGTAAATGTGACCCTGAGCAAAAAAAAAAAAACAGTCATAAGGGTCATTTTTTAGTATTATTTTTTAGTATAATTTGTATTTTTTTGTTAGGATAGGACAATATTTGCTGAGATACAACTTATCTGGAAACTGCAAAAAGAAATTTTGAGAAAAGCGCCTTTATTAGTAATGATAAGCATTTATATATATATATATATATATATATATATATATATATATATATATATATATATATATATATATATATATATATATATATATATATATATATATATGAAGAGTTTCGTTACAAAACGAGATAACCACCGTTTTTTTAATTGTTCAGAAATCTCGTTTTTTGGTTGTGCATTCCAATTAATTTCAATGCAACTGCAGTTGGTTTGTTTTGATTTAAACCTTTATAACTTAAAAAATACAGCTAAGTAGCACCATATAAAACAAAATAATAACATGATAACATAATAATAAATATGTTTTGACAAAAGTGTTAAAAAATGGATTTATCTCGTTTTGCAACGAAACTCTTCATATATATATTTAGGGTAGTACATTTACAAAATATCTTCATGGAACATGATCTTTTCATAAAAAAACGATAATTTTTACCCATACAATGCTTTTTTGGCTATTGCTAAAAATATACTAGGGGTGTAAATTGGACAGTTCATTAAGATTCGATACAAATTCTATTTTCTACATCCGGCGATGCAATAATTTTTTACAATACATTGAGCGCTTCTTCAGTGCGATTACGATTCAATCCGATTCGATTAACAGTGTTTTCTCTAGGATTTTTTTAAGCAGTGGCGACATGATGGTTAAATGTACACAATATATATATTTTTAACGTAGAATAGGCTACTGTAAACTAACATGTATTTTTTATCATTTTCATGCTGTCATTAACTTTTCCTTATATTTATAGCCTATTGCATTTCTATGTTTGTTCTAAAATGTATTTTCTTAAAAATACGTTTCACTACATATAGCTTTGTTCGCATCTTTCATTGTAGTTTCAATGTTGTGTGCAAGTTCGTGCTCATGTTTAGCGTAGTCCTGTTTGATAATCTGTATAATTAATTAAATGTATCGCTATTTTTATTACGTGCCTAGTTAAGCAGTTACATTTTTACTTACAAATGCAACCAAAATATATAACATGAGCATTTAATTAAACTCTTTGAAAGTGGTACAATCTTTGTCCCAATTGGAACATTTACAAAACACACTTTTTTAATAAAGAAAAATTTATAATGAGGGGTGAAAATGCGCGCTTTGGCCGAAATGCGTAGATGGACGTTACATCAAGGAATGAGGACATGGAGAGTATTAAAATAAAAGGTGCCTCAAATAGTTTTTTTTTACGTGTGGCATCGATGCATTGGATCATTAGAAATAAAATTAATGTATCGATTCATATCGACGTATTGTTACTGTATATCCCTAAAATATACCTATGCTACTTATGGTCTAGGTCCAGGGTCACTAATGTTTTGGGTTCTCATGTATAAACACCACCACACCCAGCTAAGTGCTTTAACCCCGGTGCCCTGCAGGTCCTGGACAGACTTACGGCCACCATAGCACAGGTGTGCTGGATTACCAGTCGGAGCCTACATGTAGGTAAGTATGGGAGCAGGGCAGTATTACTGAGAGTTTGTATGTGGACCCGGTGGCCTCGGGTCAGTGGGCTGTCATAAACAGCAGCCTTAACCACAGAGCGGGTCATGTAGGAGACACCCGTACCAGCCCTGCCTCGGGGCCGTCCTAGCAGAAGAGTGATAGAATACAGACCTTCTCATTAACTCATTTGCAGAAGATAATGTACAGTGCAACACACCCAGGCTTGAATCTTTCGTGGCCAAAGCATGCATGTGCATGCACCTGTAAGTCTGTAATAATGGATGGGCAGTGGTAAAGCTCTAACTGTAACTGACCCCAGAGCAACCGGATGGGATGGATAGAAAGAGATTATTCTCTTTGAAATATGACAGATGAGTTATGGAGGAGATGGCATGCGATCATGCGAAAGGCTTCACCTCGACCTTTCCGTCATCTCTCATTCTCTGCTGCGTTCCATCACGGCCTTTTGTTCCGTTTCTCTTGTTTTTCTCTCTCTCCGTCTTTCACTTCCTTTCTGTTTCTGAGTCATGCGAATTCTTGCGAGTCCCCACTGAGACCCTGGTTTTCTCTCCCGCTGTTGATTGTTCAAAGCTTTAAAAAGGAGAATAGGATGTGTGTGTTTTTTAAACACAGCCTTTGCGGTTTCCCAAACGTTTTTCCAGCAGGGCTGTTTTAGAGTTGCACGATAAAATCCAAACCAGGCTTAATCATGTTCCCTCCTCGCCACTTAACATCGGAGGAGCGGGAGGGTCTGAAACCAGACGATATCCTGAGGAGACCCAGACCAGACCACCCACATACAGAGGGCAAGCGGGGGACTCCCGCTTGACAGAGCCCTCACACAGAAAACCTGAGCTGGCTCTGTTTCCACAGGCGCTCTTCTGTTCTCGAAGAATACCTGAGCCCATGACATCATCCTGCAAATAAATGGCTGTGATCTCTTGGGTACAATCATGCACTGATGACTGAAACATATCAGAAGATGGAGATCAAGGAGCGTGGGGGGGAGCGTGTGTTTATGAAAACAGCATGGGATTTTATGTGAATGAAAGGAACTATTTGAACGAGTGTAGCAGTGCGCGTCTGTAAGAGTTCACGCGCTGTGCTGTGTTTCCTGCACTGCTTGTCATCGGCACTGCGCCACTGTTGCATCTGTTGTCAAAGAAATTATGTTTTAATAGAGATGAAGAATGATCAAAACAACGAGGGGCCACGAAATAAAAAAAGCCATGTCTTTTGGTTATGTCACTGTAGATGTGCATCCAAAAGCAGGCTGATCAGGCTAAGTACTAATGATACATTAGTTTAGGAAAAGCCAATAAAGCACATCTGGCCCACCTTGTTTAGATCAGGTTAAGCCTCCATGTCCTGAAGGCATCTCTAACCGGCTTCCTACTGAAATCTCGGTAGTCCCAGGTTAAGCCGTGCGATTTGAAACCCACTCATTGGCACCTTCACTAAGTCCTCTTAAGTTTTTTGAGGACTTCAGTGACTTTCTGAAACCAAGCCTCCAGCTAGGTCATCGTGTCCCACTGTGCAGATACAGATGTGTTTCAACATGGTAACCTTTATCCAAGACCACCAGGCCTCTTTGCACTTGTAGCCCCAGGAACCTGTCCGATCTGAAAGTCCAAGTCCACAGTCACCATCTAAAAACATTCCAATCCCTGTAGCTTTAGGATATTTGGGGTTTTGCCAAAAGATCTGGACACCTAGGGCATATTTTAAACTTGTTGATGCTCAAAAAGCTCCTCAGTGCCTCGGGCAATGAATTAGAGATGTGTGTCCTAATATCTCAGAGACTCCTGAACTCCTGAGGGCTGAACCAATCAAAACACAGCATAGGTCACAGAGGGCATTGAGTGCACTTTTTTTTTTGATTACAGTGCTCGCAAGGTCGCCCTCAAATTCTTCTTTTACATTTTCTGCAATTCATTCAGTTTTAAACCCTTTCATTAAAAGAATAATTTACCAAAATATGACAGTTCTCTCATAATTTACTTACCTTCATGTCATCACAGATGTGTATGACTTCCTATAATCCTGTCTTGTGAACCAATAAGATGCAACCATATTGATGTGCCACCATATTTGAAAGTACTGCACTGATCTGTATATTTAAAATGCATGTTTGAAAGATTCGCTAACAATGCAATGATAACAGGAGTTAACTTACACAGGCTGTGAATTATGATAATGTCAGTCTCGTCCACATCAACAGGCCCAGGTAATAAACTGTTGCTTACAATTGTTGTAGTCCAAGAAAAGAGATTTACGTTGGAGACGATAACTCGCTTCATCGTTTAATTTGGGATTTGTACCTTTTGTATATCGTTAATATGTACTAATACACACTTACACACCAAAGGAAATGTTAAAATGTGAATCGGACAATAGTTTCTCTTCAAAATAATACACAATGCATTGCTCACTATATATAATATTTAAAATACTAATCGTTTTTATCTCACAAATGTATTCTCACGTTTCAGTTGCGGGCGGTAAGTAAAACTGCATCAAATATTGGTGTGTAAATATATTAACATCAAAATTTATTTCAGGGGCAACAAATACAGTTCATTTATAATTTTACAACCCATATGGCAAAAAAAACTTTTTTCCTGCACTGAAAAAAATGATTCATTGAATTTAATATATTTTTTTAAGGTAAGTGGTTGCAATCAATTTATTTAAGCTACATTTAAACAAAAAAGACTAGTAACGTAAAATAAAATATAAAACTTTTGTTTAAATGTAGTTTAAACAAATTGATTGCAACCACCCACCTCAAAAAATCTATTAAATTCAATGAATCATTTTTTTCAGTGTGACAAATATAAAATACATAATTATGTATAAATTATAAAATTATAAGTATATTTTTGCAGTTGAAAATATATTTAATTTTAATCTTCTCAAACCTGTTATATTTACAGGTTTGTAAAATAAAAGTTTTCCAATGCAATGTAAATATATAAATATTTTTTTTTTTAAATATGTTTCAAAATATACAAAATGGCCAAAAAAATATATTGGTTAAAAATACATTTTTGTAAACATATTTCAAAATATATTTCAGTACATATTTTTTTAAATATATTTAAAATTATGTTTGAAAATAAAAAAAATTGCTGTATGGATAAAGACTCTTTGGATATATGAAGGATGTAATACTAATCTACTCAAGATTAACATGAGATAAGCAGAAACATCGCGTGTTATGTGAGCTTTAAATTGACATACAGTATGTTTGCAAACAAAATTGTGATTGATGTCAAAAACCAGCAGGTTTAACCCAAACTTGGAGTCTATGCCAGTGCAAGCTGTCATTCTAGCAAAATACTTAGTAATTCTGCATTTCTTTTTGTGCAAAACCTTTCGTTCCAATTATAAAATTAGTAACATGTTAAATAAAAGCTTTTTATTAGTGAAACAGCTGTAAGACAGCTGATTGTCCGATAAAGGATCCTATCAATGTCATGACCAAGAACAAATGCTTTATATCATGGCAAGAAGAGAATTCATATGACATACAGGCAAGTGAGGGATGAATAGGGAAAAGACAGCTGCAGGCAGAGGAAGATGAAGGGGTGAGAAAGATCAGGAAGAGCAGGGATGTTGACAAGGTATCTCTGGTTCACAGACACACATCTGGTGAGAGATTAGAGCTGGCACGCCAGTGCGCATAAGAGCACTGCTTCATTGCCTATATACTGTACAGTATATCAAAGTGATCAGAAGTCATTTGTTTTCTATGGAAGTAGGTGACATGAGCTACAGAGACTGTTAGCAATGTGACAACGTTGAGCAGGGGGAATTTAGATGCATGAATCGCACTATTTGGATAAATACAGTAGATGTACAGTATATGAATGCCCATGACCTAAACTGATGAAAGTGTTTACTGTGTAATGTGCTGCTAGTTGCTTTGGATTAAAGTGTCTGATAAATGCATAAATGTATAGCAAATGAATGCCCACTGGCATTCAGGAACAATTTGTTCGAAAAAGCAATAAAAAGTATCATTCTAAAACAATTATTAAAGGAAAACACCACCGTTTTTCAATATTTTACTATGTGCTTACCTCAACTTAGACAAATTAATACACATCTATCTTTTTTCAATGCGTCCACTTAATCTTTGTACAGCGCGTTGTGAATGTGTTAGCATTTAGCCTAGCCCCATTCATTCCTTAGGTTCCAAACAGGGATGAATTTGGAAGCCACCAAACACGCCCATGTTTTCCCTATTTAAAGACTGTTACATGAGTAGTTTTTCAATGATGTTCACATCGCTTAATTATGTCACTTCATAACGTTCCCATAGCAACAGGGGACAACATGGCGGTGCTTGTGCGAAGTAAATGCAACATTTTTCAACTCTCTGCTAAGATATATATATGACGTTTGCTACGAAAATGCAGGGATTATGAAATCATGCAAGCACTGCATATTTTGTGTGCGGAAATCTGCTATTTATGGGGCGAAAGTGCAGACTTTGTGCCGATAATGCATTGAATCATGCGATCGCACAATCGTGTTTTTCTGGAGGGACTGTAAAATGTGATTTTTTTAAGCTGATAAAAAATTTGTTCTTATTTTTATCTCTTTAAAAAATCGGCACGCTTTATTTTGTGCCACCATACTTACTTGTGTATTTACTCATGTACCAGTCTTTAAATAGGGAAAACATGGAAGTGTTTGGTGGCTTCAAAATTCATCCCTGTTTGGATCCTAAGAAATGAATGGGGCTAGGCTAAATGCTAAAACATTCACGACGCGCTGTACAAAGATTAAGTGCATGTATTCAATAAAGATAGGTATGAATTAATTCCAAGTGGAGGTAAGAACATAGTAAAATATTGGAAAACTGTGGTGTTTTCCTTTAATATCATAAACAAGTTTGCTTATCAATTAATTTTCTTTTGCACTGTAAAAGAAAATGCTGTAATGCTGCATGCAAGTTTATTGAACCTAATGCTGCGTTCACACCAGCCGCGGTAGAGGTGTCAAGCGCGAGTGATTTCAATGTTAATTCAATGTGAGTTTGTGTGAATGGCGCGAATTGAACGTTGCCGCGGGAAACGCGCAAGTTGAAAATGTTTAACTTTGGTGGAAAAACGGGCCGCCGTAACCAATCAGGAGCTTGCTCTAGTAGTGATGTGATTAGGAAGCGAGCGGAGTCGCAGAAGCCCCTCCCATGACGCGAATTTCCACGTGAATGTCCCGATGGCTAGAATTTCACGCGCGGTTTGAATATAGCGAGTAAACTCAATATGTTCAAGCGGCAAACTAGACGCGGTAGACGTGAATTTGACACCTCAAATGCGTCTGGTGTGAACCCACAGTAATATTTTAGGTTTTTGATTTGTGATGAGTTGGGATAAAGTAAATCAAAAACTTTAGATATTATATGACATGATTTAGCTACAGTATGACGGTGTGGAAACTGACAAAACTACTTGCAGTGCAAGACCTATAGAATTTGTGCATAAATCCTTTTCCCTCTCTCTTTCCCTTATTCTCTCATTTTTCCGCCATATCATTTTTCCAACCTTTCCCCCCACCCTCTTATCCCCTTTGATGTGAAATGCATCTCAAATCTAAAGACATCATGATCGCATTAAAACAGTTACCCGCTTGCCAGTAAGGCATTCTGTCTTTGATGAAAGAAAAAAGTGACAGAGGTGGGCTTGTCAACTCAAAATCCCTGTTCTGAATCCTGCCCCAGCACGCCCAGACAAGCAGGGCTTTCCCCAAGCAGCTATCAACTATACGACACCTTGCTATATATCAAGTTATGTTTTATAAATATAATATAGTGCATAATGTGTTTTTTATATGGGGATAAGGGTGAGACATGCCATATTTCCTTTACAGTATATTTTCCCAGCGATCTATCTTACCAAGGTCTCTCTTTTTAAATCTTTATCCACCTCCAAATCTTTTTCTCTGACCCGCAGGCCTTTCCATTTCTTTATTGCTATGCTCTTCTGATGTTTTTGCCCTAATCTTGGCTGTTCTGCTAGTTGAAAGACACATTTCTCTGTGTTTCCCCACTGTTTGATCTTGCACATTAAGCTTGAGTATCCTTCTCGGTTTTAAGTCTCAGAGCTGCAGAGACCCTGAGGTTACGGGTAGCTTAGAACAAAGACCAGAATATTTCAGCTTTGCTCACATGAAAACAAAGATAAAACTGTCTAAACTCCGGCGTATGCACTTAAAGCCGAATGTTCAACTCTTGTCATGCAGGGATATCGCTGCGCATAAACAATCAAGAGTTTGCAGGTCGGTGCAGAATACAATGACTCTACCTTTGGCTTTACATAAAAGGAATTACTGCTGTGTTTGTGGAAATAAGATAATTAAAAAAATTTGCAATCTGGTTTATGTTCTAGTGTCATAGCTGCGACGTGAACCAGGCTTTCAAACCACATTTCTGATTCTGGCCAAAAACTGCCCACTTAGATGCAAAGGGGCCTAAACCACATGGAATATGACTGGAGGCGGGAGGTAATCCTCTAATAATCAAAACTAGTAAATAACAAGCCCCAAAATGTATACAATGATTAATGGAAACATATGTACACTACATGACAACCCCCCCCCCAATGATGAAAACAAATCTATGCCCTTGAATATGACTAACCACAAAGTTTATTAACATGACATTCAGGGAGGAGTTACGTAACAAAGCATAATAACATGGTGTTGAACACAAAAGAAAATATTTTAATAAATGATGGTAAGCACACAGTTGAGGGTACCGGATTTTCTAGCAAAAATCACATTAGCAGAAAGTTGAAAAATGTTGCATTTACTTCACACAAGCACGGCCATGCCCTTGTTGTCATGGGAATGTTAGGAAGTGACGTAATTACGCGACGTAGACATTATTGAAAAGCTGCAAAAGCTCCCGCAGTTTTTGCAAGTTCCCGCAATTTCATAGCATAAAATTGCATACATTTCCCGCATATTCCATTGCATTTTTTAAAAGAAAACGTGCCGGTTTTTTCACAGCAACAATCACAAAAAAGCAGCGTTTTTCTGGAAGGACTAATGGCAGCATTAGCAGTGTTGTTTTGCTAAGCTTGCAGGCTTTACTAGAGAGTGTCTTTGCTAGGCTAACCTTGTTTACATTTTCTGTATCGGGCATTTCCTGCCATTTCGTTGCGTTGGCAGCCAGTTTGGTCTCGCATAAAGTTAAAAAGCCCAGGTGTGTGCTTGGCATCGAGCATTGTTGTGATCATGGCTAGTTTAACCTCTGTGCGCTCGCTTCATTTTTTTCTCCTGCTGTATGTGTTTTGCGCATGCGCCACACACACGTGCATGACCTTGCTTTTTCGACCACCATCAAGTTTTATCGATTTAATTCTTATCGACAACTAATCGAAGATCGATTAATTTTAACATCCCTACTTGAGGGTGAGTAAATCATTTTTGGCTAAATTATCCCTTTAACATGCGCAATCTGACAATCTCTTGTCAGTACGTACATGTTTTACAAGGTGGCTGTTGCGTATCTCATTTGTAGGTTTCAACATGATCTTTTTTCACCCCAGAAATCTATCCAACAATGCACATCAATTTAGCTAACTAAAACTAGCATCAAGGATTGATAGAGCACAGTGAACTGAGAAGCTCTTTTCCCCTAAGCACTGAAGTCCAATGAAGATAAGTGACAAACAAGATGAAAGTAAAAGGGCAGATCATATCAAACAAGTTATCAAACAACGCATTAAACATATCAAATCTCAATCTTGTCGTATTCCGACCCAGATCTGATTCCCACCCATATACTGTACCCGGGAGCAACTTTGTTTCCTGGTGGACTGATAAAAATCTAGCGCATTCTGATTCCTAGAAAGCCAGCCAATAGATAAGACCTTGTGATTTTGAAAAAAGCCCTTGCCATTTCACATTAGATAGTCTTTAAACAGTCTGTGAATTGTTCGTGGGTGCGTCAGTTGAGGCCAATAACACTGTATTTCCTAAAAAGTGAGGAAACGAGGTAGAAAATAAAAAGGATGAATGAGTGACCCTGTTGCGAATGAGAAAGAATGATGGAATGATGAGAAGATCAGTATTACCTATTACACTCGCAAGAGCCACAAGCCAAAAGTGTAATTTTGTTCAATTGCTGTTTATCGCTGTATTAAGATAAGAAGCCAACTTTTGCAGTATTTCACACAGCAAAAAAAAGAAAAGAAAAAAGATGCAAGCTTGCACACCAACCAAACAAATCAAATTCTAGCATAAACTCCCAAAAAGATAAATACAAGTACATATGCATCTCCTATGTCCATCAACAGCACAGACTTACTGTTTGATAGCTACAATGGGTATCCATTGGTAATCATTAAAGGCATTTAGGGCTAAACTAGCTGTCTGAGCTGCCGAGTCACCCAGTGGATGGTCCCTAGAGAGGCTCTTCTCTTTCATCAGCTGTGCAATAATGCTAAATCTTATTTGTTTATCCACCGAGAGTACAGGGCGAATGGGTTCGTATGTGAAAGGGAGGGAGATGAGGAGGGGGGTGATGGAATCCCATTTTGCCTTGGGGCAAGTTGGCACCTGACTGCTTAACAAAGCCCCGGTCAGAGGTTAAAGGTCAGATGTCATGGAGAGAGAGCCCCTACATGGAGGGTGCTGAATAAACGCCAACTAAATCTTCCTTTATGTCCCTTTAACTCATCTCTTTCCTTCCCCGTCCTCCCTTCTCTACTGGCTGCTTTCTTTATCGGTCTGGGCTGGGCGTCTTGAGCTCTATTCTTTCGGTGTGATGTATGTAAGACAAGGGTGAATGTAAACCCGAGGGCTCCTCAATCATCTGCCTGAGGGAAACGGTTTAAATCCTCATACCCAGCTCAAAGACCTTTGTTCAGTAGATGATGTTGAAGGTGCAGAAACTGACAATACACTGGATGTGGAGGTGATGAAAAGGTCTAAAAATATGACGTTGTAAGATGGTCTTAAATTCAACTTGGGGTGAGACAAAAGCTTGCATCTTGCTCACATCCATGTCCAAGATTTGGTAGACTGTTTGTAAGTCCCAGGTCATGGGTTTGATCCAGAACACACATACTGATAAAAAAGTGTCCATTTTGCCAAATGCATAAATGCAAATTGTAATGGTAAATAAAAGTTGGTTCAACTTTAAAAAGTAAGTTACCTTGACATTTCACAAGATTTGAAGTATGTGAAGTTCTAGCTCAAAATACCCCACCGATAATTTATTATAACATGTTAAAATTGCCCAACATGATCTCACAAAGTTCCGTGGTCACGGAATATTTTGCTCATTTATCCGTGCCCATACCACGGACTTTCTTTTCCATGTGAGTTTCACGTATTGGATACTCAATTGTTTTTCCTATTTTTCAACCATTTTTGCATGGGTTTGGGTTAGATTTGGGGTTTGGGTTAGGATGTCACTTTAACTACTGGTTTATAAAAAAAATCTGGATTTTTAAACAATTGTTGCCTGACGTTAGGGATAGAGTTGGGTTTGGGTTAGGATGTCATTTTATGTTGCAGAAAGTCGTTCTAACCCCAAACCCACCAATACGTAAAACTGACACGGAAGTCCGTGGTACGGACACTGAAAAATACGGAGATCCGTCACAATGACACAGATAAATGAGCAAATTTTGAGTTAAGGGCTCGTTATAGTTGTGTGTAGGTCCTACGGCGTAGCTTCCGCGTCGGTTTTCATTTATACTTTTGGTTGGCAGTATGCATGGGTGTAACCACAGTAGCAGCCCGACCGTCAAAGAAGAAGAAGCTTGGCAAGTTAACCCACAAACGAAGAAGAAACAGCAACTTGCTGTGTATGATTTGAGAAGACCAGTAATGATGGAAGTAAATAAACAGAGACTATTTTTGTTGTAGTTTGAGTTAAATCACTCCTTAACTTGGCCCATCTTTGTTTTCACCATCGCAAACGGAAATACCTATGACGCAGTTTTTTCAATAAAATTATTAAAAAAAACAAGCATTAAATAAGCTAAAACAAGCAAAAATCAAGATGTTTCTTACTTTTTTGGCCATTTTAGTGGTGAATATACATCTGTGTAGTCGTTCCAAGTCCTATTTTATTTTATGTGGAAAACATTGAGTGAGTGGGGGGCCTTCAAATATTGTTGTGCGCAACTAGGGGGCCTTGAAGTGAAAAGGGTTGACTACCTTTCACTATGAACTTGAATGAACTGTAATTGTCTAGTTTAGTACTTTTTCACATCGCACGTAATAAAAACATCACTTGAGTATGTAACGGCATGAACAACCCCAAACATAATAATGAAGTTATCTTAACAGAGCATAAGTTAGAACATTTATTAAGAGATTAAGTGTGTGGATGAATCATGGGTTTCCCCTTCTTTTTCTTTAACACTCTCGCTCTTTTTTCCTCTCTTTCTTTCTCTTGTTATGGTCCAGTGGTCTCTAAATCACCGAACGCCTCGGGTTTCCCCTTCTCTCCTGTGTTGTTTTTACACCTCCCCTGTATCTCATTTTCCCCCGTCTCCCGAATTCCTCCACCTTGTTTTCTAAACATCTCCTCCTTGTTCCGTGAAGTGTCTCACTTGTTCTCCCGTTCCTCCTCTGTGTCTTTCCTCTCTCTCTTTTGGCTTTGAGGTGTTGTTATTCTGAAGAGCCAGACATCCTTTGAATGGCATGCGGCAACTGCTTCTTTTCATTCTTCACTTCTGCCTTTATTCATCTCCTTCGTTTCCCCTCCCCTTCATCTTGAGCCAGCACTTGTACTAGCCAGAGTCAAGCGTGAAGAGCAGGCAGGAGATTTAGTTGGAGTGCAGGTCACAGCGAGGACCAATAAAGTGTGTGGAATGAAGCGATACAATAGCTTTCAGTTCATGTTGTTCTAAACGTTTGGATAAAACACAGATGTTGTGTTCTTGTCTTTAATTCACTTGTAGTGTTGCATTCGCAGTGCAAATGTCAAGGGATAAAATGCATACATCGAATGCACTGTAAGTCACTTTGGATGAAATTGTCTGCTAGATGCATAAATGTATGTGAATTGCTACCAAAGCCATTATATTCAACACAATCTCAAGGCAAGTCGTGTTATAGTCACAAAGTATTTGATTAATTTATTCGTGTTCATGGACACGATTTTCAGATTTTTTTCGTGCCAATGAGCACGAATGTCTTTTTCGTGTCACTCAGCACGAATTTCTATAAATAGTTTTTCGTGTCCTTGGCACGACTTTATTTTTTGTGTCATTTTATATTTTGTTTTCTCATATTTTTTTCCTATTTTTAAATCATTGTTCCTTGGGGTTTGGGTTAGGATGTCTGAAATGTAACAGAAAGTCGTTCTAACCCCAACCCCAAGCGACAATGAGAAAACAATACATAAAATGACACGAAAAAGAAAGTCGTGCCGTGGACACAAAAAACTATTTAAAGAAATTCATGCCGAGTGAAACGAAAAAGACATTGGTGCTCAATGTCATGAAAAAGGGGGGAATCGTGTCCATGAACATGAATAAATAAATCAAACATATTTTTTGTGACTATAACACAACTTGCCTTGAGATTGGGTTATATTGGGCCGCTGTGTGTGTGTAGTGAAGATTTAGTGATTCAACTTGTCAGCTCATAAGCTTCCCTTTGTCTTTTTTGTGAAGCTAAACCTGTTTTATCCCTATAATTCACTCCTTTGGTAATAAAGACTTACTTTTGCTCCAGTGGGCCTGAGTACCCCTGCTGCCCTTACCCCAAAATACTCAACCCCAGCCCTCGGCACCTCCGACCCTATCCACCACTTCCCCATTATCTTTTTAAACCTCTTAAGGCATCAGGGATTAGCTCTTAGGCTAATTATGAAACAATTTATTTCAATATAATCTACAAAAAATATTTTTACTTTTGCTACACCGTAAAACAATAATATTAAATCAACATATAGTTTTATGTTACTTTAACTTAACAAATTAAGTTTAACAATTTCAACATAAGTTATGTCAACTTCATGCTGCATTTTTTACAGTTGTCTTTAGCAGTGGCAGCCGGTGACTTCTTTTTTCGAGGGCGCTTGATGCGAAGTTCATCACAACATGTATGTAGCCCGTCATGTGTGTGGTTCGTAATTTCAAAATATGTGTTCGGCGCGTCGAGGGATCCTATGTGCATTAAATGTCTTGTCAAAATAAATGCCTGCTGCAGACGCGTCTAAAGGCTTTATGATAAAAGAGACGCTCACGTTTGCCAGATACTCACATAATCTCATGCGTTATAAGAGTTTACTGTTAAAGGAGTGACTTGCGTGTGATTTTGTGAACGTGAGCGTCTCTTTTATCATAAACGGTTTTGACGCATGTGCAGCAGGCACTTATTTTGACAAGACACGTGATGCGCAACAAACACATATTTTGAAAACACGAGCAACACACTTGGCATTTCGAACACATATTTTGAATTTGCGCCCCTCAGATAAGCAGTCACGAGCAGCCACTGTTTATATATAAAAACATAACATAGAAGAATATGCAAAACCCTCCAAGTGCGATTTCTTGTTAATTCGCATTTTTATCAGACTCTCAATGGATTCTGCCCAAAAAAACATATTTTTAAATGGTTTGAGGGCGGGATTAAATAGATTTGTGCATTATTTTCTTATAATTCAATGGCCCGTCTTCAATTATTCTTTACACATATGATTGTTTCAATGCATGAAACAAATAAAGAAATCCATGCCCTTTACTGGTGCAACCAAGTTATAAATAGCTGTATATATAATCTGGATTAGAAATCTTAGCTCAGGATATCTCGGTCTTTCATTTCGCTTTACCTCTCATTCTCATGTGTACTCAAATGGTTTTAACACCAAATCCCTCAGTGGAGTTTTTCCACGTTAATCCCTGTGTTTTAAATGCATTTGCTGTGCAATCTGTAATTCTGGAAAATCCAGTCCTTTCTTTGAATGATGCCTCAAGTGATGCCCTGGTGTGTTCAATAGTTTTAGAATTTCTTTCTCTCGCTCGCTGTCTCTTATATGGTCACTCGCCCTCACCAAGCATCACCAGGCTTTAATGGATTTGCGAGTAATGAAAAACTGCCCGTGGATTAAACCAGAACGTGAGCACAAACTGAGTTGTCGTCACTGCCACAGGGCGAACAGGACAAACGATAATCCTGCAGATGGGTGGCATGTGTGTGACATGGAAAAGAGTAGATAGGAGGGGACCAAGGGGACTGTGTTTGTGACGTAATGTGTTTATGTGTTTGTGATGTAATTTGGTACGTGTGTTTAAATTTCAAGAAAAAGTTTTTAGTTTAGGAGTCCACCCAAATTAAAAATAAATAGTTAAACCACAGGGCTGTTGATTGCTTTATTCCGAATGGCTGAGAAATGTTCCATGGGTATGCATTATTTTTTGATAAACATACACCTGACCTGTCAAATCTATTAAAATAACCACCAGAGCAGTGTCTTAGCAATGTCTGTTGTAACCGTGGTATGAGTGGAATAATTGACTCTGTTCCTTTATTAAGAAATAATTGACGACGGGCCGTTGAATTACGTAAGGAATAATTGAAGATGGGACGTTAAATTATTCTAAAATAATGCACACCCAAGGTGGTTACACTGCAAGTGTGATTATTTTCAAATAATTCAAAGGACCGAAGTCAATTATTCCACTTATACCATGGTTACCAAAGACATTGCTCTGGTGGTTATTTTAAGACATTTGACAGATCAGGTGTGCATACATTGAAAAATAATGCATAACCATAAAACATTTCTCAACCAATCAGAATAAAGCATTCAACAGAGCCGTGGTAAAACTGAAAATAATGCACATTTGCTTTGCATCATGCCGCATTATTACCTTGGGTATGCATTATTTTTCGATAAACGTACACATGGCCTGTCAAATCTTTTAAAATAACCACCAGAGCAGTGTCTTAGCAATGTCTGTTGTAACCATGTTATAAGTGGAATAATTGACTCCGTTCCGTTATTAAGGAATAATTGACGACGGGCTGTTGAATTACGTAAGGAATAATTGAAGATGGGACGTTAAATTATTCTAAAATAATGCACACCAAAGGTGGTTACACTGCAAGTGTAATTATTTTCAAATAATTTAAAGGACCAGAGTCAATTATTCTACTTATACCACGGTTACCAAAGTCATTGTTCTGGTGGTTATTTTAAGACATTTGACAGGTCAAGTGTGCATATATAATGCATACCAATAAAACATTTCTCAACCAATCAGAATAAAGCATTCAACAGTCCCGTGGTATAACTGAAAATAATGCACATTTGCTTAGCATCATGCCGCATTATCACCTTGGGTATGCATTATTTTTCGATAAACGTACACCTGACCTGTCAAATCTCTTAAAATAACCACCAGAGCAATGTCTTAACAATGTCTGTCGTAACCATGTTATAAGTGGAATAATTGACTCTTTTCCTTTATTAAGTAAATAATTGATCATGGGCCGTTGAATTATGTAAGGAATAATTGACGACGGGCCCTTGAATTATTCTAAAATAATGCACACCCAAGCACCGTGGTATAACTGAAAATAATGCACACTTCCTTTGCATGCCGCATTATCACCTTGGGTATGCATTATTTTTCGATAAACGTACACCTGACCTGTCAAATCTCTTAAAATAACCACCAGAGCAATGTCTGTCGTAACCATGTTATAAGTGGAATAATTGACTCCGTTCCTTTATTAATGAATAATTGATGACGGGCCGTTGAATTACGTAAGGAATAATTGACGACTGGCCATTAAATTATTCTAAAATAATGCACACCAAAGGTGGTTACACCGGATGTGATTATTTTCAAATAATTTAAAGGACTGGAGTCAATTATTCCACTTATACCCCGGTTACCAAAGTCATTGCTCTGGTGGTTATTTTAAGACATTTGACAGGTCAAGTGTGCATATATCAAAAAATATTGCATAACCATAAAACATTTCTCAACCAATCAGAATAAAGCATTCAACAGTCCCGTGGTATAACTTAAAATAATGCACATTTGCTTAGCATCATGCAGTATTATCACCTTAAGTGTGCATTATTTTTGAAAAATTTTACAGCCCTCAATAATTCCTTACTTAAACTTTTACTGCTCAAACTACTTTTAGGAATCACCTTACTTCCTCTTTACTCTCTAAACAATTTCAATCTACTTTTTAGGATGATTTCTCGCTTTGAAGTAAAATCAAATTGGTGCCAAAGTAACAACGCTAACCCTAAAAAAGATAATAAAAAATGTAACTCATAAAAATCTAGAAATAAGAATTTGCCAAGACAACCTTTGTTCTAGAAGCTTTAAGTTTAAGGATATAGTTTAAAAATAACATAGACAGACAGATAGAGCCAATGTAAGTCCATGGGCTTTTTAGGGGATTTTTGATTGTCCCCTGTGGGAAAGCGTCTAAAAAAGTTAAAAATTACACGTAGCAAGCATATTAAGTTAGAACAGCCTGGAGTGATATTCAGAGTTCGGTGGATGGTTAGAGATTTTTAAGAAGCCCAAACTGAAGTTTGTACAAGTTGACGCAGTCAAAATGTATAATTACAAAAACTATTCTGACAAGTTTAATGGATGCAAACAAAGATGTTATAACACCAACAAAACATTTTCACGGCAGATTTACTCTGAGAAACAAATCTCATGGTAAATCCCCTCCATTAGGACCACAGACAATCAGTTCTACCTTTTACATCACTTAAATAAATATATATATTTTCATCTTATTGTTAAATTTTTCTTTTACACTCACAAACAAAGCCCACCTGCTGTTTAAGTGACTGCAGAGCACAAGCAGAGAGTTCATCAAAAAGCACTTAGCGGCCACAACGCATCCTCTTATCAGTTCCTTTTATCGCTCTCTCCTTCCCTTTTTCTCCTTCACCCTCACTTCTTTTGTCTCAGGGTCTTACTCAGACAAAATGGGAGTTCAATGGGGGGCTTGGGGATGAGACGCACAAATGTGTGTGCGTGTCAGGGACGATTGACGGATAGATGAATGGCGCTAAAGAGCTGCTCTGTGTGGAGCATTTAACTGATAGCGATCAGCCAGTTTAACTTAGATCTACCCCGTCCCACCTCATCTTCCCCCTTCCACTCCATCCATCCTTTTGTTGCGGACCTGCATGTCTCGACTTCTTATTGTCGCTCTGATTGAGCTTCAGTAGTTCCCATATCACCACACACACAAATCAAATCCTCTATTCCTCCCCCCAGAGTATTAACCTATCCTGTTCCTTTAAGTAAGTAAAATGTCACAGCTGGACTAACCCTTCAAATGCAGACCTGAGACACTGGAGATATTGAACCACTAGTAAAACATTAAGGGGCGGTTTCCTGGACAGGGCTTATCTAGTCCCAGAATAAAATGCATGTTTGAGCCGCCTTTATTTAAAAACATCTTGCACCGACATATCTTAACATATATCAGTGCTATTATTTTGTTTCAGTATGCACACCAGCATTGTTTTTTATTTTCTGTGAGGTTTGTTTGTAAAAACTTGGTTTTAAAAATGTCAAGCATGAAAATGTAAAAATTGCTTAAATTTACTCTTTTTCCCACCAGACATTGAAAAACAAAGTCTGGAGTAAATAGGAACATTAATTTAAAAACTTTTACTTATCATTTAACACTTTTTGTAACATAATTTAAAAAATTAGGCCTAAAAAATCTCATTACCGCAACAGTCAGAAAACATCAACACTGACATATTTTCAAAATGACATGACAAACCTGAAAGAACATCATTTGGAGATTCTGCACATGCATTTAAAATCAAAGTATTATGCTTCTATTAATTAAATTAACATTTAATAAGCATCTGTTGCGGTAATGATAATCAAAATGTCGTGTAAGCATTCTGACAAGACAATATTTCAAATTAACTGTAAAAAAAATGATCTTACCTGGTAGCCATCTTGAAGTAACTGGTCCATGTGCTTGGTCACTCAAAATCAAACTTTATTAAAATTCTGTATGTGTGCTTAAACTGTTCTCAAAAAGTGTTGCGGAGGATGAGAACATCAGGCATGGACACATCATTTTCCTAATTTTTCTTCATTATTATTATACATGAATATTCAGTAAATATTTTTTCTGTCATCTAAAGTAGTCTAGCAAAACATCCATTTATTTTTTTTCTTAATATTTTTGTGTTCATTTGATTAAATTACAACATAACGCATGTTCAAACACAGCCGGACACATTGCGGTAATGAGAATTTCAGCAGAAAATGAGATAAAATTTCCAATTATAAATTGTTATGTTGAAATCACACATTGTGCAAGGTCGAACACAATATTGTGTTAATTCTGATGCTTTTTAATGTTACTATATTACACATTTTAAAGCTAAAATCATTAGTGCCGTGGTGTTTCAATGGTTCTAGCTGATGTATAGTATATTACCGTAGTAAAATTATTGTAACACACTTCAGTGGATTTTTCCATATAGCATTGAATACAATGATGAATTAGTTTCGGCTCAGGTACATGACATAAGAGGTGAGATTACATGTAACTCTTTGGTTTTGGAAGTGGGACGGGTTAAAACAGGGAATGGACATACCCGCCTGGCGGCCTTGACTTATTGTATCCTTCGTATGAGATCACTTTGTGCAACAAAAGCCGTTTATTTAACAATCATGCTGTGTTCTAGAGAATATATTTAATCCTACCCTTAAGGAGGTAGGGATGGGATTCAAAGGGGTGATGATATCAAAAACTGGCAATTGGTGATGTGTAAGGAATACACAAAAAATGAAGTATTTGTTTATTATACTTGCAAGAAAGCTTTCAGAATGGGGAAATGAGAATGTAAGGAGAAAAGGAAGAAAATTGGGCTGAAATGTGAGTGTGAGAAACAAATTCCCTGTATCCTTTCCATTGTTTGCTTCCGTCTGAGGTCAGAAACCCGAATCCCGAAGACACTCTTGGAATAGGCCATTCTGTAATTCACACTATTAACCACAATAAACCTCATTTCCACACATGACGGAGTTTTAATAGCTGAATTAAGCTTCTGTGCTTCAACGCAAATTGTGTGAAACAGATCTTCTCCCTCTCTCTTTCCCTCTCTCTTTCTCTCACGGGTAAATAAGTTCAGACTGATCAGACTATACCTATTTCCAAACCTAGTGACCAAAACTTTGTTTTTTTTCCTTACACAAATAGCACTAAAAAAGATGGACGATGCAATGTCGCCTCCTTCCATTGTAATGTATTGAAGCAAGAAATGTCTGACTATGGTCGCCGCCATAGCATGGGGCATGAGCAGAAGGAATCGTCCGTGGAGAAGGAGGCGGAGCCGCGATATCAAACTTCTGCCCAAACACTTGCACGCCCAATTCAACCATGCCATTCATAACGGCACGCCCCATTTTTATAGCATCAAATTACTAGCTAAAATAAAACGTAGCACAAAAATGAACAATCGAACATATATTAGCGTGCAACCCAGTATCACGAAATACGTACCTATAGTCACATACATTTTTGATTCTTTTCCGTGACACTGTCACGTTTTTCCGCGTTTATACGTGACTGTATCACGCATTTCTGTTTACATGTCAAGTACTGGTTACTCAACTCTTTTGTCCTATTTTCTTACCATTGTCTCTTCAGTTTAGGGTTAGATTTACATAAAATGACATCTTTACCCAAACCCAACTCTAACCCTAACGCCAGGCGACAATGGTTCAAAAATATATATTTTTAAATATAAAAAACATTCAGAAAAATTTATAAACCATTACTTAAAGTGACATCCTAACGCAAACACCAAATCTCACCCTAAACCGAAGCGACAATGGTTTGAAAATAGGAAAATGCAGTTGAGTTACCAATACGTGACAGGGACACATAAACAGAAATGCGTGATACAGTCACATATAAACGCGGAAAAATGTGACAGTGTCACGGAAATGAATAAATTTTTTTTACATAATTTCTTGATACAGGGTTGTAGCGTGATAAAACTTCCTGAATGGACCAAAACCATCTATCAGAAAATTTTATTGTAAGTGTAAATAATTTTTTATTTAGAGCAAAGTCCCATTTGTTTGAATGGAAAGGGCGGGGTTTATGACTTGTACTGCAGCCAGCCACCAGGGGGCGATCAAAGAGCCAGAGGCTTCACTTTTCAAGACTTATGAGGCACACCCGACTTATACTATGCACTAAGGGGATGTGCACACCAAAGCTTTTAAATGCGGCTGAAAACGCCAGACGGACGCCGACTGGCAGCTTTTTCAGCTGAGCGCTTTTATTCTTATGATACTTTTGCTTTGTTAATCGGTCATTGAATGATGCACCGGTTGGTTGTTGTGATGATCATCCCGAACCCTCCTCCACCGTGATTGGACGGCCGAGTGAGAGTGACATTGATGAGCTGAGCTTTTCACCCAAAGTTAAATATTTTTTACGGAAAAAGCGCAGAGTGCCTGGCGTGAAAAAAAGCCAGCTGCTGGCTTTTTTAAAAAGTGCCGGGCTTCTATTGGAAACAACTGAAAACATACGCTGTTGTGTGCACGTCTGTCACCCGCTTACAGTATGTACAATATGTACTGGTTAAGGGAATGTGTATACATTTTAGTACATAGCAAAGGAGTATGCAATTACAGCCAATAAACATGTAAGTTGTGTCCCAATTCGTAGGCTGCAACCTCTGAAGCATTTCAGGACCGATTGTGTCACAGCAGCGGCACCGCGAATGAAGGTTAGTAAGGGCGTCCCAAGTCGAAGGATGCTTAAAATGCAGCCTCAAAATGTGTCCTTCTTTCCAAAGGATAGAACTAATGGATCCTTCAAAGCCTAGGCTATCCCAAAATTCATTCGAAAGACGCGACCTCTGAAGGATCCAGTCTTTGAATTGAGACAAAGCTAAAGGATACTATAAAGGAAGTAAACATTTTTAGCTAGATGCATATTGATCATTAACAATCACACACATCAAAATACAACTCCTTGCATTTCAGCCTTCTTAATTCATTATTCATCATTTATAATGCATTTTTTACAGTTTAAATAATTTATTAATGCATTGCAGCCGTTACTAAACTTGTCTCACAATGAGTAGTGGGTTATATCAGCCGTTAAAGCGTGCATGGATCTGCACTTACAATTTCACCATAAAAGCAGATCATTCATACTTTAAGGAGACTCATTTTAACACTGTACGATTTGAAACATATTAAATGTAATTTCAAAAACAATTTTGGACGAATGGTATGCGAATTGGAACTTAATCAGAAAGCTTTTTTCCATTGCATTCCAGAATTGCCTTTTTCGCATGTACACCAAAGCAAAGTTTACACCTGTGGCCGGCATGTTTTCAATGGTTTCCAATGAAAGTGCGTGCCACGCTTTTCAAAAACGGCAGCAGCAGGACGGTTTGGTCCACGCTGAGCACCCAGAGTTGAAATATTTTCAAATTTGGGTAAAACGCTCAGCTCGTCAATGTCACTTTTCTCTCGATCGTCCAATCACAATGGAGGAGGACCGGGAAGAATACCACAACAACCAACCGGTGCATTGTACAATGACTGATAAGCGCCCAGCTGAAAAAACACTGAGAAGCGCCCACAGTTGGCATCTCCCTGGCGTTTTCGGTCGCATTATAAAGCTTTGGTACACCAAGGTGTTTACGCCGCCATATGTATTCAATTGTTTCCAAAAAAAGCGCCACCCTTTTAAAAAATGCCAGCAGTTGGCGTTTTTTTCGCGCTCAACGCCCAGAACTTTGGGTGAAACGCTTAGCTCGTTTGGCTGTCAAATCACAGTGGAGGAGGAGCGGGGAAAATACCACAACAACCAACCGGCGCATTGTACAATGACTGATAAGAACAGACGTATCATATTAACCCAAGCGCCCAGCTGAAAAAATGCTGGCAAGCGCCCGCAGTTGGCATCTGCCTGGCGTTTTCAATTGCATTTAAACTCTTTGGTGTACACGGTCCCTTAATCATGTACTGCCATCATATAAAATTCACATATGGAGATTTTCATTGATTTATCTCCTTTGTGTTTGTCTTTGAAAGTCATACAGTTTTGAGAGGAATTGATGAGAGAATATTTTTGGGGAAACTGGTTATTTAAAATGCCATCAGCTTACTGTCTAAAACAGTCACATGCCTTACAACAATATGGTGATGGACTGATAATGCCAATTCACGCACATCCTTACACACACATCCTACACATACCATTTCTATTGTGCTTTCAAACACACCCAACCCGGTGGTTTACAGTAAAGCATGAATCTTTAAGCGTGTGTTGGCACTTGAACCGACACGCAACAGAATTGTTGTGTTAGCATATATAAAAAACACATACTCACATTTGAGGTAAAGACTTGTTACGCAACAAGACCTCAAACTGTTATGATGTTATTCTGACCTTTTCTCTTTGCTAACCACTGTCTGCACTTGTTTGTTTATTTATTTAAAAAGTGGTGACTGTGACAATAGTTGGTCATTATAATTAGCCCCCATTCTGATAAAATAGCATCATTAGTCAGCGTTTCTGGAGAACATAGACATAGAATGGTCAGGAAACAGCTAGGGCTGAAGTGATCATTGTGGTTTATGTTTGACTATGTGTTGGTTGTGCCAAAATCATTATAATGTAACTCAGCAGTCTGCATACTTCCAGTAAGTTTGCATAGTTTGCATAGATGACCGATTTAGCATCCTTGAAACATCTAGGCTCTAACGCTAAACACTAACCTGGTGACACCGTAACCTAACCAAGTTTAGAGCATCAATTAATTTAATATGGATAATAAATATCAGTGTTGAAAACTGTCTCCTTACCCCAATTCACAACGGTAAGCTTATATTAATTATTTTGTCGTGAACAATTCCAAAATGAGTAATTTCAGTTTGACTTTTATTTGATGTTAAACCAAGAAAATAACTCTGCAAGTAACTTGCAATTTAAGGTGAACTTTTTTTTAAATTACTTAAATTGGTAACACCTAAAAAAGTCCTTTTTGTCAACTTTTTTCAACCATAGAATAAGAAACTGTATTTAGGCATAGATGAATAATAAGAGCTCTGTATATGGTAATGACATATCATGAGCCTTAAACGCGTTTGTTTCCTCATTTTTATGTAAAGCTCATGCATGCAAAAAACAGGCCAATCTCAACATAACGCCAACTGATGTCACTGTCGAGATGTACACCCCAACATTAAATTAATTACAAAGTTGTTAAAATGATAAAACAAAGTTGTGACTTTTGAGTTAGCGCTATATGCTAGTTAATGCTATATGCTAGTGTTTAGGCTGAAGTTCTACTATTGACTTTACAGTTACGTTTTGCAGGTCCAAACTGAAAAAAAAAACGTACCAAGAAACATCTATTAACAATCTCCAAACATTTAGTTGTTCCTCAAAATCTGTGTTTTCTGCTGATACAGGCTCAAACATAGGGGTGATGTTCCGGACAGGGATTATCTTAAGCCAGGACTAGGCCTTAGTTTAATTATGAAATATAGTTTGAACAAACATGCCTTACTAAAAACATTACTTGTATGCATTTTGAGGCAAAACAAAGGGCATGATGTATTTTAAGATATGCCAGTGCAAGTTGTTTTCAGTTTGGACAGCTCTTACATTTTTTTAGTCTAGGTATAGTCTTATCCCTATCCGGGAAACTAACCCATAAGGTCTGTTTACTAATGTGAGCTACTGGCATGAGCCGCAGAGCAATAGAGCAGAGCTCAACGTTATTATTCATCATGACCCTTCCAAATAAGGCAAAAATAGACCATTGCATTTAAATGACAAATAAATGGACATTTAAAAACGGATCTAGATCATTTTTGCACTTAATAAAGTGAATGTAATATAAATATCAAAGAACAATTTATCACATTATTTCAGTGCATTCTTTGTCACCTTTAATTTTTAAGTGTTACAAATTTAAGTAATTTTTACAAGGTTTTTTTACCTTACATTTTCCCACTTTAAGTGAAATATGTAAATTGACAAAGTTTAATTAATTTTTAAGTGTTAACAATTGAAGTAATTTAAAATAGTAGATCCAACTTTCACTTTTAACAGTGTAATTGCACCGTGATGAGTCGAGTCAAAAGCGAGTTACACAAGTGTATCCTATGTGGAAGTGTTTTATCAACTGAACCTGACGCAGGTATAAATTTTCTTCCCCCTTCACATCGTAACTTTTCAAAATCATACATTAACACACATAAATGTTAGTATTTAAGTTATCATAAATGTAGATAAATTTTCCTTATATTTAATATTGATATTGATGTTTAAACACATCCCTCCGTGTTCCTGTATAGATGGTTTCATCAGAGGCACGTGCGGTTACGCGATTACGCCATTGTCTATTAGTCATTATATTTCATTACGAGATTTTTATCAGAACACCTTGGACTCATTTTACAATCCCACTAGTATGTTATTTAGACAAAATAAAATATTTTAATTTGCGTGAGGAAGCTGGCGTTTTACGCACACTTTTATGTCATTGGCTATATGCCACTGCTGTTATGGCTTATTGCACTATTACTGTTAACGATTATTCGATTGATTGATCGTTAATTTAAATGATCATCGAATATGAGAAACTGCATGCATCCCTAATTTTAGTACATAGCAAAGGAGTATGCAATTACAGCCAATAAACATGTAAGTTGTGTCCCAATTCGTATAGCTGCAACCTCTGAAGCATTTCAGGACCGATTGCGTCACAGATTACGCGTCTGGTCAGAACTTCCTTTTTGCTTAATGGGCTGACTAGTTGCTGAACTTTTTTTTTTAATAACAAATGTTGTGGTTTCCTAGGTAATCTACGTGTTGTTTATTTTGCTTGTTAAATAAACTACTTTTAAAGGACTGTGTTGTTATTTATTCTTAGCGGAGTTTATCGGAAGTTTCATATTTTCCACGGAAGCCGCTTGTTTATGTTGTTACTGCTGAAATCGTCTATAGCTCACTGGTAGAGCATTAAGTTAGCAGCGAAAGGTCTTGGGTTGGAACCCAGGGAACACGTAGGCTACTGATAAAAAAATGTGTACCTTGTTATGCACTGTAAGTCGCTCTGGATAAAAGCGTCTGCCAAATGCATAAAAAAACATATTTATTTTAAAGCACTTTTAAGAATGTATTTCAATTCACTTCATTGGGGCTATGAACTTTAAGGTGTAGGGGAGGATTTTCTCAAATTTTAGAAAAGAACCGCCTTCTCCACTTTTTTAAAAAATGCAATTGCGCAACACACCTGATTGACAACTAGGAGGACCAATAGTCTTGATGATCCACTCGGAAAAAGAAAATCCTCCGAATACCTTTAAGTACACTCAAAAATGCAGCATAAAGTAAAAACAACTTGGTTTTGCAAGTCAATTCAACATACTATTTTAAGTTTTGACCTGTAAAGTTGACATAACTACGAGAAACAAGTTGAAACTGTTTAACTTAATTTTTCTAAGTAACATAAAAATATACATTGATATGAGAAAAATGCTGCATTTTTACAGTGTATGTGTTTAACTTTATTTTTATTGTTTAATTCCCTTTCATGCAGCGTTTCCTGCACCTTCGCGTCTTTACCTTACGTCCTTCCCTTGAGTGAAGTTAAAACACATGGAAAATAAGAATTGAGAGCACCCACTGTAATATGAATAAGTCAGAACATATTCAGTATTTTTTTGATGATCTATTAGTAAGTTTCTACTTACAATTTTGAAAATCATAATGTTCACATACTTTTTCACATTCCGACAAAGACAGAGCTTTTCATTTTGTTGCATTGGTGCATCAAAATGAAACGCGAATGATGCGTTTTATCGGTATTTCTTAGCTCTGATGCCAACAAAGCAATGATTGTCAATAAAAAAAAAAATCTGGTTTGTGTCAGTTGGGCACAGATCAGCTGGAAGAAAATTCCCCACTGCTAAACATATTATTGTGATGGTGGTGTTTACTGTATATACACTCATCTCATAAATACAATCTTCAACATAGACCTGTATTTTAGACCAATGAGATTACACTGTGAACAAATGTCCTGTCGCTGACCACTTGCTGTGGTTTGCGGCTGGTTAGGGCAAAAATGAAATAAGATTTATCACAACACTCTCTAACTTGGTTAGGACATGCTGTAATTAACTTTCCCTTCATGTTTCATTGTCTCATTAAACTGCCCATATATCACAACCACGACCACTGCGGTTGACCCAGCCGTCTATCAAAGGAAAACGGGAAAATGTGCTGTATACACAGTGTATGTACTTTATTAGTATCAGTTACTGTAGTTTGTGTTTTGTTGTACTTGTTCATTCTACGGCATATACAAGAGATTATCAGTGTTGATAGAAAACTGGCAGTTATAAAAATGAAGACGATACAGATACTTGCTTGCAGAAAATAAATTTTGATATACAAATAAAGTTGTGATAGATGCTCCTTTACAAGGTCGTGAAAACAGATCCCAATGTTTCGCTTTGCGAGTCTCTTTATCTGCAGTGTCTTTTACTGCGTAGTTCCTCTGGTTTTTAATCCAAAGGCAAAGTCTTTGTCCGAGTCCTTTCAAAAAGTCCAGAGTGATTCGAAAAGACCTCCCTTATTCGCTTAGGGTCCACCAGCTTGTCTTTTCAGATGATATCGCTCACTGGCTGTTGCGCTGTCCCAGTTATCTGATTGGATGTGATGGCTGCCACTCACCTCCTCGACTCGCTTTCATCCAGTGCCACGCTCACCTTTTATCTGCTGTGGAGAAAAAAGAGCCGTTGTTAAATTGTTAGCCTTTGGCAGCACATCTGACAAACAGCAATGAGGGACTGACAGTCATGCTTATAAGTCTATGGGGCAAATTTTGCATTCCATTACATTTTTCCTTTACATAGAAGTAAAAGTCAAAATTATTTTCAATAGGATCATTTATAGCATGCCAAAGAGGTTTTACTTATTAATATTTCTTTAATCCTAGCGACTTTAAGATCTTATGAGAGCACACGTTTGAAGTACTATCATAATCTTCCTTTCTCAAGTACAGGGTTCCCACACCTTAGTTAACTTCAAATTCAAGGACCTTTCAAGGACTTTCCAGGTCCAATACCCTCAAATTCAAGGACTAAATGTGGGGACACATTTCAAGTGAGAGCAAGGTTACATCGTGTTACATTTTAAGATACATTGTTACAGTTACTTTCGAGGGAACTCGCGCTGCGTCACTGTGGTGACACTTTGGGGACGCCTCCAGGGGTAAGTGCGTCTGAATGTGTATTTCAAATTAAACCAATAGTGAGGCTTAACAACAAAACAGGGTGACGTGGGAGCCAGGAAGTATATCGCTATCTGAAATATTGCCAAAGACGGCGTTACAGGGACGCAGGAAGTATGGCAAGGGAGACGCAGCGCCTTGTTCCCTTCTCAGGTTAAATACGTAACCCGAGATTGCGTCAAACACAACTATGTAAAAAAGCATTTTGGTATGAATCAACATTCGCCAACAGAAGATATAAGCATTTAAAGCTAACATTTTAGCATTTTTATGATATTATCCTACACTACACAGGGAATAATATGGATTTTTTTTTTCAGAAAACCTCTTGCATAAAATAGATTCAAACACTTTCAATGACCTCTATCTATGTATGTATATTTTCAAAAACTTCCCAAGGCCTTGAATTTTTTCTCCCGGATTCACAAACTTTCAAGGATTTCAAGGACCCGTGAGAACCCTGCACATATTCTCAATCAAATTTTTTATCATGTCACAAATCGAAGCGTCTGATTGGTGGCCTTCATGATTAGCAGGTAAATCAACCATGCTAATTGGCCATAAAGGCACTCCTTATTTTACAACCCATAGCTGCTTTTATCTTACTGAGACCATTTGTCTAATTATAGACCCTGAAACTTTTGGACAGTTTATCGTTTTTCCTTTTATTTCTCACACTGGGCTAGCCTGTGAACGAAAAGGGAAAAAGTACAGGAAAAATGGGTGGAGGAGAAACATAAAACACGTAAAGGAAAACCCATTAATGAAGGATTCGAGTGGGCGTATACATGTACCTGTGTGCATGCGGGACTCCGAGTGATGTCTGGATGTGCATACGCATTCAAGATGGTCCTCCAGCTGCACCTGCACCTCCAGGAGCTTCGGCCTTCTGCGTACGTACTCCACCTTGGCCACCTGAGAGAAAGAGAGAGAGAAAGGGTGGGTGTGGGAACACATACACTCATAACCCTATCAACAGTGTACGTTTCCTCTGTCGTTCGCGAGGTGAGATAAGGTGAGAGCTAAATGTGACTGTGACGGTTTCCTGTAATGCAGATGAGCCGACTCCAACCTCCCTTTTCTAAACGCACACCTCGTATCGTACTGACAGACTCCTTCCCTCCCTGCCAACTCAGCTGCCCCGCAGGCCCGTTTATACAATACTTTATTCAGGTCTGAACACACACACACACATAGCTCATGAGATAAATGCAATATAACACAGCCCAAAGCAGTGGATTTACAGACAGGCATTTGCAGCGGTTAACTCAAGGTTAAGGCTATTTGTTAACTCGCATGAAACTCTTTAGCATGTGCAGCGGCCCTGAAATTCTCATCGAGAAACCGTCCTCCCTTTGGCATGTCCCACCCTTCGCTCTTGTTACATTAAGGTTTGAGATATGGGAAAACATTTGCCGAAAATGAGCCTGACATGTGGGAAGCAATCTTCTGTAAAAGCAACTTACAACCATAACAACATACTGAGGAGGCGATACAAAAAGCTCTGTAATAAGGAAATAAGTTGAAATGCTTTTTGCAGTGGTTGATAAAATGCTGCTGGCCTAAATCAATAATGTCTATGATATGTAGATACAGTTAAAGGAACACACCAACTTTTTGGGACTTTAGCTTATTCACCGTATCCCCCAGATGGCCATTCGTGCCAGTTCCACCGGACACGTCCCGAACATGTTTTCGGGTATGTTCTCCGGAAGTCACGTTGCTCGACCGCATACGTCATCGAGGTTCTCGCATTTCAGTTAAAATACATAAGAAAATTAAGATTTATTTCTTTTAAGACATACAATCATTGTAGTTTCATTCTTACCTTGAAATGTAACGGTTGCTTTTCTGAAATGAAACCCGAAATATTAAACCTTGATGACGTATGCGGTTGGCCAACACGACTTCCGGAGAACGAACCCGAAAACATGTTCGGGATATGTCCGGCGGAACTGGCACGAATGGCCACCTCTAATACATACGCTTTTCATCTCCGTGCGTCCCGTAAAACTGTCTGACGCACCCACCATTAGCCTAGCTTAGCACAAAGACCGGAAGCAAATGGCTCCAGCTAGCACACTGCTCCCAATAAGCGACAAAACAACGCCAACATTTGCTCACATCACCTAAGAAGCCCCGTGGTGAGGAGCAAAGAGTTTGCGCAAGTTTGTGCTAATCACTCCGCCCAAGTAGCAGTGCTTCGTCTTCTGAGAATATAATTCCCAGTATGTATGCGTTTATAAGATGGCTGTGTCTCTTATGACCTTGTTATTTGTACACGCTGTGAATATACAAATCACAACATATAAATAGGAAAATGTTGACGTTATTTTGTCACTTACTGGGAGCAGTATGCTAGCTGGAACCATTTACTTCCAGTCTTTGTGCTAAGCTAGGCTAGTGGTGGATGCGTCAATCAGTTATGGATCTACGGGACACACAGAGATGAAAAAGGCATGCATGGACTTAACTAACTCTAGGGGACACAATGAACACGCCAAAGTCCCCAAAAGTCGGCGTGTGCCTTTAAAGAGATTTGTAAGAGGCGGTTTGCGTGAATCTGGACACTTTGGACTGTACAACAATATACACACATTGAAAAGTGCATGACTATGATATATGATATATTATTTCAGAGAAAGACATTTGTGTGTCCTCACCTTTACAGTCCTGTGATGCTTTTTGGAGGGATGACAGCGCATGTTGCTTGTGTTGCAGCAGCCCGAGCATCGCCTCACCTCGACGCACGGAGGCCAGATCAAAAAGTTGGCGGCGGTGGGATCCACCTGACTCCGCGGGATCTCGTAGATCACCGTGCGTGTCTTACAAACAGCAGGCACTGCCTCTTCTAAAAATACAAAAATCCACATTAGATTCAGGCCTTCAATTGTAAGTTTTGCCGTGTGTGGGTGTGTCTGTTTTCTTACCGATGCTTCTCTTGCGTCTGGAGTGTGCACGTGAATTCTTAAGGTGTCTATTGTCATAGAGATGCTCCTTATGGTGGCCTTGCTGTTTAACTTCCTCCACCACCTCATTTTCTGCTACAAACAGGACAAAATAAGTCAATGAAGAGAAACAGGGCTCAGTGATGCAAAGTGACACATTTAACAAATAAGCTGTCTTTAATGGACACACGGTACATTTATTGTAATAACAACCCATAATCCCTCTCTCACTTTTCTCAGTAGTGCCCTTTGGCAGAAATGGGACCTCCATGTGAACTGCTATGATACCTTCACTACCAGCCTGATGGAAAATCAAGAAAACCCGGTCAGATTACTACTGTAAGTAAAGCATAAATGTGCCTGCTAACCTAAAAACGTCCTTTATACGCAGATTACAAAGCAAATACTGTATATGCACAATTCTAGACACAGTTTGGAGAAAATACAAGTTTTTGGGAGTTGAATAAGGATGTTGGTTTCACTATAGGCACATAGGGTCTGAGGTGGCCAACGTGTGCAGTGTTTAATCTGTGGATCATTTCAGCCATACAACAGGACAGAAAGATGCCCCTGTTGTTGCCCCCGGAAACCAGCCCAATGCAGGAGGAGGGTGGTTTTCATTCAGGCCTGAGCACCGTAGCCATCCGACATGCTTTTCACACACTTGTTAGGAGAGCAAGAGACCTCACAAACGCAAACACTACTTCAGCTTCAATCTTTTTCTTCCTCAAACACACAGACACACGCAGAGACGCACACACACTGAGGAATGTAACATGAATAATACATTACAGCAGCGTTGGCATTCAGCCCCACTCAACTCATAAAGGCGGCATGACAACAGAATAATGGAGAGAGTCTCTTGACCTCCCTCAGGCACCAGCCACACAGACGCAGATGTTTGCATTTCAATTACAGAAATCAAATGCAAGAATTATGGCTGTAGTGTATATTCTCATTAGATGTGCTAGCCTGGAAGTTTATATTTCCAGCATGTTTTATGCTCCTGGGTAAATGAACTAGATTTGCATTTCAAAAAGAAACAGCATTGATGGAAAATCTGCACACACACACAAAAAAAAAATGTGTTAAAGTTTTAGGCAAGCTTAGGGGCTTTAGGTGTTAATAAAATGAATTATCAGAGCTAACATGAAATCGCCATCTTATTTTATGTCAGTCAGTAGAATGAAATTCACAGGCATAAATTAGCCATTAATAGTTATACAGTTAATTTAAAGAATTGATCAAAGCGCAAATAAAAAAATATATTAAAATCGCAGTTTTCCATATCCAAAAATTGCATTTTTTTGCAGCCTGTATATCTTTGTTGATGTTAGTTAATGCTAATACATTTTTTTATGTTAACTAATTCATTGTGCATTAACTTTTTTGAGATGCAAATTTTGATTTTATAAATTAGTAAATGCTGAAATGCAAAATTGAAGAGTTTGGTTCCAAAACGAGATAACGAGATAATTTTTTTTAAATCTCGTTTTTTTAATTGTGCATGCCAGTTAATATAAATCAAACTGCAGTTGGTTTGCTTTGATGTAAGCCTAATAACTAATCACTAACATAACAACACGATAACATAATAATAAACATGTTTTGACAAAAATGTAAAACATGGAGTTATCTCGTTTTGGACCAAACAATTCAAGTATTGTTAGCTAATATATTAACAAATACAACCTTATTGAAAGCGTTACAACAACTTGTTTACACTAACGCCATTCTCAAAGAAACACTGACGTATTAAAGTTTACAACGATGGTCCCGCCAAAATGTGACATCAGTTTAAAAGTTAAAACATCGGCGCTCCGTGCGGCGCTGCTGAGAGCGAGCTGGACAGCCGTTTCTAGGCAACGGCTGCGGATGGGTTCGGTAAAACGCGATTAAACGACGAGATCCGTGAACTTTTAGGTCAGGAAAGATAGACCAACCCACTCCACCCGTCAAATAAACGTAGTGTATTTCCACAAAAAAAAAAAAAAAAACTTGAGTGCATAAAACAGTGAGACTTTACCTAAGTAGTCAATCTCCAGGATCCGCTGGAGGTCGCTGATACTGTGGATCTCGCTGTTGGAGATTCGCTCGATCAGTTCTCTGGGAATTGGAGCTTCCTGAGGGAATAAAAAGATTATAATTAAATAAAAAACTATGCAAGTTATGCAAAATGAACGGTGTTGGTAGCTATTTGAAAATAATTAAGCATATTAATTGCAAATAGAAAATATATGCTACTTTAAGTGTGTTTTTAAAAGGAAACATGTGCATTTAACATTCATTGGTGCAATAAGAATACGTGTTATATTACGACCATTTAAAGTACATATAATCACACGCAACTCTTTATATTTAAATCCATCTTTCTTTCTTCTATTCCTTCTTACCTCAACGGCTGCTGAAAGCAGATAGAAGCAGCAGAAGAGAAAATGGATCAGCGCGGTTCTCATCTCCCCTGTGGTCCAAATGTGTAACAGCGCAGGCGAAACCTTCCCGACCGGAGCCGCAAAGATGCTCCAACCGGCGTGGAGCCAGGGAACATGCCTTTCCAGAGACAAATCTCACAAAGTATAAACTCTTAACAGCTCAAAGAAAAACGAGCCACAAAACAGGCTCTGTGAAATCAATCTGGGCACTATTATAAATTCTTATCCAATAATTTCACGCGCTAGATGATAAACTCCAGCGCATTTGAGCGAGATATAAATAAACCCCACAAAACAGTGTGCGGAATGTTTATCATTTCGTAAAAAACAAAACAAAACGCGAATTAAGTCTTTATCCTTGGTTTGGTTTGCATCGCATCTGATCCCGTCTAAAAATTATCCAGAAGTAATCCAGGGAACAGAAACTGTTTGTACAATAAAAAGTCCACACTTTATCCACAACAGTCCGTTTTATATCCACACTTTATGTCCTTTATTTTGTTGAAAGTTCAGCGTGGAGCGATCCCGCATCTGACAGTGAATGAGCTGCCGCTTCTCTCATCTCCTCATCTTAAACTCAACGAGCCGCGCACACGAGGCGCGCCCCCTTAGGACGAGGTAATCTCATGCTAACCGCGAGCCTTTCAACTCGCCGCCGCCTCAGTGAACACTGGATGTGTTACACCTTGCTTAAACCACGAAGACAAAATTACTCCTCGCTCCACATCTCCTCAAGATTTGACAAGTGAGGACGTGACGTGCTGACGAAACACGCTTTGAATCTACTTAATAAACAGCTGCGCGCTCAGAAATGCGCGCGCGGTTGACGGTTATGTAAAAACGAAATGCCGTTAAATCGTTAAGAGTCGCTGAATAATAGCAGAGATAGTGTGGTAGCAAAAACGTCTGGAGGTGAGTTAGCAAGGTATTTTCGTCTAAGTAAGTATTAGTTAATCGTTAACTTATTCCGTTTAGATTGAGACAGTGTTTACATTAGCCTTGTTCTGTCACACTAATGTCTAACAGGAGAAATAAGGGTGTGAGTGAGTTTCAGGGTCTACTGGAGACAATTTTTCCCACTTCCTCTCAGTTTTAGATGGGTGAATTCGTAAATTACCACCAATGAGACAAACAACTGAGGAAAATTGATGGGAAAGAAAGCAAGACTACAAGATAAAGAAAGGTGTTGAACTATAAAGATGACTACACAAGGTGTCTAAAGTTGAATCACTAGAAGATAAAATAAATAAGACATACAGTGCATACATACCTACACAGAGACCCTAAATTTTTATTCCTGTAGCTTGATTGGTGGAGCACTGTATCAGTATATTGCAAATATAATGGGATTGATTACAAGGGAACACATACTCATAAAATGTACTGTAAGTGTATTCCAAATGCAATGTAATTTGCGTTTGGTCATTTAAGGGCATGACAAAATTGTTTTCTCTAGTTGTGCATGTTCCTGTCTCATTGCATGAGTGGGATTATGTGTGTGTGACAAGTTGCATTCCTGACCCTGGCTTTAGCCGTAAGATGATAGGAATGTGCGACGACCTACGCGCACACACACACAAATGCACACTAAAGCTTCAGCAGGTGAAGAATCTGGAAATCCAGCTTTGCAAAGCAGCGTCTATGTAGTTCATGACTGACGTCTCAATGAAGAGAGAGCGGGGAGTGGTGGGAGGGGGGATGAAGGTCAGACGAGCTGAACCGAAAGAGTTGATACAGAAAGAAATGTTCTTTGATAGGGATGATTATCTTGCCACAGTTTGATATGAAGAAAGAGGGAAAGGCAAATGAGGGAACGTTTGTTATGCTTGTGGTAAAAATAGGCATTAAAAAAACTAACTATGGGAGTTGAAGTCCCCTGAGATCCTGCCTTGCCAAAAAGAATGAGTCACACCAGTAGAACCACATCTACCAGTGATGTGTGTGGGAAACCTCTACAAAGCATTCGGATGCAAAGTCTTACCTTTTCTGTAAGACGCAAACGTAGACACAAGGATACCCACACATACCACGAGCACCGACGGTCCATGCCAAGCTGGGATTTCTGCCAAAAACAAAAACCTTTGCTCTCCTTCCCATCCATTCAAGCATGAGAATATTAAGTTGAATTTATGTAGTGTGCAAACATCACACATTTACTGACATTTACCCTTTTTTGTGATTTACATAAAACCACCCTACATAATGTTATATTAAATTGTGTGGTCATGAATGTAAAATCAATTGTTGAAATCAAACTTTGATGTTCTTAAATGTCATTATTAGATTATGATATTTTTTTTTGTCAGTCTGGGTGTATCCAAATGACAGTAATGCCAAACAAAACAATGTGTCCTATAACTTAAAGCTATGAAGCAGTTGTATATGTTATGATACTTATAACAATGTTTTTTTTTCTGTTCTTGACAGCCCTTGTTTGCTTTCCTTTTTGGGTGAACAATTTTTTACTGAAGACAACAGAGGGTGCCTATTGTCCCACAGTTTCCACATGGATTTGGCTCCACTGAGGGTAAGTGAAAGTTAAAGGATTAGTACATTTTCTTAAAAAAATCCAGATCATTTACTCACCACCATGTCATCCAAACTGTTGATGTCTTTCTTTGTTCAGTCATGAAGAAATTATCTTTTTTGAGGAAAACATTCCAGGAAAATTAGCACTTAAATGGACCCCAACACGTAACAGTTTTAATGCAGTTTAAAATTGCAGTTTCAAAGGACTCTAAACGATCCCATAAGCAGTCCCTCCAGAAAAACGCGATCGCGCGATATATTGCATAATCAGCCAAAGTCCGCATATTTATGCGGGGCTGCATTTTTTCCAAATACGATGCACTTTCGCCGCATTAATTACATATTTCCGCGCACAAAATATGCGGGGCTTGCATGATTTCATAATCTCCACATTTTCGTAGCAAAAAGTCACATATATATTAGCAGAAAGTTGAAAAATGTTGCATTTACTTCCCAAAAGCGCAGCCGTGTCCTCTATTGCCATGGGAACGTTATGAAGTGACGTGATTATGTGACGTTAACATCATTGCAGCTTTTGCAAGTTTCCGCAGTTTTTGCAAGTTCCGCAATTTTCGTGAATTCCCGCAATTCCATCGCATAAATATCCCGCATATTCCATCGCATTTTTTAAGAAAGCGTGCCGCAAAATCGAGGATTTTTGCCCGCAACAATTACAAAAAAACTCAGCGTTTTTCTGGAAGGACTGCATAAGGGTCTTATCTAGCGAAACGATTGTCATTTTTGGCAATAAAAATAAAAATATGCACTTTTAAACCATAACTTCTGGTCTTCCTCTGGCTGTGTGACGAGCCAGTGCGACCTCACGTAATTGTGTAATGGCGTTGAAAGGTCACGTGTTACATATATGAAACGCACATTTGCGGACCATTTTAAACAATAAACTGACACAAAGACATTAATTAGTATTAGGGATGCACCGATACCACTTTTTCCATCTCCGATCCGATTCCGATACCTGAATTCTGAGTATCGGCCGATTCCGATACCTGCCGATCCGATACTACTGTATTTTTCTTTAAAAAAAATAAATAAATAAATAAAAAAACTACTGTATTTTTCTTGAGCAATTTAAATTACACACAGACACACACACACACACACACACACACAGACATACACTATATAAATGTCTAAATCTAGCATAATATAATTATATTATATATAATTATACTTTTAAATTAAAAACCAATAATTTAAAGTGATTTACAAGTTACAAGAACATAGTAATTATTAACCATGGCAGTGTTTAGGAGAAAATAAAATAGGCACGTTTGATCAAATAAGTATGCTAAATATATTTTCCTTAATTGCGCAAAAAGTCACAGTAAAAAAGCTTTAGTGTGCAGATGGTTATTTTGGGAATTATGCACTTAACCGGACCTTTTATGCACATTTCGGGTGCAGAATTGATGCGCCTAAATCATATTGAGTGCGCATTCTGCGCAATACTGTGCAGCATTGATGCTCTAGAAGCGTCCTCACACTCGCATGGGAATCCTCGCTCCGAAATGGAAACTATTAAAACACAAAAAGATTTGATGCATCGTGTGCTCAGCACATACTGAATTGCATCCATCCAACAACTTACTGAGACTTTATAAAATCAGATCTTTAAAACAGCCTACAGTTATTGAGTGTTCGTGTGTTGAATGACGCGTTTCATCCGTCCGCTTCACCTGTGAATCCTCAGCACATAGTGAATTGCATCCATCCAACAGCTTACTGAGACTTTATGAAATCAGATCTTTAATAAAGCCTAACGTTACAGTTATTGTGTGTGTTATTGTGTGTGTGCCTGTGTTGAATGACGCGTTTTTATCCGTCCGCTTCTCATCAGTGGATTAACTCAGTTTGCAAGTAAGTTAAAGTTACAGTGTTTCTGTGAACATGAATATTTTTAAATGTGCGTTTGTTCCTTCACATGAAGCTATTGAGTGTAAGATGACTTTGATTATAGTGCATAAAAACGTTTATGGTGCTTTTATAATACTTTGACGTTTTAATCGCTTGTCAGTGACAACCATGGGTAATGCGCAGTATCGGAATTGGATCGGTCCTGTTAGTCCGATATCCGATCCAGCAAAAAATGCCGGATCGGCCCCGATACCGATCCAGAATATCGGATCGGTGCATCCCTAATTAGTATCATTCGACATACAACAATGTCGTAACGGTCCTCTTTCTCCACACTTGTAAACACTGGGGCGTAGTTTCGATACGTCATCCGTGGCCTCTTGACGTGATGAAGTATTACGTGAGGTCGCCCTGGCGTGTCACATGACCAGAGGAAGACGAGAAGTTGTGGTTTAAAAGTGTATATTTTTATTTTTATTGCCAAAATGACAATCTTTCCCTAGATAAGACCCTTATGTCTCGTTTGAAATCGTTTAGAGTCCTTTGAAACTGCAATTTTAAACTGCATTAAAACTGCTAAGTGTTGGGGTCCATCAAAGTCCATTAAAATGCGAAAAATCCCGAAATTTTTTTCCTCAAAAAACTATCCCCTCTCGACTGAACAAAGAAAGACG
Organism: Misgurnus anguillicaudatus; assembly: GCF_027580225.2. Classification (NCBI taxonomy): domain Eukaryota; kingdom Metazoa; phylum Chordata; class Actinopteri; order Cypriniformes; family Cobitidae; genus Misgurnus; species Misgurnus anguillicaudatus. The sequence goes on along the minus strand of NC_073359.2, from coordinate 7,911,138 downwards.
TCAACACCCTGAATGGCATGGTGGTGAGTAAATTGTCTAGTTTTTAAGAAAATGGACTAATCCTTTAAGAAAATGTGAAACATTATATTTTCAAATGCACATCACTGCCGAAAACGCCGGGACCAAAAATTTTCATCAGTAATTGAGCATGTTTTTACAGCTTGGCATTAAAAAAAAACTGTTTGCGCTGCAAATACATATGTGAAGACAAAAGTATTATTGATGGTGCAGGAAAAAGACCCTCTTCTCCATCACTCCTCCTCCGTCTTAATTCATGGCTTGTATGCCGTCCTCAGTGTCTCTGGCTCCTGCAGAGCTTCAGTGTGTCCACAAGAATTAACAGACCAAGACCTCTGCCACCAGAGACAAGCCCTCAAGCCCTCACAAGAATAACAGTGTGTTGCAATGCTTGTGCAAGAAAAACGTCAAGGGAAATTCCCGAGAGCAGTCCAGACAGTTTACACAAAGAGACACTGACTAGACTTCTCTCACCATCCTCCAATTACTGGCTTTGCATATTTTCTTATCATACATAGATTCAGTGTGTTTGTGCATGTCTCATCTCATCCTTTAAGCCGTTTAATAAGGATACCCCAGGTTGGAAGAAAAAAGAGAAAGAGAGGTGTGGTTGGGCATGCTTTTATACCTGGAAGGAGTTTTTTTATACAGTGCATTACATTATAGCAAGGAGATGTTTATGCAATAAGGATATATAACATTAGCATACAAGCATTAGCACCAAAAGTGTAGACGGACTCAGGCCTTTGCAGCACATTGCAATGCAAGTGACACTTTTTGTGAGAGAACGGATGTAAAGCATCATAAAATACACGTAAGATTATACATAAAAAGAAGCAAAATGGTCCCTAGCTGTCATTGGGGTGATAGGTACCCTTTAATATAGTAAACCTATGCACCTAAAGACTTCATATTGGTACCCCAGAGGTACATATTGGTACCAAAGAGTGCCTCAAAGATACATATGGGCAATTCTCATAAAATATGTGTCCAGCATTAGAATAAAAAAAACTTGAAGCCTATTACACATATAAGATAAGGTCTGAACTTACTATATTATTTTTTAGAGGATTTAAAAAATATTTCCTATAGAATTATTTACATTTTTTAGATTATCATTATCAAAAATGATCATTACCGCAACATGATATTACATTAAATATATGCATTTACAAACTCATGTTTCGGTAATGAGAACAAAAAAACTGTCTCGGTACTATGACAAACAAAATTTCCACTTTTATATGGAAAGAAAAAATAAGAACTGCTTACCTGGTAGCCATCTTGAGTGTCACAGTCAATTATGTCCCTTCCAAAAATTTATTTTTGAAAATGTTAGTTCCTTGAGGGCTTAAACAATGATTGAAAATTGTTGTGGAGGATAAGAAAATTGGTCTTAGACACATTTATATTCCTTATTATTGTCTCTACATTTACCAATGATCACCAAATACTGTTTCTTAACTGTAAATGTTTGCAGTATAACATGCACTGAAGCTTTTAATTTTTTAGATTTTTGAATTATAAATATTTCCATGTCAAATAACCCAAATCCAGTCATGGACACGTTGCGGTAATGATAATTTCTCCCTTAAATGTGGAAAAAACAACATAATTGGTTTGTATGATGTCATTTGTAATCATGTGCAAAATAGCACATGAAGAGAAGTTTGTAACTGTATGCTTCTTATTTTGATACTCTTACTTTGCATTTACTTTTTATATCAAATTGTTTCATGACACCTCATAAGTCTAATTTTGCGAGAATCACCCATATTGGTACCAGATGAATACATCTGCTAAATGGTACATATTAAGACATTTTTTTTACCATTTTGTCTGACAGTTCAGAAATTTTACATGATGCTTTAATATGACAGAACAGGGGTGGGCTTTTCTGGTCCTGAAGGGCCACTGTCCGACAAAGTTTAGCTCCAACCCTAATCAAACACGCCTGAAAATCCCAATCAAAGGCTTTAGTATGACTTGAAAATGACATTCAGGTGGAGGTTTGATTAGGGTTGAAGCCAAACCCCGCAGGACAGTGGCCCTCCAGGACCAGGAATGGCCACCCCTGTGACAGAAGGTTAAAGCAGTTCACACTGTATGGCAATTTACCGTTTTCTTGCACTTACACTAGCAAGAAAAGATAAACTGTCCTTCCTCTCTTAAATTGCATTTGGAAATTTTTCATTTTAGCAATTTGGTTTGCTTGGTAGTTCATTTCCACAAAACCAAGTAACTCAGGGTGACCATACGTGCCATTCTTCCCGGACGTGTCCTGGCCAGGATTGTGGTGCGTCTTCAGGAAGTCGTATTTGTTGACCGCATACAGCATTCAGTTAAAAACAAAAGACATACAATTGTAGTTTCAGTCTTACCTTAAAATGTAACAGTTGCTTTTCTGTAATAATAATAATAATCCTTTATGACGTACGCGGTCGACAAATACAACTTCCAGAAGACGCACCCGAAATCCTGGCCAGGACGCGTCCGGGAAGAATGGCACGTATGGTCACCCTAAAGTAACTTCAAAGTGGCTTCCCCCAACTATGGTCTTCTTCAGAAGATAACTTGGAGAGGACATCAAAGTCTGTAAGCCTTACCACAGTAAGCCACTGATCAAAACCTATTGTGTCATGTTATGAGAACATTTTGATGGTGGCCAAGGAAAGGCATACCTGGATAATTACTTTCTTTCATAGATACAACAGTTCTGAATCTGCTTGGTAATGATGGAAAGTTGCATGATCAAGATCTCCCAAACTTGAATACAGATGATGTAACTATCATGTCTCATGCTGTAATGAGCATCATTGAATGAACCTTTGTTTTGATATCTCAAATCTTTTGACACAAACACACACACATGCAGGAACCTGCTTACGTGTGTATCACACAGTTTGGAACGCTCTCATCTTTAGGAAAGTGGATTGTAGATTTATCTTCACTGAGCAAGGGCAAATATTTACAGTGCTTACACATGCACCGTTATTGACATCGGTGACTTAAGTGTTAAATCATTAGCGGAGCCTGCTAAGACAAGCATCGTTATTACTGTTGCTCATACTTGGGGTTAGGAATTCGAACAAACCCCTAACGCAAAATGTTAAACCGTGATGCGTAACTCATCTCTCACCAGTTGTGCTACGAACATGAAAGATGCCTCAAATTGTGCGGCTTGTTGAGGAGAGGTGTGTTATTACCTAAATGACAGATTTATGATGTTCACAAATGATGAAAAAGGCCGAAACATAACTTGGGTCACTCCTTCAACTTAAATCTATATCTAGGGACCAGGATGTGATTAGAGAGTTGGGTGTGGGCTCTTTTGACATCCACACCATCCTACAAACCACCTAGCAACACCCTAACAACAAGCTATTGTATAGGCAAAAAAAATCTGAAGTCAATCTAGTAGTTAAGTGATATAAGACATTTCTAGCACACTGTTAGAAAAAATGGTCAAAATATGTACCCCAGCTGTCACTGGGACAGTACTCTTTAACTCATTCCCTGCCAGCCATTTTTTTTAAAGTTGCAACCAGCATTTTTGGTGATTTTCACAAAAGTTTCACAAAATGCCTTCCAAGAAATTTTCTTCTAAAAATATATAAACATACAAATATATCAAATGAAGTCTAGTTTTTAGACCAAAAATATCAAATTTAAGTGATTTTGTGCATAAAACAAGCAAAAAAAATCTGCCAATGGGGTAAGCAAAAAAAATCTTGAAAATTTTTCTTTAACACTAAATTCAAGAGAAATTCAAGAAAAATTTGCTCACCCCATTGGCAGATTTTTTGCTTGTTTTATGCACAAAATCACTTAAATATATTTTTGGTCTAAAAACTAGACTTATTTTCTTGGGTCGTTTTGCTTATCAAGAAAAAGCATCTTGATTTAATTTTTTATGTTTTTACTGAAAACAAGACAAAAATACTAAGAAAATGTTTTTTGAAAATAATTTTTTGCAGTGGTATTTTTCTTTAAAAATATTTTTTTTAGCAAAAAGCGGAAAAAATTGCATTTTTGTGAAGGAATTTTGTTAGAGATCAGATTCAGAATGATTATCAAAACATACACAGAGTTTAAAATTAGTACATTTTGGCTTCAGTTTCTTCATAAATTGGGTAAGTGCCCCCAATTTCATAATAATCGCGTTGTTGCAGATTAACATAAAAATTTATCAGGAACACTTTTTTTATGCACATGTTTTCTCTTAATTGACGAGATAACATATACGTAGAATGCACAGCTTTGCAAAGTATAGTTTATTTGACTAGTACATGTACACAGACGTTCGACACATGCGCATTGCGACAAAATGCAATGCATCTTTTGGGCTACATACTACAATCTCTTGTAGGCGCATACGCAACCTACGCATGCATTGTATGGGGGTTTTAAAAAAAATCGAGCGTTGCGTGTACAGTACGCCAACAACAAAGACTGGCGGCAAGTGACTTCTCTTTCGAGGGGCGCAAATTCAATATATGTGTTTAGAGTATTATGCTCGTCTTGTCAAAATACATGCCTGCTGCACACGTGTCGAAAGGGCTTATGATAAAAGAGACGCTCACGTTTACAAAATACTCGCAAAACAGTAAACTCCCTTAAACAGTAAACTCTGATTACGCATGAGATTAAGCAAGTATCTGGCAAATGCTAGTGTCTCTTTTATCATAAACCCTTTTGACACGTGTGCAGCAGGCACTTATTTTGACAAGATGAGCCACACACACGATCGGCTAAATATATGTTGTGACAAGCATCACATTGTGCACCCTCAATAAAGAAGTCACTGGCTACCACTGTATGCGGACCCTCATTAATTGAAAGGATACCCCCCCACAATTTTTTTTTTACAGTGCACCATTGCAACAGAACACATCCTATAAACAAAGGCAATATCTCTAAACGATCTGAATTGTACAGGTGAAGCGTATGAAAATAGATAAGTGGTTTCCTGTTTTCCATTGCAATTTCTTATCTGCCGTGTTATTCTTTTTTTATATATGATGCTAAAACAAAAGCTCTTTCTTTCATTGCTTCCTCCCGCTGTCTGTTGTACCATTTTATTTTTTCCCGTGTCCTTGATCTGCATGTGTAAGATTAGTGGTCACTGTGGCATTGTTCTGTTTATCATTGAGCAGATGTGCCGAGCACTGCTGAGTGGCCCACATCTTCCTCTCTTTCCTCTTCCCTCTTCCTCTGAGTGACAGTTATGAAGGTATTTGAGTAAACAAGGTTCAGCGTTGATGGATAGGTCAGTGACCAGCTGTTGCGTTTGTGTGAGATCAGTGAGCACCAGTATAACATGCACCTGCAAACGACTCAGGAAACAACCACTAAAGATGCGCTTCTATTCTTTCTGTAGAGATTTGTCTTTGACTACTTGCTTGGAGTCAAAGGGTTAGTTTAACCTAAATTAAAAGCATTAGAAAATAGATTAGGGAGATGTTTCCCAACCCTGTTCATGGAGGTACACCAACAGTGCACATTTTGGATGTCTCTCACATCTGACCCCATTATTTCCTTAAAATAATGATTTTATTATTTTTTATGTTTTATGAGTCTCTTCGAATGAGCTGATGAATGGATTCAGGTGTGAATAGAAAGAGTTGGAAAAATTGTTGTGGCTAGAAGGGATACAGCTATGGCCCAAATTTCATGTGATGAGCACCATTTTCATCCTAATACTACTCCCAAATCTAACCCTAAACCCAACATTTCATGGGATTTAGCCAGAATCGTTGTTTCTCTGCCTTATCTTACCCCTTGCTATATTTGGCCATAGCTGTATCCCCTCTAGCCAGTACCTGGAATTGCCAATAGACTGTTTCATCGGACGCACGTGCGGTGAGGCGATACGCGTCTGGTCCGACCTTTACTTCCGTTTTTTTAATGGTCTGACTATTTGCTAAACTGAACTCTTGAACAAATACCTCGTTGAAAATAACAAATGTTTTGGTTTCCTAGGTAACCTATGTGTTGTTGTTTTTTTGCTTGTTATATAAATAAACTACGTTTAAAGTACTTTGTTGTATTTATTCTTAGCGGAGTTTACCGGAAGTTACGTGTAGACCACGGACGCCGCTTGTTTAGGTTGTTACTGCTGCAACCGTCTAGGAACATGGGTTAAAGGTACCCCACACTAAGTTAGGTAAGAGTTGTTAAACAAAATTTGAACTATTTGCTGCATTCCTCATTTTTGTTTTTACAATTTTGTGACTTTTGATCTTTCACTTTTGTTTTGTAGCCACACCTGTATTTTGCTCTCACAGGAATGAATGCTTTTACTGAATGAAACATACATACTGTAAACATCGAAACGCATTATTGCGCCTGAATGGTGTTTTTAATATTGCATGACGCAATTTGTAACATGCCTGTTGTTACTGTACACGAGTGATTGACATAATTTTTGTTGAGAGGTTTGTGCAATTTGCAAAGCAGTCGCGACTGCAGGGGCCCTGTGTCGAACGTATTGTCTCTGTTGTATCAGTTTTCTGCAGAAACACGTGACACATGAAAGACTTACTCGAATAATGAGGTCATTTTTGTTCGATCACACAATGCTTCCTCTCTTCCCACGACGAGTAAAGAGCTTTATTGGTGGGAAGTGACAGTATTGTCCCCACTTAGATTTGAAGATTATGAACGTGTATGTGAGTAAGAAAGTAAACTGCAGCTAGGTGACATCATCTGTAGAAAACCCCTCATTAGTCAGTGAGTCATCTTAATAGCAGCATTTCAAAAATGCAATACGTGTGGCCTAAGGAAAGGATATTCACGGTCAGCTGATGATAATGACGCCTACAAGAGCTTTTCAACGCTTAAACACACAGATAAACACACGCACATGCCCGCACGCACCTGCGCAGGTGGGCGAGCAGCTTCATTTGAAGACTGGTCCACTGAAACCTCTCTCAGATCTGTCTGTTCTCACCACAATAATAGATCAAAAAGGCCTCGCTGCCTTTCCCAGGCTTTTATGAGACCGTTTAAAGACAGAACATGCATGTGTGAAAAAGAAGAAAGAAGTCACTGTGACGGTGCCGTAAACAGTGCGAAGACAGGTGCACTGCTATGACATAAACAAGCATGTTTTTGAATATTATTTTTCATAAATGTCACCCAGTCTGTAAAAAGCCTGGATATCACAGACAGGGTCACAAATATACTCTTATATCTGTAATGTCTCATTAGATCATTAGCAGATAAATTTAAACTTAGTGGCTTAATTTTTAAAGAAAGACAGTAAAATCTACACTGTAAAATATTCCTTTTGTTGCACTTACATTTTTAAGTTTAATCAACTAGAATTTACAATTAATTTAAACTTTGAGTAGTGAGGAGTTGCTTTAAATTATACAAATAAAGATCAAGTTATTTCAACTTTAATTTTTTATAATTTACAGCAACTCCTCACTAGTCAATTTTTCATTTTAAGTGCAACAAGGATTTAAACTGAACAAACACAATGTTTATTTGGACAGAACAGCATTGAATCAGTGTTTTGTTATGCAGAATCAGTGTTGAATCAGTGTTTGTTGTTGTGCAGAACAGCTTTAAAGCAGTGTTTTCTTACACGGAATCAGTGTTGAATCAGTGTTTGTTGTTTTGCAGAACACAGTTGAATCAGTGTTTTGTTATGCAGAATCGGTGTTGAATTAGTGTTTGTTGTTGTGCAGAACAGAGTTGAATCAGTGTTTTGTTATGCAGAATCGGTGTTGAATCAGTGTTTGTTGTTGTGCAGAACAGCATTGAATCAAAGTTTTGCTGTGCAAAACAGTGTTGAATCAGTGTTTTGTTGCGTTAAAAGAGTGTTGAATTAGTGTTTTGTTGCGCCAAATGAGCGTTGAATTAGTGTTAGGTTGCGCAGAATCCGCGTTAAATCAGTGTTATGTTGCCCCAAATAAGTGTTGAATCAGTGTTTTGTTGTGCAGAACAGCGTTGAATTAATGTTTTGTTACCCCAGATCTGTGTTGAATCAGTGTTTTGTTACGCAGAACACCACTGAATCAGTGTTTTGTTCCCACGAATCAGCATTGAATCAGTGTTTTGTTGCGTCTAATGAGCATTGAATCAGTGTTTTGTTGCGTCTAATGAGCGTTGAATCAGTGTTATGTTGCGCAGAATGAACGTTGAATCAGTGTTATGTTGCGCAGAATGAACGTTGAATCAGTGTTATGTTGCGCAGAATGAGCGTTAAATCAGTGTTATGTTGCTCAGAATGGGCGTTAAATCAGTGTTATGTTGTGCAGAAAAGTGTTTAATCAGTGTTTTGTTGCCCCAGATCTGTGTTGAATCAGTGTTTTGTTACGCAGAACACCACTGAATCAGTGGTTTGTTGCCCCGAATCAGCATTGAATCAGTGTTTTGTTGCGTCTAATGAGCGTTGAATCAGTGTTATGTTGCGCATAATTAGCGATGAATCAGTGTTATGTTGCCCCGAATCAGTGTTGAATCAGTGTTATGTTGTGCAGAAAAGTGTTGAATCAGTGTTTTGTTGTGCAGAACAGCGTTGAATCAATGTTTTGTTGCCCCAGATCTGTGTTGAATCAGTGTTTTGTTACGCAGAACACCACTGAATCAGTGGCTTGTTGCCCCGAATCAGCATTGAATCAGTGTTTTGTTGCGTCTAATGAGCGTTGAATCAATGTTATGTTGCACAGAATGAGCGTTGAATCAGTGTTATGTTGCGCAGAATGAGCGTTGAATCAGTGTTATGTTGAGCAGAATGAGCGTTGAATCAGTGTTATGTTGCGCATAATTAGCGATGAATCAGTGTTATGTTGCCCCGAATCAGTGTTGAATCAGTGTTATGTTGTGCAGAAAAGTGTTGAATCAGTGTTTTGTTGTGCAGAACAGCGTTGAATCAATGTTTTGTTGCCCCAAATCTGTGTTGAATCAGTGTTTTGTTACGCAGAACACCACTGAATCAGTATTTTGTTGCGTCTAATGAGCGTTGAATCAGTGTTATGTTGCGTCTAATGAGCGTTGAATCAATGTTATGTTGCACAGAATGAGCGTTGAATCAGTGTTATGTTGAGCAGAATGAGCGTTGAATCAGTGTTATGTTGCCCCGAATCAGTGTTGAATCAGTGTTATGTTGTGCAGAATGAGCGTTGAATCAGTGTTATGTTGCGCAGAATGAGCGTTGAATCAGTGTTATGTTGCGCAGAATGAGCGTTGAATCAGTGTTATGTTGAGCAGAATGAGCGTTGAATCAGTGTTATGTTGCGCAGAATGAGCATTGAATCAGTGTAATGTTGCACAGAATGAGCGTTAAATCAGTGTTATGTTGCGCAGAATGAGCGTTGAATCGTTATGTTGCGCAGAATTAGTGATGAATCAGTGTTATGTTGTGCAGAATTAGCGATGAATCAGTGTTATGTTGTGCAGAATTAGCGATGAATCAGTGTTATGTTGTGCAGAAATAGCGTTGAATCAGTGTTATGTTGCGCAGAATGAGCGTTAAATCAGTGTTATGTTGCGCAGAATGAGCGTTGAATCGTTATGTTGCGCAGAATTAGTGATGAATCAGTGTTATGTTGTGCAGAATTAGCGATGAATCAGTGTTATGTTGTGCAGAATTAGCGATGAATCAGTGTTATGTTGTGCAGAATTAGCGATGAATCAGTGTTATGTTGTGCAGAATTAGCGATGAATCAGTGTTATGTTGTGCAGAAATAGCGTTGAATCAGTGTTATGTTGCGCAGAATGAGCGTTGAATCAGTGTTATGTTGCGCAGAATTAGCGTTGAATCAGTGTTATGTTGTGCAGAATTAACGATGAATCAGTGTTATGTTGCGCAGAATGAGTCTTGAATCAGTATAATGTTGCGCAGAATGAGCGTTGAATCAGTGTTATGTTGCGCAGAATTAACATTGAATCAGTGTTATGTTGCGCAGAATGAGAGTTGAATCAGTGTTATGTTGCGCAGAATGAGCGTTAAATCAGTGTTATGTTGCACAGAATGAGCGTTAAATCAGTGTTATGTTGCGCAGAATGAGCGTTGAATCGCTATGTTGCGCAGAATTAGTGATGAATCAGTGTTATGTTGCACAGAATTAGCGATGAATCAGTGTTATGTTGCGCAGAATTAGCATTGAATCAGTGTTATGTTGCGCAGAATTAGCATTGAATCAGTGTTATGTTGCGCAGAATGAGCGATGAATCAGTGTTATGTTGCGCAGAATGAGCGTTGAATCAGTGTTATGTTGCGCAGAATGAGCGTTAAATCAGTGTTATGTTGCGCAGAATGAGCGTTAAATCAGTGTTATGTTGCGCAGACTGAACGTTGAATCATTATGTTGCGCAGAATTAGCGTTGAATCAGTGTTATGTTGCGCAGAATTAGCATTGAATCAGTGTTATGCTGCGCAGAATTAGCGTTGAATCAATGTTATGTTGCGCAGAATTAGCGTTTAATCAGTGTTTTGTGGTGCAGAATCAGTGTTTTGTTGTGCAGAATTTGTGTTTTGTTGCACAGAATCCCTGTTATGTTGCGCAGAATCAGTGTTTTGTTGCACAGAATCAGTATTGTATCAGTGTTTTGTTGCACAGAATCAGTATTGAATCAAATTTTTGTAAATTTGACACACAAATAAAAAGCATAAATGGGTAAACCAAATTAAATGGTTACGATATGTTGCCTAGTTTGGCAATTAAATAAATTTGGATTTTGAACATGTAGATCACAAGACAAGTTTCTTAGATCACAAAATCCACAAAAGCTTACTGTAAATGCAGTAATGGATGGTTCGAGTACATTTATGTATGTAAGAGTGCGAGAATACATGCCTGAGCATGAGATGGTATGACATACAGCAAACGTCTAATACAACAGTATGAAAAAATAAAACTAGTGGAGGTATTCTAATGGTTTACATTGATGATTTTAAGTATACATGTGGTTAAAAGATGGTAATTGTGTTTTGATTTTAAATGAGGATTAATCTAGCCCCAGGCTGTATATGTTTGCAGAGGATTATAATTGCGGGCTGTTGATCCAGCAGTGACGCGAGCATGCTGGCAAAGACGATGTGTTCCTTGAGAGACTGTAACCATAAAAGAGCAAGAGAAGGAGCCACCATAAGACCATCATTACAGTAAGAGTGAAGTGCACATAATACCAGACAGCAGTCCGTTCTATATTTAGTGAAAACATTGTCAACATCATCATCGCTGACCTTTTCGATGTTTGACTTGTGCATGCATAACCCTGTTTTATCTTAAATACACAGGGTTCAGTTCAACCACACGTATAAAATGCATTTACAGGTTATTTCTTTCAACTGCACACTTGTATGGTGCATGAGAGAAATTGAAAATGAAGGTACAGTGTGCGTGTAATGTTGGCAAAAACTGGCCCTTTGGCCACATGCCTGGTTTGTAATGGCCGGTCCTTTTTAAAGGCAGTGAAGCAGGTTGAGTCTGTGAATGAGGACATACTTTTACTGACAATATCATAAAACACAGCAGGCAATCTAAACAACAGGCCTATCCAGCTTCGATTTCTAGCTGCTTCTGTGTTATTATGACTAGACATTAAATTCTCAGGGTCTTTCACACAATCATGCACACATTTGTTGTATCTCTGCACAGTCACATGTGCGTGTTTATGTGTAAGGAAAGACTTGATCTGCTCGTAACTCTCTAACATTCGTCAAAACACACATCAGGTGCCGTGACGCTTGGGCTTGGAGCATGTCCTTTGCAAAGTGATTTATAAAGAATCACATCTTTAAACAGTACACTGGGAAGATTTATGTGAATGTGGCAGCTTATTTTGGATAAATCGCTCCCTCTGGTGGTTGACGGGACAAAGTGCATTAACAGTGTATACGAAATTATTTTACTTCTTGGTTTTAATTAGCAATCGAATTAATGCACTGTTACATGTGGATTGTACTACTTCATAATGAAAATTAAACTATGTTGTCAATGTTCCCATAGCTCAGTTGGTACACTGCAAGAAAATGTTTTCAAGAAAAATGTTTTAGTATTTTGTCTTGTTTTCAGTAAAAATATCTAAAAATTGTTAAATTAAGATGCTTTTTCTTGATGAGCAAAACGACCCAAGAAAACAAGTCCAGCCTCCAGACCAAAACCATCAAATTCAAGTGACTTTGTGCCTAAAACAAGCAAAAAAATCTTGAAAATGTTTCTTAAACACTAAATTCAAAAAAGAAAAAAAATTGCTTACCCCATTGGCAGAAGAAAAAGCATCTTAATTTAAGACTTTTTAGATATTTTTACTGAAAACAAGGCAAAAATACTAAGATATTAGACCAAAAATAAGTGATTTTGTGCATAAAACAAGCAAAAGAAATCTGCAAATGGGGTAAGCAAATTTTTCTTGAATTTAGTGTTTAAGAAAAATTTTCTAGATTTTTTGCTTACCCCATTGGCAGATTTTTCTGCTTGTTTAATATATTTTTATAGATATTTTTGGTCTAAAAACTAGACTTATTTTCTTGGGTCATTTTGCTCATCAAGATAAAGCATCTTAATTTAAGATTTTTAGATATTTTTACTGAAAACCAGAAAAAAATACTAAGACTTCTTTTATCTTGAAAATCATTTGAAAATCATGACTTTCTTACTTAGTATTTTTGTCTTGTTTTCAGAAAAAATATCTAAAAATTCCCAAATTAAGATGTATCCTCCCGATGAGCAAAATGACCCAGGAAAACAAGTCCAGTTCCCAGACAAAAAATATAAACTTTAAGTAAATTAGTGCTTAAAACAACTTTAAAAATCTGCCAATGGAATAAGAAAAATTTTCTTGAAATAAGTTTACTTATTTTCATAAACGCTTAACTCAAGAAAAATTTTCCCATTCCATTGACAATTTTTCGCCTGTTTAAAGCACAATTCGCTTAAATTTTATGTTTGCCAAAAGCACATTTTTCTTACATTTTGTTTGAATTTAGTATTTAAGAAAAATGTCAAGATTTTTCGTTTACCCCATTGGCAAATTTTTTTGCTTGTTTTATGCACAAAATCACTTAAATTTTATATTTTTGGTCTAAAAACCAGACTCATTTTCCCGGGTCACTTTGCTCATCAAGAAAAAGCATCTTAATTTAAGAATTTTTATGATATTTTTACTGAAACAAGACAAAAATACTAAGAATAATTTTTTGCCGTGTACCCCATCGGCAGATTTTTTTTCTTTGGTTGTTTTAAAAAGTAGACCTCTTTTTTAGGTAATTTTGCTCATTAAGAAAATGCATATTGATTTAAAAATGTATAGATATTTGTACTTAAACACAAAAAACAAAAATACCAAGTAAGAAGGTAATTTTACGCAGTGCAACTACACCTGTTCACTGCAAAAAATGACTTTTTTATTTAGTATGTTTGTCTTGTTCTCAGTACAAATATCTAAATTTTTTTTAAATTAAGATGCTTTTTCTTGATGAGCAAAACGACCCAGGAAAATAAGTCTAGTCTCTAGACAAAAAATATAAACTTCAAGTAAATTAGTGCTCAAAACAACTTAAAAAATCTGCCAATGGAATAAGAAAAATTTTCCCGAAATAAGTTTACTTATTTTCATAAACGCTTAACTCAAGAAAATTTTTCCTATTCCACCGACAATCTTTTTTTGCCCGTTCAAAGCACAATTCGCTTAAATTTTATGTTTGCCAAAAGCACATTTTTCTTACATTTTGTTTGAATTTAGTATTTAAGAAAAATTTCAAGATTTTTCGTTTACCCCATTGGCAGATTTTTTTGCTTGTTCTATGCACAGAATCACTCAAATTTGATATTTTTGGTCCAAAAACTACACCTCCTTCCCGGGTCGTTTTGCTCATCAAGAAAAAGCATCCCAATCCAAGAATTTTTTGATATTTTCACTAAAAAAACAAGACAAAAATACCAAGAAAATTTTTCTTGAAAATAACCTTTTGCAATGTGGGTTCAATCTCCAGGGAACACACACACAAGTAGCTTTAGATAAAAGTTGTAAAATTGTTTAAGACAATAAGGTTCACATTACACGTCACTTAAGTCTGACAGCCGTTCTGTGTCAGATCCATTTCAAAGCTCTTCAGCTCGGCACATTTCAACTGCACTGTGGAGTCACTCCCACATTCTGATGCGGATGGCCATCGCTCCACCCATGTGTCCTTCCCCAGCATATATACATACCTGAAAGAAAACGAGTTAATTATATAGAAAAAAACTCTAGATTCAGGTTTAATCCTGCTGTGCGGCTCACCCGGTGGTCGAGCTCCCTGCATGCCAGACATCAGTGAATGGACCAATGATCAGATAATCCTGACCTTTTCTCAAGTTCAGCCCTGATGTACAGGTCGCATGTGAGAGGAACGTTCTCCTGTCGGTTTCTTTTAGGCCATCTTCAGACCCTACACAAACACACATATACAGATGCATAAGACAAAGAGCAGCTTATTCCTGTGGCTCAGCATGATGCGAGCAACGGTAGAGTAATGGGATCGATTCCTGGTAAATGCATGGACTATTAAATGTAAACCTCAAATGCACTGTAAAGACTGAAGTATGGTCTATTTTTTACGTGTATGCGAGGGTCCGCTTACAGTGCAGGTGATGCAATTTTTATAATCAGAAGAATGTGTGTGTATTGTACGCGCACCACCAGATTTTTTAAAACCCCGCGTACAAGAGAATTTAGTTTGTAGCCCAGGAGATGCATTGCTTTTCGTCGAATGTCTGTCCAATAAACCTTATAGGCTGTGCATTCGAGCATGCACATATGTTCTCATACACACACAAAAAAACAAACTATACTCTGGGTTTAAAAAAATATATTCCACTTTCATAAAAATAAAATCCTGATAATTTACTCACCCCCATGTCATCCAAGTTCTTTATGTCTTTCTTTGTTCAGTTGTAGAAATTACAATTGAGGAAAACATTCCAGGTTTTTCTAAATTTAACTCTTTCTCCGCCATTGACAAGTTAACTCGTCAATTAAGAGAAAACACAACTTATAAAACTTATTAACCCAACATATAAAACCTGGAAGTATTCCCTTACTGTGGGTTCACACCAGCCGTGTTTAAGGCGTCAAATTCGCTGACTGCGTCTAGTTTGCCGCTTGAACATTTTGAGTTTACTCTCTTCATTCGTGCATGAAATTCTAGTCATCGAGACATTCACGCGTAAATTCGCGTCATGGGAGGGGCTTCTTTGACTCCACTCGCTTCTTGTATTCATGTCACTACTAGAGCAAGCTCCTGATTGGTAAACGTGGCACGTTTTTCCGACAAAGTTCAATTTTTTTCAACTTGCGCCTTGCATCTTTACATTGACTTAACATTGAAATCACTCGTGCTTGACACTTCTACCGCGGCTGGTCTGAACGCAGCATTAGGGCAAACAGTTCAAACCCTGTGTATGTTTTGAGGATTGCTCTGAATCTGAAATTTTGTATTTTTTAAGAAACCTACCCATATCTGAGAGGTGATAAAAAGAGAACAAATGAAGGTAGGACGAAACAGGGTTTTTTTGTTTGTTAGTTTGTTTGTTTGAAAGCAGATGGTCTGTTTATATATTTAAAGAAGAAAATGTTCTGGAAGTTATTCAACTTTTGTAAAAATCATAAAAAATGCTGGTGCTGGCTGGCAACTTTTTTTTAAAACGCTGGTGGGGAAAGACTTGATAGACTTTATTGGTATACAGTTTAAAATTGCAGTTTAAACGCAGATTCCATACGAGGCATAAGGGTCTTATCTAGCGAACCGATTGAAAAATAAGCACTTTTAAACCACAACTTCTCATCTTGTACCAGCGTGTGACGCGCCAGTGCAACCTCACCTAATTACGCAAGCATGTCAAAGGTCAGGTGTTACATATGTGAAACGCACATTTGCGGACCATTTTAAATAATAAACTGACACAAAGACATTAATTAATATAATTCCACATACAACAACGTCGGGACAGTCCTCTTTCTCCCCACTTGTTAACACTGGGGCTGTAGTTTCGATGCGTCATGCGTGACCTTTCGATGTGATTACGTCATACATAAGCTCACGCTGGCCTGTCACGCGGGTAGTGCAAGGCGAGAAATTGTGTTTTAAAAGTGCATTTTGCACTTTGCAAGCCAAAAATGACGATCATTTCGCTAGATATAAACCATATGCCTCGTTTGGGATCATTTAGAGCCCGTTGAAGCTGCGTTGAAATTGCAAACTGTTGAAGTCCAATAAAGTCTATTATCCTGGAATGTTTTCCTCCAAAAACTTAATTTCTTCTCGACTGAACAAAGAAAGACTTCAACATTTTGGATGACATGGGGGTGAGTAAATTGTCTGGATTTTTTTTATGAAAGTGGAGTATTCTTTTAAGTCACTTTAGGCTTAAGACTTTAGTTTATTGTTACTTACTTACCTTCTTTTATAATCTGCACAATCTCCATTTCATACTGGTAGTAGTGACTCTCGCTGACACTGATTAGTTTAACCTTGTAGGCTAAAGAAAAATGACTCAAAAGATTAGTTAATTGAGGAGATGGTGGTAACATTAAGTATCATCATGTACTTTCCCAAACACGTCAGTTTAACAGTAGAGACGTTTACCGTGATGTAATCCATTGCACACTGTTGCCCTCCTCTGCTGTTGACCAACAGACAAGGAGTCGGCTTTCAATACACAACAATCACCTGAAAAAGAAAACTGATGTTTTAAAACCAATAAATAATGAGGGAAGTTTAGTTTTGTATAGCTCAGTGGTAGAACATTGCATTAACAGCTCAAAAGGTCATGGGTTCGAACCGCATACCGATAAAAATGTATACCTTGCAAAGTACCGCAAGTCGCTTTGGTTAAAAAAGCATTTGTCAAATGCATAAATGTAAATGGGACTGACCCTGTGTGCAGCGACACACATTATCTCTGCAGATCTGATCCAGCTGCTGTTTGTCTTCAGGAGGAGAGTAGAATCTGCTGCAGCGTTTATCTGATCAGTGTCACAATATAAACATTAACTTAAAAAAACTTTTTTTTTTTTAGAAAAACACAAACACAGTTAAGTAAGGTTTAACCTTTGTTGTAGTACTGGTAAACTGTAACAGTTGATGGCTGAAGATGCCCCACTTTAAATTTCTGATTCAGTCTGAATGAGATCGTGTCTGTCTCACTACTGGACACCTGCCCAGCAGAACACATAGCAAAATATTTAGTATTGCCCTCATTAAATCGTGTTACAGCAGGTACCCTTATGAATTATAAAGGTGATGCAGGGTTACCTTAAACAGGTGAATTATGAGCGAACCTCTGTCACTCAGGTTATCCACCACTTTGAAGTAGTTGATGTATCGGTCCACTGAATTTGTGAGCTGTCAAGAAAATCCAAGGCATTATTACTGATTTAAACAATAGAAAGCTGCCTTCCTGTAATGTTGTCTACATAGGCACCTGTCGGTGAACGTGATTTCACCAAGTAAGATGTGATCCTGGATCAACACCATTGTTGGTCCTGGATCAACATTTTCATTAACCAATCAGATTGCAGGATTAAGATTAGTGTGCATGTTAGATTTAGGTTTAGGATTGGGTTAGGGGCTTTTAAGAAATACTCAGCAAACTATGATTTGACACTAATTTAAGGGTTTAAAAATTGGTTAGGGTTTGAGTTAAGGGTAGGTTGGGGTATCTTTGAAACGTTGATCCAGGATCAACAAAAAATGTTGATCCAGGATCACATCTTACTTGGTGAAATCACGGCGACCGGCAGCTGTTCCCTTAAGCCCAGAGTATAGTCTGTTTTTAGAATGCTACGCATCTCCTGGGCTACATACACTGTAAAAACAAACGGTGCTATATAGCATAAAAGTGGTTCTTGGCTCGTAATCATAGAGTAACCATTTTAAGCGCCATATAGCACTGATGAAGTACCTGTGTAGCTATATTGGTGCTATACACTAATCTAAAGGATTATTAGGGACACCATACTAATACTGTGTTTGACCCCCTTTCACCTTCAGAACTGCCTTAATTCTACGTGGCATTGATTCAAGGTGCTGAAACCATTCTTTAGAAATGTTGGCCCATATTGATAGGATAGCATCTTGCAGTTGATGGAGATTTGTGGGATGCACATCCAGGGCGCGAAGCTCCCGTTCCACCACATTCCAAAGATGCTCTATTGGGTTGAGATCTGGTGCCATTTTAGTACAGTGAACTCATTATCATGTTCAAGAAACCAATTTGAAATGATTAATGCTTTGTGACATGGTGCATTATCCTGCTGGAAGTAGCCATTAGAGGATGGGTACATGGTGGTCATAAAGGGATGTAGATGGTTAGAAACAATGCTCAGGTAGGCCGTGGCATTTAAACAATACCCAATTGGCACTAAGGGGCCTAAAGTGTGCCAAGAAAACATCCCCAACACCATTACACCAATGCATTAATGAGAAATTGAACAGGTGTTCCTACCTCCTTTAGGTAATTGTATAAAACCATATGTGGTGCTATATGACCCTGTATGGTTCTTCATAGGTGCCTCATAGGTGCTATATAGCACTAAAAATGGTTCCTCTATGATTTCCAGCCAAGAACCACTTTTAGTGCTATTTAGCACCGTTTGTTTTTAGAGTGTAGTAAATACAACATACATGCATGACCTATGTGTAGCCTATAATATACACAGGGTTTCAAAATCTGGCGGTGTGCATACAATTGGATCACGACGGACCCTCGGGGTACACATAAAAAATGGACCATACTTCTGCCTTAAAGGAATATTCCACTTTCTTTAAAAAATCCTGATAGTTTACTCACCCCGTGTCCTTCAAAATGTTGTTCAGTCGAGAAGAAATTACGTTTTTTGAAAAAAACATTTCAGGATTTTTCTCAATTTATTAAACTTTATTGGACCTGGACAGTTCACAGATTAAATGCATCTTAAAATTTTAATTTCAACACAGCCTGAAAGGACTATAAACGATCCCAACCAAGGGATAAGGGTCTTAACTAGCAAAACAATTGCATTTTTGACAAGAAAAAGAAAAATATGCACGTTTAAACCACAACTTCATTATGCATTACGTAAGGTCGTGCTGGCGCATCACACGGCTATGTAAGACGAGAGTTATAGTTTAAAAATGCATATGCGAAAATGACGATCATTTTGCTATATAAGACTCTTATGCCTTGGTTGGGATTGTTTAGAGCCCTTTGAACCTGCATTTAAACTGTAAACTGTTGGGGTCCATTAAAGTCCATTAAAATGAGTAAAATCCTGGAATGTTTATGTGTGGGGCGGGTCTATCAAAAGAAGGTCCAGATTCTATTGGGGTAGGGGCGTGTTTGTTTAGGTGATTTCAAATGTCAACATTGGCTTTCAGAGATCATGCACCCCGCCTTTAAGGGACATCCTAAACATTGAAACTCTGAAGTGCTCTACATAGGCAGCAACTAATTTCAATTGAATTAAATGTTAGCATGTTGCTAAGCTATCAAATGAATACTCAAAACTTCTTCAGAAATGATCAAGTATGAGATGTGTGGTCTTACCAGCTCTAAATCTGAGTTTTCAGGTTCAAAGCCAGTGGGCAGGCCAATATCCAAAATCACCATCCTGACCTGTTGTCCCTCCGTAGCCCTCACAAAACACAAAGCATTTTGGGTACACCACAAATCTGACAAGAATCTGTGTGATTATACTGTACTTTTAGCAGCAAGTCCTCACCTCACATTTATATTGAGTTTAAAGGTCTTTTCTACATCTGGTGGAGGCTTTTCTGAAATTGACCAAAAATGCGACATATTTGGTTTTCTTTTGAGATGTTTGGGTCACACAAACTCTTCAAACTGAGAACGTACCACTAGTCTCAGCCATAGAGACATCCAGATGAAAGCCGTTGCATGTGCTGTTCTCGTACGCATCAGGAAGCTGGTGATACACCGTCACCACCTGAGATCAAATGAATGAATGGTTTCTAATCATAAACGTATCTTAGAATCTAATACAGTACATGGAGCATATACAGTACTTTCATATAGACATGCATTTATGTACCTCCAAGATACCCCTGCCATTCCCAGAAGCCACCACTGCGAATTCCTTGTCAAGAGGTACCTGCAGAGGTAAAGAAGATGAGCTATTTGTTGTGCATCCTGCCAAACTTTTGACTTAAGGAATCCTAATTCACAAGACGATGTCTTTGAATCAAGTCTTCAACAACCTTTCATGAGTTTGAAAGGACAGAATCAAAATCTACAACAAATTTGTCACCTTTGAAGTTCGAGCCCTAGAAGCCACTTTTTGGTTAAAGCTCCACCGTATGTCACTGCGACCGGGCACACTCAGCTCCACCAGCAAATTGAGATCAGAAGGAGGAGGTTTCTTTACTAGATACTCAGACAGGGCCTGCAGCACTACCATGGTGGACTGAGGGGAGAAAAAAACAAAGAATTGATCGTACCATCACCATAATAATATAATAGAGGAAAATTTACCTTATGCAAAAATCAAACCCAACTTACCTAGCACTAAGTAAAGTATTTCTGTGCTCTTACCTGAGTAGAGCCGTATCCTCCTCCAGCACCACGTTGTTCGTTCAACCATCGAAACGGGGCGTCTGCTTCCTTCATGTGACTCCCTTTGATCAGAGCCAATAATGCATAGCCTGTGGCTTCCAGTGTGAAATAATAATTATTGGAGTCATGCCAGTAGCTACCACCTGCTGACAAAAAAGAGGAACATGAAACTGGTCGTATTGAAAAGAGGACTGTCTTGGGATTATTGAAATCAAACTTTGATGCCACGAATCTCATAATTTATGAGACTTCAGCCTGGATATTACAGACTGGGTCACATTTGGGTATTACAGTTATAAAAATGTCTTTTTTTTTATTTAGTTATAAAGGTCTCTTTGAGTACCTGCTGATGCTGACTTCAGCAAAATGCTCTTTGTACAGCCAAGGTCGGATAATGCCAAAGCGTAACATGCTATAGCTGCTGTGTACGGCCTCTCCACCCGGGGCAAATGTGTATTTAGATAGGTTGCTGCCTTTTTAAACTTGTCCTGTAGCGACCAATGAGAGGAAACACAATACACACTATTCAACTAATAAGTATGAGTGTTATCTAGTGTTAACCAGTGAGACTACAGCTAAATTCCATCAAAATGAAATGTAAATTATACACTACAAAAAATGATTTTCAAGAAAAAAAATCTTAGTATTTTTTGTCTTGTTTTTAGTAAAAATATCTATAAATTCTTAAATTAAGATGTATTTTCTTGATGAGCAAAATGACCCAAGAAAATAAGTCTAGTTTTTAGACAAAAAAAATACAATTTAAGTGATTTTGTGCATAAAACAAGCAAATAAATCTGCCAATGCTTGATTTTAATTGATTTTGATTTTAAGAAAAATGTTCAAGATTTTTTGCTTACCCCATTGGCAGATTTTTTTTGCTTGTTTTATGCACAAAATCACTTAAATTTGATATTTTTGGTCTAAAAACTAGATTCATTTTCTTGGGTGATTTTGCTCATCAAGATAAAGCATCTTAATTTAAGAATTTTTTATTTTAGAATATTTTTACTGAAAACAACACAAAAAACTTAGAATTATTTTCTTGAAAATAATTTTTTTGCAGTGTCATCATATATTATTTATAAATAATACCAATTAAGGTACTGTTTTGGTAAAGTTTGCAGACTTTATAGGGATAGTTCACCCTAAAATGAAAATTTTGTCATTATTTACTCACCCTCATGTTGTTCTAAATCTGCATGAATTTTATTATTTTGAACACAAAAGAAGATATTTTGATAAATGATTGTAAGCAAAGAGCTGATTGTACCCATTGACTTCCACAGTAGGAAAAACAAATACGATGGAATTCAATGGGTACTGTCATGTGTGCTTACCTTCAATTATCAAAATATTATCTTCATCATTTATCACAATGGGCCCTATTTTAACAATCTAAGCGCATTGTCTAAAGCGCATGGTCTAAATGGACATGTCATCCCCTTTAAAAGCCAGTTGTGTTGGCGCTATGTCTAATCCCTATTTAGATGACATACTTTGTAAACTGAAAAACTAAGTGGAGAAAGAAGATCCCCAGTTTAAGAATAATATAAAAAATTTAGTTGTTTTCGTTTTTATTGACATTTACATTTTTTGGATTAAAACCTTTAAGACGTTTTCTTTCAGTCATAGAAGTAAAAATAGCAGGCTTTTAATTGCTGTAAATGTATTGATATCCTATATATTTTATGAGATTACAATGATTAAAAATACAAACAAGAAATAAAGAATTTACAAACGTGCAGAGAGCCGAAGCGTTTCAGCACCAGAACAGCGCCATGGGATTTTTACAAAGCATTACTTAAAATGTTTCTCATCTCTTCATTTCCACAGAGTCATCATATACAATAAATCTGTCAGGTAGAATTTAAAAACATTTCAAAATAGATTAATTTTTTTGCAAAGCATTTAATTATTTACCAGGCTACAGGTGAAGCAGCTTTTTGCGCCTTCTAACGTCTCATAATCGGTCCTCATTTATGTCCAAGAGACTCAATAATAATCTTTTACATTCAATCCTTTAATCTTTCATATTTAAAAGTGTTTCAGTGCAGCTGTGCATTCATGAATGTGATAAGCAAACCCGCGTTGTTGTCCCGTTTATAGGCTCATAATTTACTGCGCTCTCTAAATAACAAAAAAATACATTGCGCCATTGACTTTAGACTTTAGACCAGGTTTTTGTTGGTAAATGGCGTAGTCTATTTTAGTTGCCTTAAAATAGCAACGCGCCAACAATGCACCTGAACACACCTCGTTTTCAGACCAGATCGCCCATGGGCGCAAAAGTGGGCACAAATGCATTTGCTATTTAAACAACGTGGCGCTAAACATGAAAATGATAATTGCGCAGGGTTGAAACTAGCAAAAGACACTTGCATCGCGCGTTGCGCCGTGTGTATGATAGAGCCCAATATCTCCATAATATTTGTTTTCCTACTATAGAAGTTAATGGTTACCATTAGTAGTGTGCTAACCATCACTTATCAAAATATGAAGAGTTTGGTTCCAAAACGCAAAAAAATCCATTTCGACTAATTAAAAACCGAAGTGACAAGATGAAAACCACTGTTTTCTTTTACAACCTTTCACATATTTAGGCTATAAAAACATAAAAAATGGTAATCCATAATTTGATTTTCAAAGATTTATTATAAAAATAATTTATTATTATTAAGGTTTTTTTTTTCAAAATGCTATTAATCTGTTGAATCAGTATATAAATGTGCATTCATCTTTGCCATGTTATATTCATTTAGTTGACCATTGGTATACACTGATTAAAAAAATAAACATTAATGGGAATAATCAAAACACTAACTTCATCCTTGGGACGTCGTCCCTGAACTTTTATGACAGTGATCAGCTGTAAAATGTTTTGGTCCTGCTCGATTTTTGTTGACTTTGAGTAAAATAATGCAAAGTTTTTCCTAAGATCCACTGGGGTCAATGTGTTAGCATGACAGAAGCTGGAGAACAAACAACAGCCGACATTTTTCCATCTCCCGAGTGCCTTTCATGTAAATGATTAGAATTTGATGGCTTACGTTTCTTCCCCGCCACAGAAAACCACCACAGGTTTATCAATGCCATCAAAGTATTACTTTGTTTTTGTTTGTTTGTTGATCATAAAGTACAAAGTAGATGAGGAAAACTAGGATTCTGCGTGGACAACGCGTGGAATGGTGCGCTGTGATTGGTTAAGCGGATTTATTGCATTCTGCAGGGAAGGAGGACTGGCGTTTATCGATTTTGGAAAAAAAGGGAGAAAAGACGACATAATAACGTGGCATATATTGGATTTTGTGTACAATTAAGAATTTCGTTTTTAATACTGACCTGATATAATACGGATTTTGGGGGTAACTCGTTTTTTTATGTCGTTTATCACGTTTTGGAACCAAACTCTTCATATCTTCACAATACTTCCATAATATTTGTTTTCCTACTATGGAAGTCAAATGGTTACATTAGCTGTATGCTAACCATCATTCATCAAAATATCTTCTTTTGTGTTCATCAGAAAAAATAAACTCATTCTGTCATCATGTTGTTCTAACCCTGTATTTTTATTTTTGGGTGAACTATCCCTTAAGTAAGTTAAAGGTTAGTTAGAAAAAGTGCATGAATGTGTTTATGATTCACAACTAATATGATTGTAAAGAAGAAACAGTTTTTTACGTCTATGTTGACATCAGGATCTTGGCAGCTAAGTGCATTTCTTGCTTCCGCTAAAGCAATCAGCACAAACGCAGTCATAGACACTCTTGATTCAGGACCATGCAGACCTCCCTGTACACAAATACATACAATAATATTTTACTTTAGAAAACCGAAATCGTTTCACTTATTTCTCACACTCCTTTTTTCTTACCGTCATGCTGGTGGTGTAGACAGGATTATCCTCTTTAAATGATCCATCTGGCTGCTGTTTGTTCTTCAGTAAGTACAGCAAAGGCCCACACAGATGCTTCTTATTGACCGAAATGAACGAATTTGCCATGGAGAAAACCTTTACAACGTATGCAGTGATCCTGAGAGAGAAAAAATATCAAAACATAAATAAGAAATCCTTGATATGAAGCAGCAATCCGTTCTGTGTTGATATAAATACCATGTGCTGGTGCCTTCATTGCGATAGGGTGGGTATGAATCATCCGCCTTCTGATAATTAAGTTGGTTTTCATAACCTGACATAAATTGAGGGACATTTTAGAAAAATTACAGCAAGGCATCCAAATGACAGGAAACTAGTGTATCATATACTCTTGATCCACGTATCACCTCTCTGTATGTATTTAATAGCTTCTTCTCGGCGATGCATTCCCACACTGTCCCACCCTGAACTGCGGTCCAAGTAGTGAGCGGCAATGAGCGGCAGAGTGATGCTGGCCAGGTTCTGCTCCACACAACCACCGGGCATCCGGATCAGTGCCGCCAGAGAGTCTTCGTTTATGGAGTTATCAATGCTGTCTGCCAGCACATCACCTAGATCAAAGACAAAAACAGTTGCTATACACTGTAAAAAGTGAAAGTTGGATCTACTAAAAATTACTTCAAAATGGTAACACTTAAAAATTTAAGCTTTTTCACTTAGTGAAAATTTTTTAGTTGAAAATATATTTTTTACCAATTTAAGTCATTTAAGTAACTTTCACTATTTACAGTGGAAAATATATGGAAAACAGTTTAAATGGACAGCTGATGACGTGAGCTTATGTTGCATTCAGAATTCATTTTACCATCGAAATGAAAGAATGTTCAACAAATGTCAAACCTCTGACGTTGACAAACGTCTGTGGAAGAGATCTCGGTACAACAGAGTTTAGCTCCACCGCATCCACTCGTATCATCTGTCGTCCACCTGAATAGATGAAGTAAATATTTAAACAAACAAAATAATATATATTGTACTATACAAGACTCACCACTTAAAGGTTCACCGAGTACCTTGACAGAAATTAAATATAACATATATAACTATATTATCAGTGGTATAAATTAACTGTATTGTTTTTATTACCTTAGAATGAGCCGTTCTTATCTACATACATTGCGGGATTTACATGGAAGTCGCTGTCATGTTTCTACAGTAGACCTTAACGGACAAACTGCTTTATAGAACACGTTTTGTAACTACTTTGTCTTAGACCAATCAATCGCAAAGGCAATGCTGGTAGATCGAACATTAGTTAACTGTGTATGCTGCTCCACGAACTCCGAAAAACAGCGCAAAATTGGCAATACAGTCTTAAGCCCTATTCGGACGGGATTAGTTTTAATATCTTTTGAAAACGTAGTTCATTTTGTGTTTTGGCCAACGTGATCTGCCGTAAGGTCTTATTAACGCCCGTATATTGTATTTCCTGAGTCCCATTCATTCAGACATGAATGTTTTTTTTTCCCATATGATGAAATAAAATAATTAAATCAAGAAGAGCTGAATATCAAACACTGTAAAGACTGGCCACTGTAATATCAGTAACTTTAGGGTAAGAAACTCTGTTCAAACTTGTCCGGAATGGTAATGTTAATTAATAAAGATAATATAAATTATTATTAATCATGATTTCTTCATTTCTTTGGGTTTATTATAAGCAGACAGTTATATAAAACACGTAGGCTAACGTAACTTTAGTAGGATTTGTATAAGTTCTTTTGATTGTTAAAATGAAATTAATAAATTACATGTTCTGTAATAATTTCACATTTAAAGCAAAATATTAAACATTACAAACACGCGTATCCAGAGCACATGCTCTTCTGCAACGCCCAAATCCATGAAACAGACACTCCCATCTCTGGAATAGCCTGCATCATTTTAATCCCATCCGAATCTTTACATAAAATCACAGATGTCCTGGGGGACATGTTGAAACTCAAACGTCGTTTTGAAAACGAATCCCATCCGAATATTGCGTATAGAATTGTGAAACACGCAAGTCTTTTTGAGTTCATGCACCTTTCTTCTTAAATCTTTTTTTTACATCTTATGCCTGCCCACTGCAGCTCAGTCGTCTTACTTCCGAAATTCACCAGCATGTGCTTTCTTGCCTTCATGCAGGAGCTGAACCACGCGCACGGTGTGTGTGTGTGCGTGCGCGAGCGAGAGGCAGCGTAGCGCTGATTAATATGCTTCTGATACTGTTGTCATATCCTTTCTAGTTTGTTTCACTAAACTGCATCTCTACGCTTTTTTAACTCCTCAAAAATAATTTAGAAATTGTGACAGCCCTGAATTCAATGTAGAAGTATACGCACTGTAACATGCATTTAAAATGTTATTAACATTAAAGTGTTATAAAAAAATGTAATTGTGTTTTTTAGCAGGTAGATCTTGCCGGGTTTAGCATTTCAAAAGTAGATCCCCCCACAAAAAAGTCCGGGCACCCCTGTCTTAGACGATGACATGTTTGTCATGTGGGGGCTACCGTAGCTTCACTATGCGTTTCAAATGGGAGGGGCAAGCTGTGGACTGAGCTGTTTGTTGCAATATACAACACTCTCACCACTAGATGCCACTAAAAATCTACACAGTGGACCTTTAAAGTTAAATGAGTAATTTCTGCACGATAACTCGTCAATTAAGAGAAAACGCTTCCCTGCCAATGATGAGCAATCTGTATTTCCACTATTATTTACCTGGTGGCGTTATTACCCAACTTATAAAACTTATAAAAGCAACCCCTTAGGGCAAACAGTAAGAACTCCGTAAATCTGATTTCTGTGAAATGTCCTTCACAAAAATGGAATTATCTCAGATTTTTGCTTGTATTTTTGAAGAAACCTACCCATATTTGAGAGGTGATAAAAAGAGAACAAATAAAGGTAGGATGAAGCCTTTTTTTGTTTTTGTTTTTTTATAAAGCGAAAATTTCATTTGATATATTGTATGTTTACCAGTATATATTTAAAGAGCACCAATTATGCTAATAAATTGGCACGTTAGCACGTAAATGCAGTATCCCATAGTACATACATGTTATTAAAACTTGAACTAATGCATTGTGAGTCTTATAAATTGCTTACATACCTCACCGATTTCCCACTGTCTGAAAAACGCTCGGTTTAGTTCCTGTCTCCGCCTCCCAAAATGTCTAGTGTAATCGGATTGGTCAGATGACTACTCAACTGTTATTGGTCAGCTGGGTTCGTCGTGTGTTTGAAAGGTTACGCCCCTGACTACGCGTGGGTTGACACCGGTTCTGACTGAGTGTCACAGCCTCAGAGGCAACGTAAACAAGCGTTATATTTCTCTATAAACGATGGTGTCTGTACTGCCTTACCACTTCGAGCTCGATCCAGAGAGTTCAGAAGGCCGTTACGATATAAACGATCTCCGTCAATGAATGCGATTGGATTTAACTTTTTTAGGTGTCCTTAGCTCTGCCAGAATGCTAAACGAAGACGAAAATGTGTTGCAAAGACATCCAAAAGGTAATTATAACGTACTACATAACTATATGGAAACACCAAATGTAGCACATAGAAAGTATTTGTTGAAATGATTATAAAACGATTTCACTTGGTAATTTCTACATTATTTTACTCTAGTAAAATTTATTATAAAAGACTGCTTACATACTCTATTACTGTGCAAACTATATGGAAACACCAAATGTAGCACATATAAAGTATTTGTTGAAATGATTATAAAATGATTTCACTTGGTAATTTCTACATTATTTTACTATAGTAAAATGTATTATAAAATACTGTTTACATACTCTATTACTGTGCAAACTATATGGAAACACCAAATGTAGCACATAGAAAGTATTTGTTGAAATGATTATAAAACGATTTCACTTGGTAATTTCTACATTATTTTACTATAGTAAACTTCATTATAAAATACTGCTTACATACTATTTTACTGTGCTATGTTTTTACTTATTAGGTTTTAAGGAGAATGCAACAGGTTCCAGGGCCTCTTACCTGCGTGATTCATCATCCAGGTTTTGCACAAATTGTCTAAATCCACACAGAACATTTATTGTACCGACTATAAGCCTTTGAGGCGCAGGACTAGAGTAAGTTTTATTACATTTTTAAACCAATAACACTAAAGTATTATTATAGTAACAAAGTACCCAAAAGAACAAAAGATGTAACTTTAAAGAAAATATAGTAGTCAGTCAAAAGTTTATTTATTACAAATATATATTTAAATGTTAAACAATATACAAATAAACATACTTTAGTAACCATATTTTGCTCTTCTTTCAAAAAATTGTTCAATTCACTTCTTACAGCTATCTATTCAGATAAATGGCATATCAAAGCTTTGTCAGCTGGTGCTATTTAAGACGACACTATAAGGTTATCATCCTGTCGTGTGTTGTTCTCCAGATATGCTTGGAGCTTCCTGATCGGAATGTTGGCTTCCGACGACCCCTGCACTGAAGATGGCATGCAATCACGTCCTCCTTTCAAGGTCTCTCAAACTGTGATGCCAGGTCCATTGGAATCGGGGTCTCCTTCAGCTTATCTTCAAATACCTCATCAAACACAAGCCTGACCACATCATCCACATAACTGTACAAATATTGCAGTCAATAAATCTTTTGTTTTGATAATTTATTTCCCTGCTTCATACATTAAGTTTTTAATTATGAATGTATTTGAAATAAAACATTACTGCTTACAGTATGTCACTTGTGTGTTTTGGGAACATAGCCTTGTACTTTCCCTCTCCTGCTTTTGTTATGGCTTGGTGACATTGTAATGGATGGCTGCAAGGTACAACCTGTAAAAATATAAATAAGCAATACATTTATTTTAAAAGTAAATACTACTGTACTTTATTTAACACAGTTACTAAAATACTTAAATACCTGCACAGCATTCCAATAAATGGGAAAGTCACATTTTTTGCTGCAAATCTGAAATCTCAGGCTACGGACGGCAAAGGCATCCACTGATGATGGTGATTAAAACATTGTGAAACGATGCTACTGCCTGGGTTCCTATGATTATGCAGAGAAAAAAACTTTGTCATCATCAGTTATACATTTAAGACTGGTAGTGGTTTCACTAGCTAAATACATCATATGTGTTACACACCTTTGCTCCTCATATGCCAGTCTGACTCCTTGTACTGTGTGTAATGATGTTGCATGTTTGCATACAGTGTAGAAGGATGTGTCCAGCTGCGAATCTAGGATATAGACAAATAAAACAAACATGTATTCAGTCAAAAAGACATATTATAACAATAGAGTACAACGATTATAAATCGTTAGACTATTCATTAAAACGTTAATGTATTACATGGCCCAACATTAGCAACACACATTACGTGTTTACTTCGTTTCAAAATCTAAGAAAGCTTCAAGTAAAAACAACAGTAAAATACATATCACGTTAAACAAATCATCTGTACTTCGAGTTTCTTGAGTTTGATCATGAGAACAAACTTTACCGGTAACAGTTTAGCTGGAACAGCTTAGCAAGTTTGTAAACATGTCTAAATAAACATCGATAAAAACGATAGTCTGCATAATTCAACACACACGTGTGTAAATATGGTACGTTGTTTATGAAATACATTATTACAACACAAAACAATTAGCTTGCAAGCTTAGCTCTACACATAGATATATATCAGCTCTACAAGCACATAATGTTAAGCTCCGGTTACAGGTAACGTAACTTACAGTAAAGGCAAATAATAAACATGAATACTTACAGCCTGTGATGCAGAAGTGCACGGTAATCCAACTTTCAGGAGGAGACGTCGCGCAGCTTCGGTTCATGAGAAGCAGTTATTGTGAAAACTCCGTGAACCACTTCTGACTGGATTTTTCCGGAACCGTATTAAACATGATGTCCTCTGTGTTAGTCCATAAAGTGCTATTTTGCCCTTGCATCTAAAGCAGAAAGTATACTAGGGACGTCCGCGTATGCGCGCCGTCCGCATGACGTCATTTTCGTCATCAGGAGGGTCCGCGGCCGGCCGCGCGGACCGTCCGCGTGCAGCCCAAAATTTGAGACCGCGCGGACAGTGCGCGTACAGTCCGCGTACAACAGCGCATGCGCGTGAAATTATTTAGACAGGACACTCCACTATAAACAATTATACAAAGGAAATAGACAGCATTTGCACACACACTATCGTTTTTCTTCTTTAACTTTTACTTCTTCCAAGAACAGAAAGCTGTGGAGCATGTTTGTTTGATTCCTGTTCTTTGTTGTCTTGTTGTTTGTTCTAAACTGTGTTTGCAATGTTGGATCAGTTACTTTTCTTCACCTATCCTAATGTTTTAATTTACTGTAATTGTCTCCAAAACAGTGCTGCCCTGACAGCCTGTTAGACTAATAATTTGAATAAGAAGTCATTTATATTGCGTATAGTGTCGAACGCGGCCCTCCGCGTGTAGCCGCGGGGACTATACTCGGAAAGCTGCGCGGATGCGTGCGCGCGCGAGCCGGACGCGGACGCGGAAAAAAAGTATACCCGGGCCTTAGAGAGACAGCGTCTACTCGAGAGATTTAATCGCTTAAACAATGAAACAATTGCAAACAGGGTCAAAGCAGGGACTCCCAACCTCCGCCATTTTAGCTCTCTTCTGACTCAGCGCTCTCCTCCCCCGTCTTTGAGGGCGTACCCAAGCCAAGCAGAGAGGGCTGAACTATGATAATGTTGGTCTTATCTACGTCACCAATCCCAGGAAGTAAACTGTTGCCTACAATCCGAGTGTTTTTTGTAGTCCTCGAACGTTAGAGACGATAACTCGCGTCATCGTTTTCTTTGAGGTATGTACTTTTTGAATATCGTTAGCATGTACTAATACACACTTACACACAAAAGGATGTTTAAAAACGTGTATCTCATAATAGGTGCTCTTTAAAGAAGATTTTCAACTTTTGTAAAAATAACAAAAAATGCTGGCAACTTTTTTTTTTTAAATAACACTGGTGGGGAAAGAGTTGACAATAAAAACCATGCACACTAAATCACATACTACACATGAAAATATAAAGAGTTTGGTTCCAAAACGCAATAAATCCATTTTGACAAATTTCGGTAAAAACGTGTTTTCTATACAAAGAAAGTGACAAGATGAAAACCACTATTTTCTGTTACAAACGTTCACATAGCATCTTTAGGTTATAAAAACGTAAAAAATTCAAATCCATAACTTGATTTTCAAAGATTTATTATAAAAACGAATTATTTTTTTCACAAAATGCAATAAATCCAAGACAAGTTTTTATTCAAAATGCTATAAATCTATTGAATCAATCGCCTATATAAATGTGCATTCACTTTGCCATGTTATATTCATTTAGTTGACTAGTTCTACACACTAATTAAAAATATAAACATTAATGTCATTAATCAAAACACTTACTTTGTCATATTAAGAACACTGTCATTGCTGCGGTTATACTTGACGTCGCCGCTTAACGTTTTTCACAGCGATCAATTTTCGTTGACTTTGAGTAAAATAATGTAAAGTTTTTCCTAAGATCCCCGGGGGTCAATGTGTTATCATGACAGAAACTTGATGCTGTCGGCCCGGGCAAACAAGCACCCGTCTCCCGAGTGCCTTTTGCGTAAATTATTAGATGTTGATGGCTTACATTTCTTTCCCGTCACAGAAAACCACCACAGGTTTATCAATGCTATTAAAGTATCATTTTGTTTTTGTTTGTTTGGTGATCACGAAGTACATAGTAGATGAGGAAAACTAGGACTCGAACTCGCCGGCGAACTGTTGTATAAAAGCCTACGGCCTCGTGCCTCTGGCCTAATCACAGCCGTGATGATATAGAGCTATATCACACGACTCAGAGCGCGATATAGCTTTTATACAATAGTTATTGTATAAAACAGCCGCCGTTGTTTGTTTACATTGCGTGAATGGTGCGCTGTAATCTGTGGAGTGGATTTATCACATTCTGTGGAAAAGGAGGAGTGGCGTTTATTGCATTTTGGGAAAAAAGGGAGAAAAGATGACAGAATAATAAGGCGGATATTGGATTTTGCGTAAAATTAAGAATTTACTTTTTAATACTGACGTGATATAATACTGATTCTGGCAGTAACTCATTTTTTTCAAAAATGGCGTTTATTGAGTTTTGGAACCAAACTCTTTATAAAACACAGAAAATAAAAAAATAATGCTTTGCTATAATTTTTGTTTTTTACTGGTTTTGTAAAAACTCACCTTGATCTCCTTTCTCAGAGGGGTCCAACACAAAGCTTCTCACTTTCAATGTTTGAATGCCCTCAACCTAAAATCCAACAAACCACACAATTATTAGAATCGTGCCAGAAATAATAGATTGTATTATTTAAAGTATGTGAGTAAGACAAAGCAGCTTTCAGACTCTATTTACCACTACATGTAGATTCTTCCTTATTGCATCCTGCCCCATTAAGTCTGATGCAATGGCTGTGAGCTGCAGGGGAAGCTCTCCAATTTTAAGAGGGATGATGGTGTATGAAACTAAAACAGAAGAACTGCCCTGTACTGAAACTTTCTGCCTGTGAGGTCCACTGAACGCCACGCTACACATGTCCTCGGTTTTATCCAGGATCACTGTTACCTGCACACAGAGACATTGTTTAGGATGAGGGCATCTTCAAAAACTGCCAAAAAGGCCTAAAAAAGGTGAACCACTATCATTTTAGTGTTTATTAAGCATAGTTGCAAAGTTTTATATTATTATGTTGTTGCAATAGTTGTGTGTTGTATAAGTAGGCGGGCCTATGTTGTTGTTGTTCAGGATACATCAGGACAGATGCCTTGTGGTCATGTTTATTACACAGTTCACAAACTGCATTGGATCGTGTTTACACTAGTATTGTATTGTATTTGGCTCTGTGCACAAATCTTCACCAGGTGTCATGACGCCCATACTGTAGATATGTTCACACAGGAGTATGGTCATTGAAGGTGTTAACTAACCTCCAGTTTTGAGTTCTTGTAGTTGTGAATCACAGCTTTAATTTCCACATGTTCATTTCTGGACACTGAATGAGGCAACCTCAGGTCAATGAAGAATGGCTTCCACGCTTTGACGTTATAGGGTTCAGCTACACAAAAACCTGCAAGATATGGTTCCAGGTGGTTTTTTTTTTTACATACATAGCGTTTAACAACACTAAGCGGAAAGTCATAACATTTGTCCAATGGCATTGATAAATGCTCCTCCACAGTAAGGGGGTGTGTACAACAAAGCGCCTAAACACTACTGAAAATGCCAGCCGGATACCAACTGTGGACATTTGCCAAGTACTTTGGTTGCACTTCTGTTTTGTTTATCAGTCGTTGAACGATGCACTGGTTGGTTGTTGTGATATTTGGTCCGCCCCCCTCCACTGAGCTGAGCGTATATATATATGCATATAATTACGGAAGAGGATTAGGGCCACTGGTGAAAAAAATACCTGAACTCCGACTCCAATCCCAGAACTCTGACCTCAATCTCAGAATCCCGACTTCAATCTCAGAATTCTGACTTTATTCTCAGAATTCTGACTTTAATCTCAGAACTCTGACTTTAATTTCAGAATTCTGACTTTAATCTCAGAATTCTGACTTTAAACCACTGATCTATATAAATGACTGGATTGCGCATAGAACGCTTGACGTAACTGCGTGAGGTGAAGCCAGCGCAGAGTTCGAGCCGCCATCTTGGTATACCCAACCGGCAGAGAGCCTCATTGACTTCCATTCAAAATCATGATCAAAATTTACCCCCTTTACAGCTTATCAGTTACACAAGGTTAATTTTTATGATATGTGTACGTTAATTATTTGTTAATTCTGATGTTATTTGCAATGTTTATGTTTTAATCGGGCAGGATAATGGATTTACAAAAAACCGTTAATATGAGTGTGTCTGTTGCATTTGTTAATGACACGAGTATAAATAAAGTTTTGTTTGACATTCAGCTACACTGTGACGGTCAGCGTTATTTATCTAAATAAGTTTAGGTAACTTGTAAGTTTAGATAACATAATTGCAAAACTAGCAAATCATTGCATGCACATACGGTACAAAGTATGATTATTTATTTAGAATTCAGAATGAGCACGTTTATTGTCATTAATACTAAATATGCTGCGGTCTGTCTGCTGATCTGATACTGTAATGAAGATGAATGTATAATAACTGATTAAAACGCAAAATGTACAACTTTCAGTAAATACCTATTTACATGCTTTGGACGTTTGTGTTGTAATAATGTACAGGGTAACTTCACATATAAAAACGAAGACGAGTAAAGTGATGTTTTATCATTAAAATCTGATAACGTCCATTGATTTAATAGAACGTTTGGGCATACCAACATGGCGGCGCGGTGGCTTCACAAGTGTGACGTCATGCGCAATCCAGTCATTTATATAGATCAGTGCTTTAAACTCAGAATTCTGACTTTAAACTCAGAATTCTGACTTTAAACTCAGAATTCTGAGATTAAAGTCAGAATTTTGAGTTTAAAGTCAGAATTCAATTTTTTTTCACCAGTGGCCCTAATCCTCTTCCGTATTACATTTAATGTAAAATCATGATGCGGTAATGATAATTTTTGATAATGATAATCTAAAAAATTTAAATAATTCTATAGGAAATATTTTTTAAATCCTCTAAAAATAATGGTTATAGTAAGTTCATAGTAATGGTTAAAGACCATAATCTTATATGTGCAAAAAAAATTGGCTTCAAGGGCTTTTAAAAAAAATCTGATGCTGGACACCTTTTAAGTCTGGATTTTGTGAGAATCACCAATTTGCGTAATTATCAAAAATGAACCAACACACGATTTTAGAACATTTCAGCGTGATACCTTTTACCATTTGGTCATAAGGCTACCTTAGACAAATTGAGCTGTTTACCGTGTCTGCGCGGTTCGCGACTTGTGCCAGGGCTAGCATCGCTAATCATAGCTTACATCAACTTTTACTAGCAGTGATTTTTAAATGGATTTTTCCAAATAGCATGCCAAACTTTACCTGTTGACTGTCGAGTAGAAACTTTACAACTGAGGCACCAGTGGGAAGCCCAACCTGTGTGAAATATTCTCCCAAAAACACTCTGGTCTTGTTTTTTTTTCTTCAGAGGCCTTTCTCTTCTTGTCATACAATTCGTAGAACACTTTTTCTATTGCGACCCTCAGACATTTTGAAAAAACACGGTCGGAAACCGTAACTCACCACACATATACACCTAAAAGTGCGCATTGCGCAGAAAGGGATGAGCACTTACGACGGCCTACGTAAACATATTACCAAAATGACTTACAACTAGGAGGACCAATAGTCTTGATTATCCATCCAGAAAAAGAAAATCCTCCGCAATACGTTAAGAAAGCAAGACTGATATACAGTTGGAGGTGTTTACCTGTTTTAGGTGAAGCACTGATGGCCAGAAAGCCCCACTCAGTGATACTGTCAGGAAGAACAGTATCCACCGAATATACAGCCAACCTGTGATAAACACACACATAAACTTCAGTCCCTGCTGGAAATACCAGCAAGACCAGCATATGTTGTATTTTGGTGCTGGTATGCTGGTGACCACCAGCTAAACGAGCATGGACATGATGCCGGTCTGTTCTGTTTTTTCAGGAGGGATAATAAATGTTGCTGGTGATTTGCTGTGTAATTTGAAAGTGAAATCTCCCCTAACAAACAAAATTTAAAACAGTGCCACGCATAAGATTAATGTTTGCTATTTTGTTGAATGCATGAGAAAATCATTATATTCTTCTTATATTGAATAGGTTAAGCTTTAGCCTCTAAACGTGTGTGTTTGTGTGAACTGCATAAGGTCACACTGGGGTTTCCCATATACCTTGCAAGGCATGCTGGGATAGAGTGTCATTTGTGAGTTTATTTATTCAGAATGACTAGTGTGGCTTAAACACTGATGACATTTTAGAATGACTCAAAAGTAAAAACCTTACCCGTCAGTACTGCCGGGCTTGGGTTCGACAGGCAGTCTGATATCAGTCCATAGCCATGACTCATAGAACTTTGTGCGGACGTAAATGGCATCTATGTCAACATCATCTTCGTCAAACTCATCTTCTTCCTCTTCAGTGTTTGTACTTTGTTCCCTAATGGGGTTGAGACCATACCGACCCTCCATGACAATAGGTTCCTCATATCCAGATCGTCCAGCTTCTCCACGAAAACGAGGCAGTTCAGCCACCACAGCCGGCATACCCATGCCCAAAGAATAATGAATCATAGGGACTCTTTCCAACTCAAAACCTGAACAGATAAGGCAAAGTTGATATGAACATTGCTTCATCTTGATTTAATTAATAAGGTGAGGAACAGTGCTAATGGTACTAAGAACAAGAAGTTTAGTGTGGCAGGACTTACGATGCCATGAAGATATATGAGATGATCTGCTGGGTATGGGTGGAGGAGTTGTGGTGGGTGGAGGAGTTGTGGTGGGTGGAAGGGTGGTTGGTGGAGGCCTGGTAATGTCTATCAGTGGCTCCCCCCTGTATTCCGTGCAACAGTGAAGGAAAGCCAATACACAGCTCCAGTCCTCCGTGATGTACTGGATACGGCGATAACATGAGTATGGCATGGGAATGTCCCTCATACCATCCACGCAACACCTCTGCAGAAACGTATCAGGGTATTCCTTCTCTACACAAAGGGATCACATGGGTAAGAGCATTTCAAATGACTGGACCGATTACTTTTTTACTCTTTAACCCCATTTAGCACACATTTCAAGGATTTTTACAATAAGTATTAACAGCAACACTTAGAAAAAACTAGAATGAAGTTGTATAACTCAACATAATAGTTAATTAATTAATGAGTAACTAAACCCTAAATCTACTTTTTTTAGGGCTTTATTAGTGCTGTTCGTTGATTTTGTTTCAAGGCTACAATATAGGGTGTAAAAACGTCTGAGTGCTGCCCTCTTCAGGTTGAACGGTGGCTACTGCAGTTGAATTTTCCTATTGTATGTTGTGGTATCACGTGACGTAAGCGGTACGACCCTACATAAGCAGGTTCAAGCTCACCACACCCTTGTTACGATCTCACCACACTCTTGGTACGATCTCAGTTCGTCCCCTCTTTCTCTGTTGGGGTCTGCCCATTTTTCTTGCATTTTTAAAATATTGCCAGTGGGTGGAGTCAGGCTCTGACCAGGGGTTTAGTAACGCTTTAATTAACAAAACATTCATTTATGCACTATCATCCAACAATAAAATATGCAGTACTGTGAAAAAGTCTAAGGCCACTATGCAACCATTAGGTTTATTTCTTATTTATTTTCTTTTTTAATATTTCCTGTATTTTCTGTTTCGTCTTCAGTGTTGGGGGTAACGCATTACAAGTAACGTGCATTACGTAATAATATTACTTCTCTGAAGTAACGAGTAAAGTATGCATTACTTTATAAATGTACACAATAATATTTGAGTTATTTTTAAAAAAAAAAGTAATGCAACTTACTTTTTTAGTTTAATTAATTCGATAAAAAATTATGTATTGAATTAAACTAAACATAGTCACATTATGCACTCCATGCGTTACACGCCTGTGTGGGAACAGTTTGAGTCAGAAACTGAGATGGTAGAAATTTTGAATGCAGAACTGTACAGTCATAAAAACACCTGCAAGGCCTGAAAGAAATCAAGCCTCAGCCAAGAAAACGTAATGCAAAAGTAATTTAAAAGTAACGAAGCATTACTAATTAATGCAATTAGTTACTTTTTTGGGAGTAACTTAATATTGTAATGCATTACTTTTAAAAGTAACTTTCCCCAACACTGTTTGTCTTAATCAAAAGAGCTTAAAAAAATATAGCTGTCATTAAACTTTGCTAAAACAAAGTTTGTGGTGGCCTAAGATTTTTGCACAATACTGAATGATTTAAATTAGGGTACATTAACCGTAATTAATAGGACTGGGTATCGATTCAGATGTTCCGGATCGATTCGATTTTGATTCATAAGCTATCGGATCGATTCGGTTTTGATTCTCTGTTCGATTCCGATTCTCGACCCGATTTTTATACTCGATTCTCGATTCAACTCAATGAATATAGCTTTAATACAAATAACATAAGTTTACAAGTGAGTAATTAATAAAAAGAAATTAAGAGCCACCAACCTGTATATTTCACTTTTTTTATTTTAGGACTTGGGTACATTAAAGGGACACTTCACCCATTTGCATTAATCTTTGTATAGTTTGAACCCCAGACATGCTTTTGAATGGTCGTGCATCATTTCCTCAGTTTCCACTGAGACAGGAGAAATACAGATTCCAATGTTGCACTTCCTTCTTTCAATGATGTAAAAATCATCATTTTGCATCATTGAAAGAAGGAAGTGCTATATTTTTGTTGAGGGAGTGAGACTACAAACACCCCTTTTCTCTGCCAAATAGGCACCAAATTCGAAATGTATGCTACATTTCGACTACAAATATGACACACTTTCAATAAAGATTAATGTTTCTACGGGTGAAATGCTCCTTTAAAACAGAACCCATCTCTAATTTTCAAATGCATACAATTATGTTAAATACAATACAATTTTGATGCAAGATGAAATAATTTTTTTTGCCCAGCCCTAGTAATTAATTATGTTGTATAGATTATTCTCTGTAAATTAAAAGTGTATATGATCTTATAGGGCTTATTGTGAAGTGTTACACAATTAAAGTTATATATTGTATATTCAGTGTTATTAACAGTAGCTTTAACTTCTACATCAGTTGCACAGACTCACCCATCTGCTGTTTAAGCTGTAGTTTAGCAGCAGAACGTCTTTTCCTGGATTTGTGTGAGCAATGATCTGTACAAAATAACGAAAAATCACTTGAAAACTTCCATACGACAGCTTTGTGTGATGAACAAACCATATAATTTACTGATAACCTTCATCTGTGACTGTGAAATCTACTGTATACCTGAGCAATTACAGGATCATGTCTTAGCATACTTGTCTTTAAAATACACTGCAAAAAATGACTTTTTTACTTCATATTTTTGTCTTGTTTTCAGTAAAAATATCTAAAAATTCAGCAAAGCGACCTTAGAAAATAAGTCTAGTTTTTAGACAAAAACTATACAATTTAAGTGAATTTGTGCTTTAAACAAGCAAAATTATCTGCCAGTGGGGTTAATTTATTTTGCTTAAATGAAGTGTTTAAGAAAAAAAGAAAACTTATTTTTAGGTTTTTTTTCTCACCCCATTGGCAGATATTTTTGCTTGTATAGTTTTTGTCTATAAACTAGACTTATTTTCTCAGGTCATTTTGCTCATCAAGAAAATACATCTTCATTTAAGAATTTTTAGAAATTTCTACTAAAAACAAGACAAAAATACTAAGTAAGAAAGTCATTTTCTGCAGTATAAAGTACATTGTACAAGTAAATCAACATTGACCGCATTTAAC
Source organism: Misgurnus anguillicaudatus (assembly GCF_027580225.2). Taxonomy (NCBI): domain Eukaryota; kingdom Metazoa; phylum Chordata; class Actinopteri; order Cypriniformes; family Cobitidae; genus Misgurnus; species Misgurnus anguillicaudatus. The sequence continues at coordinate 7,871,165 of NC_073359.2, read as the reverse complement.
CGCAGCTTCATGGTGTCTTTAAACACTGTAAGCAAACAATCTAAACCATACAGGTGCCCTTTGGATTTAAACAAAAAACCTCTTTTGGAATATGCCCTCGCTTACACTGCAAAAAATGATTTTCAAGAAAAAAATTCTTAGTATTTTTGTCTTGTTTTCAGTAAAAATTTCAAAAAATTCTTAAATTAAGGTGCTTTTTCTTGATGAGCAAAACGATCCAAGAAAATAAGTCTAGTTTTTAAACCAAAAATATAACATTTTAGTGATTTTGTGCATAAAACAATAAAAAAATCTGCCAATGGTAAGCTAATTTTTCTTGAATTTTTCTTGCATTTAGTGTTTAAGAAAATTGTTCAAGATTTTTTTGCTTACCCCATTGGCAATTTTTTTTTTTTTTTGCTTGTTTTATGAACAAAATCACTTAAATTTTATATTTTTGGTCTAAAAACTAGACTTATTTTCTTGGGTCATTTTGCTCATCAAGAAAAAGCATCTTAATTTAAGAATTTTTAAATATTTTTATGGAAAACAAGACAAAAATACTAAGAATTTTTTTCTTGAAAATCATTTTTTGCATTGTATGCATTGATTTCTCCTTAAAGCATTATTATCTAAATTAAATTTATGTGCATTTGCTAAGCGACTCTGTGTGCTTTCTGGCTTAAATCAAGAGAGAGCCCATACCCAAATCTATAAACATATCTAGAGTCTCTGTGCCAAGAGCATTCGGTTACTTTCATAATCTCATTGCATCCAAGCTCATTTTTTTTGTATTTGTTTCAACTTGTCTAACAATTCAGAAAAAAATGACCATGCTTGCTACTAAAATATTGATCATATAGTATTTATACATATAGCTGTGTTTGTGTTAAGCACCTTTTCTGGCTTCAGAGGAGACACCAGTGCTGGAATGAAACATTAATCCTGCATCAGCAAACACGCTCATACTTTCCCTTCCTCCTCCTGCGGTGCAGCCCATATCAGCCTCACCTACCACATCCCACACCTGAATGTATCGAGATGGAAAGACATCTTAGCACTTCCTTAACCAAAAAGTGCACTCATTGCATTTAAGAGATTTTCGAATGAATAGCATCCCACACTTTCTTCTGCGTCAGACGGTTTTTGCTCAACAGAAAAATGGCATTGTCCACTGCAACCATGCTGACCTTCGCTCCTGGATCACCAGCAACTTGGAACTGAAATTGGCCGCCAGGTGAAACATCTCCTTGCGCCGGTCCAACACGGAGCTGACAGAGCCACAGACCCCATTAATTCAACATGAAGTATTGCACAAACCATACATGAGAAACTACTTATATGACTAAATAGACTCACCGAACCTACGCATCGGTCCTCCACGTCCACAAAGACCGAGTCTGACACCACTTCTGCCCTCACGTTTTGCCATGGCAATACATAGTACCCCACAAACCGAAAAGCGGGAAGCATTTCGGTAGTAACCAGGAGAGGAATGTTTGTGACGTCCTGGCCTTGGACATTCATTCTGGCAGCTTGGATTATTTTTCCTTTATTTAACACCTATAAATTGAGCATAATTGACACTGAGGTTACAGAATTTCAGATACTTGAGATTGAGTTTTTGCTCAAAATGCCGTGTTTTTGAAGAAACCTACCCATATTTGAGAGGTCATAAAAAGAGAACTAATGAAGGTAGGATGAAACTTTTGTTTGTTTGAAGGCTGAAGGGCTGGTTATACTCGCGCTTTGGTCCGCAACGCAAGCCTCCGTGGATCGCGCGCGCGTCTCACCGTTGCACTATTTTTTTAACCACCAGGCGGCGACGCGAGCAATAAAGTCAAAAACAAACACAAAGAAGAGGATAGAAGAAGTCGTCCGCTGGAACAACCCTACTGCCTTTAACATTAGAGTTTGATATATATAAATATGAGAACATGAATAAAACAACAATCTTTTAAATATGTCTTTATTAAACATTATCCTTTCATTAACGTTTTTACTAAACAAACAGTACAGACATCTTAAGGTTTATATTTTATTCCTCATCCAGTGGTTCATTCAATACAAATATAAGCCAAACATTCTGAATCATGTAAAATAATTCGTGTTTTAAACTGCAAAGTTTCCATACTTTACTTCCAGAGTGTCAGATAAATATATACATTGTTTTGCTTGGATTTCTCAAAGAGATACGTCACAAGCTTGCCTGCTCGGACAGAATCGCCTCGAGTTCGGTCATTTCCGGATGCGGAGCCGCGCGGAAAGTTACAAAAAATGCCGTGCACAGCGCCACGCGAAATGGGGTCTCGCACACCCAACGCGCGCGACCGCCCACTCCGCGTTGACATCATTTTTGCCGCGCGCACCAACGCGCTCTTGCGGACGCGGCGACCATAAACTAGGCTTGAGGTTCCGTTCTTTCATTTGGTATATTGTATATTTATATATTTAAAGAAGAACATTTTCTGGAAGGCATTAAACGTTTGTGAAAATCATGAAAAATGCTGGCGCTGGCTGGCAACTTTTTTTTTAAAAACGCTGGCGGGGAAAGAGTTACTAAACAATGTCGTCTTATAATCGAGCTAGGGGTGCACCGATAAAGCTTGCTATGCTTCTCAATGAATTACATTGAAATGCCGCTACATTCAAAGCCAGAGGGCGCTCTCGTGCAGAAACTCAATATGCGCCGCAGAAGAACCACCATATATGCGCATCTCGAGGAAATGGCTTAAGCATATATTTATATTGCTGTTCTTCAAACCTTTTCGGTTATTTTCATGAGAATAAAGAATATCTATAATGATTTTGTTTGACGAGTGTTGCTTTTTCAAATGCATGTTATAAATGACTCAAACTAACAGTGATTTCAGTTCGATAAGGACTTACTGATCAAAAGTCGTAGTACGTGAAATAGCTGTAATAATATCGACTGTGCGTATCAGAGTAGTTATTGGCAATGGCAAGGTATTATTAGTGTATATCGGCATTTATCGTCGCATCTCTAATTTGAGCTCTAGATGATTCATCGTCAATCATACTGTACACCTGCAAAAATGCGGTAGGTGGCGCCAAATACACCCGGACTGACGCAACCTGATAAACTACAGTAAGACAGTTTAGAGCTACGTGTTTTTTCACAATGAGATGGACAGCCGGAGCTGTTATTAAATCCAAATGGACTGCAGGTTATATATGGTACTGTATGCCATTTGAAAAGTATTAAAGAATGTGTGGAACCAAACTGGTCCCCTTTGACCTATGAAAAGTATTTTAAAAGTATTTTCAAGACAAGAGTTGGCATATTTCCAGAAGTTTTACACTTACCGCATATGTCAGATACTGAACATGTGCTCTCTGTCCTGGAGAAGTATTGATGTGCACCTTCAGGTTAACATTGTCCCCCACTCTTACTTTGTTGGTGCCAGCTGTGATGTACAAGTAGTTTGGTACATGAGACCTGAAAGGGATGTAGGGTTCCACGCGTAACTCTTTCACAGCCTGTCGTTCTGTCTTTAGACCATCAACTACAGTCTCCACCTAAACATGAACCCATATATTTATGAAAATAAATTCTTTTTAGTAGAAGTTTTAATGCCTCCACCTATAAATAAATTCATATATCTACAGCAGGTGACATTTAAAGATAATCGATTGTGAAAACCCAGCTAAAGTGATTTTATTGTGATTTTACATAATGTACAGACAGTGTCACATATTTTGGCCTAGTTTGTTTCTGTTGTGCATGTAAGTGTGTACTTGCGTGTCAGCCATACTTTTATCATCTGTGTTTGGATAACAGATGGCATGTTCAGGGAGAGCGTAAGACTGCCGGTGTTTGATGTGCTGATGGGGCTTTGAAGGAGGTTGACTTTAACAGGTATGTTACGTGCCGGAGATCCATCATGGTTACTGACTGTGACCTATAAACAACAGGAAATATTTTATTTTGTCCATCAGAATTAACATTATTAGCTGACAGATTAAAGGAATAGTTCACGTAAAGAAGTCATTCTGTATTTGTTGTATGACTGCATTACCGTAATATCAAACGGCATGCCAGGTTTGAAATACTGAGATGTGTCCCTGAAGGAAAGCATGTAGGGTGATGTCACTATTTTAATGCCAGATTTCTCTGATTCAACAAGGTCACTGCCTGAGGAGACGGAAATCATAAGATAAACGTAAAGTTATGATCATACAGATTTCATTATTGCAAATCAATTTGATAAATTAAAATATTTTTTTGAAAGGTTGGGAAGTATGGAACCAGAATGATCTCAATAATAATTCACGCAAAAACACGATGCACACACGCGTAGCCAAATTTACACGCATGAAACCTAATTCATGTCCAGGAGCTCGCATCTGATTGGCTAAAGAGTACAAGTGACACACGTTGGAGAAACGCGCTGCCAGGAAAGTCTAAAAAAAAAACACACAAATGAATCCAAGACGATTCACACACGAAAAGTCACGATAAACTTGTGAATTTTAAACATTTAAAACTTTTCGTACGCAGTTGTACATTTCTGAATTGTGTTTTTCGTTTGTGACATGTATTTTATGAATATGAATTTTTATTTTGTATGTATATATATATATGTATATGTATATGTATACATATATATATATATATATATATATACACACAGTATATTTATATATGTGTGTGTGTGTGTGTGTGTGTGTGTGTGTGTGCATGTATATATGTATTTCACTTTATTTATTATGACTCAACTTGTATACTTAAATGTTCTAGAAATGATCTTAAAAATCCCCTTATGGATAAAAAATACTGATGTGTCAAATACTTATTTTCCCTGCTGTATATATCTATCTATATATCTATATATTTTGTGCACGTGAATTAGGTTTTATGCGTGAATTATTATTGAGATCATTCTGGCTCGGGACGGTACCTTTTAAAAAGGTATGTACATTAAATTTACAATTAAGGTACATATATGTACCTCTAAGATACCAGTGTGTAAACTTAGAGGGTACCTTTAAGGTACAAAAGGGTACTTTTTGAAAAGGTACTGCCCAGTGACATGTCAACCCTTTTGATGCTGCATTGATGTTAGTCTTTCTTTGTCAGAATGGCACCTTTTGTTATTCTTTCCTTAGCAAACAGTAATACACTGTAATACTGTAATCTCTTACCTGATTTGGTCATAACTGAAGCTTTGACATACACGGACGACCCCACTAGGCTCTGTATGTCAGGATACACCCTTTTTATCTCCTCCATGGTTAAAGTGACGATTCCTCCATCCAGCTGCAATTTATAAGACAGGGTAGTGATAGTCCTATTCTGTTTTACTACTTAAATAGCAACACAACGTTCTTGTTTAAGTCACTTACATCATTCATTTGCTTCATAGATGAGAGTCTCCTCTTCTCACCATTGGTTTCGATACCGAACAGCACATACGCTGTACCCTGCACTGGGGTACCGTACAGATACCTGAGGGAAATGGGATTTTGCCAATAGTGATTCTGCATAGTGAATAGTTTCTAGGAATGTAGTTTTAGCATTTTATGTGACATGGAAAGTATAAGCTTTAGCTTAGCGGTCTAGATCTGCTACGCTGCTGCTGGCATAAGCGAACGCTTTTGCTGTATCATGCACATAATTAGAGAGGATACTAGTACATGCTGCTGCAAGGAAATAAGGAGAAGCCACATAGCAGATCTAAGCAGGTGGTGCTGGGGAGTGAGTTGGGCTAGAAATAATCTCATGCCACACTGCATCAACATGAACTGTGCGGCCAACTTTATCAGCTGCACAAAAGAGTTTCATGACTTGGTACATGTCATTGGTGAATGGCACCAAATGGGTGATCAAATCCTTTATGAATAAATGCTTAAATAATTTAAAAGTAGCACATTTTTGTTGGTAGTGTATTGCAGAGGGAAGTGTCCTTTAAAACTAAAAAAGTTGCATACTAATACTACAAAAAAGTAAATAATCAATTAAAATGATACTTATTGGTGATCATTGGATAATCATAGTGATGTTTCAGTTAATACAGACTGTGTTTTACAGCAAAAGCAATAAAAGTTGATGACCAGACCTAGCTCTGACTTCCACCTCCAGCTTTTCGTCATCTACGCTGAGGTGAGACGCCTTTGGAGTCAAAGTGACGTTGAACGCCGGCAAAACTTAGGAAGAAAGTTAAGACAGTTCTGCATATGATTACTCTGAGAAAAATATTGCATTTGATAATCAAAGGCTAAGTAGTCGTAAATTTCTTACCGTATTTCTTTACTTCAAACTCTCTGGTGAATGCGTTTTCTTTTGCCTCATCAAACTTTGCAACAAGTTTCCACCTGCCCTCTCTGTGAAAAGTATTAAAAGTATAGATCTGACGTATCAGGACCTTCGAACAAAAAACTATTACGTTAATTATATGTGACCATGCTTTCGATTTGTTTTTTACATAAAATCATAATGTAAATAACATTTCTGTGAAAATATAATCTTGATATCTTTAATATTGCCGGAGTAAGATCATGACAAAGATTGAAATCAATGATTAAAATCAAACTTTGATGCTCCTTATCTCATGACTGCATTAAAAACTTTAGCCTGGATTTCACCGACAGGGTCACATATAGCAACATTTTACAATACGTTTGCCTACATTACTGGTAGTTTTTAACATTAACTAACAATAAAGAATACTAGTATAGCATTTATTAATCATAGTGATTGTAAATTGTAACTTTACTGAACCGTATTTATAAACAAAATTTATATTAACAAGATTAATAAACGGCACAAAAATATATTACATGTATAGACTCACACACAAACATAGGTACTGACGTATGTATGATTATAAATATTATAAAACTTGTGTTGAAGTGAAAACTACTTTAAAGGAAAACACCACCGTTTTGTCAATATTTTACTATGTTGTACCCTCAACTTAGACTAATTATTACATCGCTATCTTTTTTCAATGTGTGCACTTAATCTTTGTACAGCGCGTTGTGAATGTGTTAGCATTTAGCCTAGCCCCATTCATTCCTTATGCTCAGTTTACACCAAACGCGTTTTGGGCGTCAAAATCGCGTCTACCGCGCCTAGTTTGCCGCTTGAACACTTTGAATGCATTCGCGCGTCTAGAGCAGAGTAGACGCGCGGAAAAAGCAAGCATTTGACGCGCGTCCGAGGCAAAATCCGCTTCTTGTGGGAGGGGCAACTGCTGTGCGAGTGTCTGTTTGCAAGATGACTGATGTTGATTGTGCAATTATCGAGAGAGTTACCAGTTTGTATTTGGTAACCTTACTATAGGGGGAAAATAAACGGCCCGGGTCGATAAACGTCACGTGTCTCAAAAGTGACGTGTGTATTACAACTTACCAGGTTGCCCAAAGTCCTTACTGACACTCTTCCAAGCGAGGTGAGGTCCTTTTTATTCCTCTATAGGAATAACAACTTGTGTCATATAGCTCTGAGTGACTGCTTACAGACAATATCAAGTGTTGGTTGAGTGAGTGACTCCGGGCGGGGCTGCCACCACAGCAGCAGGCAGGCTCCTGATTGGTTAACGTGGCGCGAAATTCCGCCAAAGTTCAAATTTTTCAACTCGGGCGTCAGCCGCAAATTCGCGTGAACTGCAAAATGCACAAAAGCACCATTCGCGCGTACCGCGCATGAGGCGGAAACGCATCTTCCGCTCCGCACCGAACGCCTCTTCCGCGCCGCAGGACCTCCTGACGTGCGTCAACGCGTCTGCACATTGACTTAACATTGAAATCACTCGCGCTTCACGCCTCTACCGCAGTTGGTGTAAACTCACAATTAGGATCCAAACAGGGATGAATTTAGAAGCCTCCAAACACTTCCATGTTTTCCCTATTTAAAGACTGTTACATAAAGATGCACAAGTATGGTGGCACAAAATTATATTGGCGGAAGATGAGCGAGAGAGGGAGGAGTCAGGAGTGAAGATGTTACTGCTAGTGCTGTGTTCAAAATATCGATACGACAATACATTGACATGGACGCCTGCCGATGCACGCATCGATACAGCACCTTCCGTATCGATTCGGATGCACTTTTGAAAGTAACGTGACGAATCGTTGTTGATCCGTGATCCATATGGAAAGGACGCATGTGTCCCGTGGAGTACGTAGAGTTAAAGGTACTTTGCATGTCTGTCTTGCTGGTGCACGTGTCTGCAAAGCGAGCCGCGTACTCGCGCTCTCTCACACAACTGTTACAACACTGCTTATTCAATGTACAATAAACAGATAATAATAATAATGTTACTAAATTCTGAACAAAAAATGTAATTCAAAATAGTCTTGTATCATGATGCGAATCGTATCGGGACCCTTGTATCAGGATACGTATCGTATCGGGAAATTGTTGGCGATACACAGCCCTAGTTACTGCGCGCCGATGTCGAACTGCTGCAAACTGGTGCTCTTCCACCATGGAATGTAGTTCTTGTTTTTGTCCGCTTAAAAAATCGCCACGTTTTGTTTTGTGCCACCACATTTACTCGTGTGGCTACTCATGTGACAGTCTTTAAGTAGAGAAAACATGGAAGTGTTTGGTGGCTTCTAAATTTATCCCTGTTTGGATCCTAAGAAATGAATGGGGCTAGGCTTAATGCTAACACATTCACGACACGCTGTTCAAAAATTAAGTGCATGGCGTGCATTGAAAATGGGTATGTATTAATTTGTCTAAGTTGAGGTAAGAACACAGTAAAATATTGAAAAACTGTGGTTTTCCTTTAAGTAAAAAATTAAGTTGAGATCCAACTGTTTTTTTTTTTACTTTTTACAGTGTAAATATTAAACAGTTAATTGTAGCTTAATAAATTATTACAAAAATAGTTTTACAGTATAACACAAATGAACAATTCTGTATGCATACTTGACTACAGTAGACAGGGGGTAGGAATTCGAGAGGATCCCATCGATAGCTCTGACTCTGGTCATACCGTGCACCGCAATACCATCTGGGTTCTGAAATGTGAAAGACGTTTTCCCAGACAGTATTTCAATTAAATCTGATAACTTCACATAGACAAGATCATTACGCTAATCTCATGTTTAAGACAATCACCTCAATCTCCAGAGTTATGGTTCTCTCAACAGCATTAAATTCGGTATTAGATACAAAAGCCCTGAAACGGACTGAGGAAGACAGATATTGGGTTTTAGAAATATAGATAGTTTATTACTTTTTAATAAGTGGTATGAAAAATTCTTAACAGCATTTGAGAGATGACCTGTGTCTCCAGGGTTATAAACAGGTTTATCAGTCTGAATGAAGATGTATCCAGTCCGGGGCGACACCAATATGAGTTTCTCCATTCGATGATAACTGCCAAACTGAACGATCAGCTGCACATAATTCTTTTTCTTTTCATCCAAAACTAGCAGATTTGGATCGATCTGAGAAATGAATGACATCACCTAAATCATAAAGCTGTACACAAAGCCAGTCACTGATTGGACAAGATGCTGATGTTACGCGTTTGAAAATAGAGAATTTTAAAGGGTACCCTGACTATAAAAACATAATAGATTAACACTGGGATTCACTGTATTAATGTAAAAAACAGTACAAATGTTATTATAAACGTTGAAAAAATTACGGACAACCATTACAAATCATCACCCCAGTGCATTATGCGCAGGACATAATGGCACCTCCACAGCTTAAAATGAGTATTACAGGTTGGGATCTTTTGAAGTTATGAAAATATTTGATGCTTCTCTATCAATTTAATTATTAATTATGAAGTATTAAATTATAGAAGCCTTCCTAGTTGGGGTACCCTTTAACAGTTCCCGTGGACCATATTTGAACATAATTAATTTTAGAGAGCTGACCTCGATGGTTTCGAGTGCAATGTAGTTGTTCTCTTTATTGAGGATGACAGAGCTACGATGCAGAGAATTCAATGCTGGATAGTCATTGATCACAAAAGAGGCTCTTGTTTCTCCGGGAAGGTTTTGCCCTTCCACCAGGATGTTCTGTTTGGTTCCAACCCTTATCTTTGCAGGAGCCAGTAGAGTAAACCTGATACACAACATATCTAAAGGTTCAAATCCGAAAGACTTCAGCATAAATGACTTCTACATCCAGAATTCAAGCACTATCCCCTGATGAGAACCCAAATAACATTTTTAAAATGCAACTAGTGTGACTTATATACATGTGATGTTTACATCAATTATTGTATTTTCCCTTACGAAAATTAACCATGGTTACTGTAGTAAAACCACACTGTAAAAAAATTCTGTAGAAATTACAGTAATACTGGGTATTACTGGCAACTAGCTGCCAGTAACTTACTGTAGATTTTACATTTATGTTATTTACTGGCAACATTTTGTTTAAAGTTAAATGAACATAAAACATTTTCAGTCTTTATCTTCTACAGTAAGTTACTGGCAACCAGCTGCATAATTACAGCAATTTTTTTACAGTGATAGTAAGTACAAAATAACCATGGTTTTGACAACCATGGTTTTTGAAAACCATAGTTAAACCATAGTTAGTGTAATAAAATCATGGTTTTGCTGATAGTCATCAATACACCAAAAAAATAGTTACAATAAAACCACAGTTAATTTTCGTAAGAGTTGGTCATACAGTATTTTTGAATTAAAAATATCTCATTGTCATAAAACAACATATTGGACAATTAATGTTTTATTACTTGTATAATAAACATAAATCTCTGAAATAAAACTAATGGTGCACTATCACAAGAAATGGTCAAATAATGGTCCCAAGATGTCACCCTTAAAAAAAAGTGCTACACTGAAAAAATTATTCATTGAATTTAATTTATTTAAGCTACATTTAAACAAAAGTTTGCTATTTTATTTTACTTGACTAATCGTTTTTGTTTAAATGTAGCTTAAATAAATTGATTGCAACCACTTATCTTAAAAAAATTATTAAATTCAATGAATCATTTTTTTTTCAGTGTACCATTTAGATACAGATACAGATCCCTTAAAATGCAAATGATATCTGCACTAAATGACAGTCCCATGATTGGATAGTGCGGATTAACGGGCGGTATTATCCCCTTCTGACATCACAAGGGGAGCCACATTTCAATGACCAATTTTTTCACGTGCTTACAGAGAATGGTTTACCAAAACTAAGTTACTGGGTTGATCTTTTTTGTTTACTGATATACAAGAGATATTCAAGCACAGTTAAGTTAAATGATTAAGTCATTTGTATTGATCAGGCATGTTTGTGTATTTGAGGGCATAGGACAAGAGAAACATGTGTACTTAGGATGGAGATAGGTCGGGTTCTAGGTCCCTGCAAACATAGATAACATAGTTAAAGATGAACTCTATCTGAAAAACTAGTAGAAAACAAACGTATTTGCTCTACTAAGAAATATAAAATATATACAGTATATTAATATAAGTTTACATACACTATCAATGACAAAACAATTTTACTTTACTAATCGTTTTTGTTTAAATGTAGCTTAAATAAATTGATTGCAACCACTTATCTTAAAAAATTTATTAAATTCAATGAATCATTTTTTTCAGTGTACCATTTAGATACAGATATGTATATATTTGGTTCCAATATGTACCTCTGAAGTACTTATATGACCTTTTTAGGTATACAAATGTGTAGTTTCTAAAGAGATACCCCATAGGGAGCATTTTTTTGAGTGTGGTGCATGAAGTCAAAATGTCATAGGTGATGTAACTAATAAAATTTCTAAAATCCTGTAAAGTTATTGTGGGATTGTTCTTAGATAAAATATGAAATTGTCAAGCAGTTCTGCTTTAAAATGTCAGTGTTACAAACAGTGTCACAAGAAGGGATACACAACAGACAAAATATTGTGAAATCACGCCAGATGAGCGCTATTTTTATTCTAATGCTTCTCCTCCAAATCTAACTCTAAACCCAACATTTCACAGGATTAAAGGCAGGATAGGCAGGAATTATCTAAAAAAAACTTTTTTACAAATTTATTTAAACTGTCTTTATATATCAATACATAAGTAAAATGTAAGTACTCTGAAAAAGAGAGTATAAAAATCGAGTGTCTGTAGACCTCTCACCACTGTTTTAAACACAGCTCATTTTTCCATTCACTCCACCCCCTCCCTTCTGGGTTTCTTCTAAAGCCACGCCCCCAAAACACATGAACGCACGACACCGACAGCTTTGCTGGGAGAAGGATTTACCTCAGACAAGCGGAGAGGAAGGAGCGTGGTGCATGTAATAACATCATGTCACAATAACATGTAATAATACACCTAACTTTATCACTAGGAATATAAACAGATAGGATGGCTTTTTAGTACTCACTATTAAGCTAGTGTTTTGCATGTAAGAGTTTCTGTGATGAAAGCATTGTTGACTCTGATGAGGACTACACTCCGGAGACAATATCGCTACCGCATCATCGACTCGAAGAAAAGCCACGTGATATTTACTCTCTTTTGATTGCTTCGTTTATTCCTTTTTTTGCCTTGTTTGCCTTCGCTGACTGGATATGCAGGTACTGTGACTTCTGAAAGCACTTTCTCTCTGCCATAATTTTGCTCTTCGTAGAGTGCCTCGTGCACGTTCAAATCAATCGGGTGTGCGCATGTCTACGCAGATCCCATAGCAACAGGTGGTGCCATGGTCGCGAGAGAGAGTGATATTCGCGCAAGCTAATCATTTGTTTCGTCCCGAATGGTAATAATTAGCTGTGTTTAAAACAGTCGTGAGAAGTCTAAAGACACTCGAGTTTTATACTCTTTTTTTCAGAGTACTTACATTTTAATTATGTATTTGTATATAAAGACAGTTTAAACAAATTTTTAAAAAAGTTTTTTAGATAATTCCTGCCTACCCTGCCTTTAAGTCTGTTACTGTAGCTGTATCATATCTATATAGCCAAAACTGCCGTTTTTATCCTAATCCTACCCAAAAACCTAACCCTAAACCTAGAGGCGGACACTAATTGAGGATTTTAAGTAAATTTTCCAAGCATCTGTGCTTTATCGGAGTGTTTGTCTTGGGAAAAATTTACTTTACTAAAAAATGTTCACTATATTCTAAAGCATAGAATCATACTGTGTATTCCTTTTATATTGCATATCAAAATTGATTTAATACCTAATTACATAAAAATTTTACTTTTTACTTATAAGTTAAAGTAAAAAAAAATACTAGACGTTTAATGTACTTAAATATTAAATATAAACTAAAAACTTGAAATTATGTGGAGTACAAATTATGATAATATGCTTTTGAATGTATGTTTTCCAAAGAAAAACACTGTCCCCAGAGTACTTATGTTAAGTTTTAGCGCAAAATATCATATAGATAATTTATTATAACATGTTAAAATTAACACTTTGTAGGTGTGAACAAAAAATTTGCCGTTTTTGGATGTGTCCCTTAAAATGCAAATGATATCTGCACTAAATGACAGTCCCATGATTGGATAGTGCGGATTAACGGGCGGTATTATCCCCTTCTGACATCACAAGGGGAGCCACATTTCAATGACCTATTTTTTCACCTGCTTACCGAGAATGGCTTACCAAAACTAAGTTACTGGGTTGATCTTTTTTGTTTACTGATATACAAGAGATATTCAAGCACAGTTAAGTTAAATGATTAAGTCATTTGTATTGATCAGGCATGTTTGTGTATTTGAGGGCATAGGACAAGAGAAACATGTGTACTTAGGATGGAGATAGGTCGGGTTCTTCTAGGACCCTGCAAACACAGATAACATAGTTAAAGATGAACTCTATCTGGAAAACGTCAGTAGAAAACTTATTTGCTCTACTAAGAAATACTGTTTGTTTAGTCAAATATATACAGTATATTAATATAAGTATATATACACGATCAATGACAAAATCACCAAAAATATCTTATTCGTAAATGCATATTATTTTTAACAAACTTCCTTCAGAGCAACCATACACATAAAGGTATAAAATGCATATATACCGGAATCGGAAAAGTGGTTCCCGCAACACCCCCAATTTGTTTAAATCACACAATACCACAAATCAATTTAAAACAGAAAAGTAGACATTTTACATTTTATAACACGAATGATGTAGCATATTAGGTAATAAAGGCAAACAAACTTGTTTCGAGCAAAAAACTGAGCATCGGAAATGTAACACATCAACGCCGTCCATAACAGCAGACGAAGGAGCGTCATCCTGCTGGGCCGACCCTTCGCAAAATGAGGACACGACCGCGGGAGAGCTTAACTAGCCAATACATCTCCTCCTACTTTTTCAACATGACCGCTGATAAACTTGTGCAATACTCGGGTCATTCTGTGCAAAACCAGAGAGCAGAAGTCTAGCTTGCCTAAACAGGAATAGTGATGCTTGTCTAGCAACTAATTTAAATTGCATAAAAAACTAAATATGTTTATCAATTATAAAAGTAACACATTGAATCAATATTTTAAATTTAAGAAAAGCACTGACACCTGCTTTTTATATGGGAAAATGTTTAATACAATCCTGGGGCGTTATTACAACCAAAATATAACATCTGAGAAATGGTGATGATGACTGACTGATACATGTAGGATAAGAGCACCGTTGACATTAATTTTAGTCTATGAGAGTTCACTGTTAGATTCAGAGTCCGAGTCACTGTAGTCCACAACCAGAGACTTTCCAATACTCGAGCTAGAGCCGTTTTCCACTGATATCCCACAATGCACCTCTGCAAGCCGAACATTATCTGACGTGTCTTTCTTTTGTGTCTCTGCGGAGCAGCTATTAGTGTCTATGTCCTTGATCGCTTTCGCATCATTTTTGTATTGAGGTTTGTCTTGGTTTGTATTACTGGGCTCTTCTCTGTCCACTTCTGGGTTTGGGCCGGTGTTTGTAGCACTGCTGCCACCATCTGACTTTCTGCGTACCAGGACGTGTGAACTGGGTATTGTAGAGGAAAGTGCTTTGGCGACGGCCACTCCCCGTCCCTGCTGGCCTAACTTTTGCAGGAGACTCCCAGCAGCTCCCCCTACAGCTGAAGACGGGCTACCGAACCAGGAGCGAAATGATATCTGTTGCCTTTTCGTCTGCTTTTTGTCTTCATAAGCTATAGAAGAAAAATGAAAATGTGGCATAAATTAAGTGAACAAATAAAACGCATAAACAAAACTACTTTTATAAGTCAATGTGGCAATGTTACATTGCAAGCACATAGTTATCGAGTTGCTAAAAGTACAAAAGCTGTTCCTGGAGTGTTACCCTTTCAAAGAGTGCATATTAGTACCTCGAAGGTACCTGAATGGTACACATTAAAGGGACACTCCACTTTTTTTGAAAATATGCTCATTTTCCAGCTCCCCTAGAGTTAAACATTTGGTTTTCACCATTTTGGAATCCATTCAGCTGATCTCCGGGTCTGGCGCTAGCACTTTTAGCATAATCCATTGAATCTGATTAGACCATTAGCATTGCGCTAAAAATAACCACGTTTCAATATTTTTCCTATTTAAAACTTGACCTTTCTGTAGTTACATTGTGTACTAAGATTGACGGTAAATTAAAAGTTGCGATTTTCTAGACAGATATGGCTAGGAACTATACTTTCGTTCTGGCGTAATAATCAAGGACTTGCTGCCGTAACATGACTGCAGCAGGCACAATGATATTACGTGGTGCCCGAAAATAGTCCCTTGGTAAGTTTTAATAGCAGGGGACTATTTTTGGGCACTGTGTAATATCATTAATAAAATATCGGAACTCTTTGGTCACTAATGAGTGTGATGCTAACGGTCTAATTAGATTCAATGGATTGTGCTAAGCTATGCTAAAAGTGGTAGCGCCAGACCCGGAGATCGGCTGAATGGATTAAAAAAAAGGTAAAAATCAAATGTTTAACTCTAGGGGAGCTGGAAAATTAGCCTAGATTTAAACAAAGTGGAGTGTCCCTTTAAGGCATTTTTATGGGTACCATCTCAGAGACATTGTAAGGTATTCAGGGGTTGCTAAACATGTAAATCCGACTTACAGTCTGGGGCCTGCAAGGTGAGCAATGACGCTAATTTCTTATCCTCCTCCCTCTCTGGTACCAAAGGGATGGACAGACCGGTCCTCAATCGCACCGCATTGTCCTTTTCCTCTTCCTCTGCTATCAATTTCTTCTCACTCTGCATGTGCAAATCACAGAGGCATCAGAAATAAAGCACCTTGAAAATAACTCGAGTGGGATGTATACGAAACATACCCTGAACTTCCTGCGGAGGGCGCTGTTGAGCTGAAAGTCATCTTTCCAGCTGGCCTGGTGCTCTTGTAGGTCAGTGAGAGACGGTATGGCGGCACGTAACTTTTCCTTGTCTTTCCCTCCGTGATCTAATTTATACATGGCATCCGTTTCCAGTTTCTCCTTCTCGCTGTGCTCTGATGGTGCGATGTGGAGGTAGATGATTTAAGAAGTTATAAGTGGGGGAAAATAGCAAACCGAATTATAAATGTGTATTATTGGAATAAATCAGTCATTATTATAACAATATTGTACCGGTAGTGAGTATCTGCTCATTCTCAGCCATATCCCATCTTTCCTCTTTTCTCTGGGCTCCGCTCACGATGACATAATCACAGGTGGCTGGATCTGTCTGCATCTCTATGTAGTTGACACACAGGTGGCACTTCATTCTAAACCTGTGATCAATCACATGCACACATTTTGAGATCTGCCTCATCAAATCAATGTGTGCACTTGAATGGATAGTTCAAATTATGTCATCATTAACTCACTCATGTTGTTACAAACCTATATATATATATGCCAAACCGATCAAAGGCCCCATTGGCTTCCATAGTATTCTTTAATTCTGCTATGAAAGTCAATGGGGCCTCTGGTCGGTTTGGTTACAAACATTCCTCAAAATATATTCTTTTGTGGTCATCAGAACATATACATTTATACAGGTTTGTTACAATCTGAAAATGAATACATGTTGACAGATTTTTTTTATTTTGGGGTGAACTATCCATTTAAGAGATCTAGATGCTGTATTACCTGTATATTGGTGTTGTGTAATAAGTGCCCACTTTCTTCTTCTCTGCGTTGTATCGAACCCCTTAAAAATAAAAATGATCCATCTGTCATTAAACAAACCAACTATACAATGATGTAGATTACTTTAAGTTTAAAAGACAATGTTTCTGCGCATTTCTGTTGTTTTATTTGCCAATTAATGATACCACGTCAAAAAGTTAGCATTTGACAATTAGTTATAATACGTTTTAAAAATTAATGAATCCAAAATTTGCCAAATTCCATGACATTGTTGTAAAGTAAATGCTTGGATTAGGGTGGCCATTCGTGCCAGTTCCGCCGGACACGTCCCGAACATGTTTTAGGGTTCGTTCTCCGGAAGTCACGTTGGTCGACCGCATACGTCATCAAGGATTAATATTTCAGGCTTAATTTCAGAAAAGCAACCGTTACATGGGTAAGAATGAAACTCCAATGATTGTATGTCTTAAAAGAAATAAATCTTAATTTTCTAATGTATTTTAACTGAAATGTGAGAACCTCGATGACGTATGCGGTCGAGCAACGCGACTTCCGGAGAACGAACACGAAAACATGTTCGGGACGTGTCCGGCGGAACTGGCACGAATGGCCACCCAAGCTTGGATTCCTATTTTTATGCTTGGATTCCGTGATTCTGTCCATGTTTTCTGCATCATGGAAATCATAGGGCCCTAGTACTGGTTACTGCACAGTATAAACTGAATCACATTTAAAACAGTGTGCAATATTAAGTTAAGAGCAATGCATTGTTGGATAAAATATTCCAGAAAGGGTTGTATACAGCACATTTATACCACAGGGATGTTGAATGCTTTATTCTGATTGGTTGAGAAATGCTCCAGGGGTATGCATTATTAACGCTAAACGCAAATCTGACCTGTCAAATGTCTTAAAATAACCACCAGAGCAATATCTTAGCAATGTCTAGGGTAACCGTGGTATAAGTGGAATAATTGATTCTGGTCCTTTGAATTATGTAAGGAATAATTGACGACGGGCAGTTGAATTTTTGGAAATAATGCACACCCAAAGTGATAATGCAGCACTACGTGAAGCGGATCCATGAAAAGGAAAATTCTTACATTCTTCTTACTTTCTTACACAGAATGCCCTTTTTACTATATTTATTTCACATTATTTAACAATATTTTATTTAACATTCCAGCAGTCATTATAGGGCCTTTTTACACCTGGTTACTTCTCTGATCAGATAGCTATAGATAGACTTGGCCTGAGTTTTGGCTAAACGGATATTAATCTGATCTTCTATTCCTATCCAAAATACAAATAACCTATTCATTACTCTGCCTTAAGAAACTTTCAACAACGCTTATAAAGCACTGTGCAGAGCAGCCTGCTTGCACGGTCAAGCACGAGCAAAGGGAGAGAAACGGTGGCAAGACTGACAGGAGCATGACAGATGAAAAAGCACTCAACAAAGCAGTCTAACAAAAAGCTTCAGTTAATAAATGTTTTATTTCTCGTTTAACATAAGCCTGTTTGTCATTGTAGGACTTTACTGTTTTTTTTAGGAAGTTTTTATTACATACTGCTGCTGACACCTTTTGTGGTTCTATGACATATGATGAAAAGCTAAAGTCTCTCGTTTTCCGTGCTTGTGCATTCAGCACACAAATACCCAGGATCGTCACCGTGTCTTTCTTATACCCTGCATGGTGTTCAGGATGTCGTGATTTTGATTGGTAAATGAAACTTGTAGTGCTGTATGTTTTCACGACTTTCTCTGACACTATAAAATGCTTTTACCAACATGTTTGCTGCATTTGCGCTGGTTACTCATCAAATACCTTATTGTTCTGTAAAATGGATTCGTCTTTTCCACGAACATTCGGTGCATCCCTAATTATTTTCAAATAATTCAAAGGATCAAAGTCAATTATTCCGCTTATACCACGGTTACCACAAATATTGCCCTAGTGGTTATTTTAAGACATTTGGCGGGTCAGGTGTGCATGTTACAGAAAAATAATCAACACCTATTGAACATTTCTCAACCAATCAGAATAAAGCATTTAACATAACCTAAATGCACACTACCTACTATACTATATACACAAGAACTAGCATTAAATCATCCTGCCTTATGTGTGCTGCAAGTCTTACCCATGCCTATATGATTCTTACAGCCATCACACCAGATATTATAAGGCATCTCAAAACTGTACATGTAACACAGAGACATTCAGCATTAGACAAATACAAAACGCATTCAAAAAAAATCACAATACTATAAATATGTACGTGTGCTACCGTATGATGAGAATGCCTTGAGACAGTTTCCTGGCCCTCTCCCGAAGTGGGTGAGTTTTCCAATAGCCATTAATGGAGCCATGCTGTAAGAGATTGAGATGTATATTTGTATGGAAAATCTTTTAACATACAACCTAAAAGATTTTGTTTGTTATTATCCTAACCTTGGCTGGATCGAAATCTGGGGGGTAGTATTTGTTCACTCCTTTCCTCTCACCCTAAAACAGATAACAAGTGTTAATACAATACAGAAATCATACAGTATAACAACAGGTTTACCATTAAAGTTCCCGTACCATTTTTCTGCCTTCACTTCAGCTCCAGATGACAACAGTATTAATCGAATACAACTGCAGGAATGACAGAAAAGCTTTAAATTATGATTAAACAATGGTTATGGCAACACTAAACACTATTAAAAGTAACTTACAGTTGTTATTAGGCATGTTGAACAGTGCGCTGACGTAAAACCATGATATATAACTTAACCCATCTGTTACCGTCACTACAGATGGACTTTATATGTAACGACTTTAATCTAGTAAAAACAAAACTAGATTCACGTGAACATAAAACATTAAAACGTCGTCGTAAAACGAGGCGAATTAAACGATATATTTACTAGGATTATATCATTGTGATCAGGCGATCATGCTAGGTACTAAAATGAGAACCAAAGCCAGGCGAATAACAAAAACAACACATTTCGCGTATTGTATGCTGTTTATATCATTCACATATACTCGAACAAGTAATATAACACATTGTTTTTCGAAAAAATTATGAAATTTAATGTATTTTACGCTTACCAAACCTTCTGCGTAAACAGCGTTTCTTCGTCGCTCTGCGAGTCAAGGAAAACATGAGCGAGTGTTGCTACAGCGCCGCCTGTGGCGCAGAGGAAAACAGCGTTAAACGCACAAACGCTTTGATTGAAGATGTAAGATTCATTCAAGATTTTTATTGTCATGTGTACCTAGGTACAAGCAATTAAGACTTTTTGCTTTAATATAAAATTGTTTTGTGTTTTTTAAACCAAACCTGTATATGCATATGTATACTTTACAGTTGTAATGTCTTATAAAGTGCAGACAGACACATTTTAAAAAAAAATGGGGAAATCCTCTAAAATTGAAACAGGCTACGTATCAATCATGAATAACGTCCTATCATTTGCTGGCTCACATTCACTTGAAATACCTTTTATGCTTGCCAGTTGGGCTTTCGCTGGCAGATGGGTATTTTCCCTCCATTGAGAGAGTTGGTACTGTAGATCAATGGAAAAACTTGGAAAACTAATGCATTTTCCAAATCTGTGCATAATTTATTTTTTTAGCAATTATGCATGGAACATGCATGACATGAGACAAACAGGATAACAAAAGAAGAAAGATTCACTTTTGTAATCCAGATTCACGATGCGTAATTTTATTGATATCACAATCTAAAGTTAAAACATCTACATAAAAAAAGATTAAAAACACACATTTCTATGGTCAATATGTTGGACCAATTAGTGAGCTTTATGATGGTGGTGCGATGATTGTACATAAGTGCATGCAAGTTTATACAGAAGACAACATGGGATACGATTGAGGCTTTATGTATTTGTGTCTGTCTGAGTAAGGCAGGAATCTCATATCAAGATCACAGTGAAAAACCCTCACACACTGTAAAACACAAGATGACATGTTATGGACTCATCAGACGGAAAGAAGGGAAAAGGGCTTTGTCTGTCTGGTGCATGCACCCTTGGAGATTTATTTTTTAAAAAAGTGCACAGACTCGGTATTTCTTATACTTCGTTTTATGACTCTAGATTCCTAAATAGGGCAAGACAGATGACAAAACAATGCATAACTATATTTATTAAAATATAACAGTAGCTCTAATCATACTACTAAACTGAGTTTATAGCCATATACCAATGCAAATAATTCTGTAAGATCAAATGTAGTGTGCAATCATCTAAATTAGCCAATATTTAAAAGTGATGTAATTGTGTAAATGTGCACAATAAGTTTTATCTTCGTAAACATATATTTGTGTTGTGAAACTTTATAATAATGGTTCTAAATATTATTGCACCACATAACATTATTTACAATCAGTATCCATATGTTTTTTGTTCAAATTGATCAATATTATCGTTTCTCCATAACAGATTCGAACAATTGCTTTATGAGGATTGCACGTGTAATATAATGGGAAACTTTATATTAATTGAAACTTTGCATAGACCCTGTTTCCAAGAGCCCAACGTAAATTATTTCTGAATAATGCATGACATAATCAGTAAAGCGTGCTGCTGAAAAGTCTTTGGGATGGGGTCAGGGGTGTTTAAGGTATGGATAGCCGAGCAGGGGCATCTGCAAGCGCATTCCGGCAAAGACAGGTCTCCCGCCCGGTCCATATAGGGCTTGTCTGCTCCGGACAGGAATGCAAAAACGGCGTTCCAGCATTAGGAAGCATTCTCTGGGAATTAGTGGGGAATCTCAAACTCTCCAGACGAGGGCTGTTAATGCTGTAAATCTAAGCAGTGCACTAGAAGCTCCTGCCCTCTCCATCATTTCTCGTCCTTAACACCATTCCTGAATCACATCCCTCCATCAGTTGGACCAGCGTTTATCTTCCTATGCAGGCTCTCGATCCTCTCGTGTCGTTTAGTGTTGTTAATCTCTTTTAAAAAACAGCATTTTATGTGATGGCCAAGGCTGGTTTCGGCTGGTTTTGTGCTTTTCTTTATTTATTTATTTATTCTTCACACCATCTATGGCTATATTCATGGCGAGAAGCGGATAATCCATACATAGGTTGGGGAGGAGCAATTTGGTATCTCCAATTCACCTAACTTGCATGTTTTTGACTTGTGGGAGGAAACCGGAGTACCTGGAGTAAACTTGCAAAGAAAGGCCACATGACCTACACGGGGCTTGAACCGAGGACCTTCTTGCTGTGAGGCAACAGTGCTGCCCATTTTGTGCCATTCCACCTGAAGGCCACCAGTAATGTCTTGGTTTTTCTGATCTGAGACAGTGCAGTTGTAATAACACACTGATGTGCAGTTTGTTGGAGTACTTTTATTTGTGAAATTATAGAAATTTAGCAGGATCTGGGGGGGGGCAGATGAGCTTTTGTTATTTCTTTAAGGAGGTAAAGGTGCTGTTTTGCCTTTTTAATCCGAGTGGAGGTGTTGAGGCTCTAGGAAAGATCCTAATGGACACCCAGGAACTGGTCACATGCTCCAGTTCAGCCCCATAAGCGTGGCCCCACCTAGTCCACCAATGGCCCACAAATAGCTCTTTGTATTTTTGGGGGTCTGTCAGGTGCTGAATTACATTCCTGCAGACCATTTTATTATTGCCAGCTACTGTGATGTCATCTGCAAACTTGATTATGGAGTAAGAGCCATGCACAGGCATGCAGTCATGGGTAAAGAGGGAGAAAAGGATTTAGCCCAGCACACAACCCTGTGGTACACCATTGTTCAGGATGAGGTTTGAGAAGTTGCGTCTGATCCTGTTATTTAATCATCTTTAATGCTGCGTTCCAGAGCCCATCCAAACCAGTGGGACGTGGGACTTATCCTTCCTGAAGTGTACTAGCTCCTACTTCAAAGCGTTCCAGGCAATTGAAATGGAGCGTAAACGGAAAACATGGATGACAGCCATGCTAAGCTTCATGCTAACAGAAAATAACGACAATTTCATGCCATAATATAAAAAACAAGTTGTGTTCAAATTACAGTGTCTAAAACAACCCAACAAGCAGAGAAGTACAGTTTATAGTACCAAGTACAAGGCGAGACTCCATGGGCGCCGCCATTATCCTCTGACTTAATTTTGCGAAGTCAGGGTACGCCAAACTCCCCCGAGTTCGCCGGTAGGAGGTTCCACTTCGACATGCATTCCAGTGCACTTTTCCTAGTTGGAGGTAGGATAAGTCCCACGTCCCACTGGTTCGGATGGGCTCTGGAACGCAGCATAAGCTGACTGTAGTGTGTTGGTGATAAGGTCCAAGGTCCCGATGGTTATGAGCTTAGATGGGATCGCAGTATTAAAGGCAGAACTAAAATTAATGAATAGCATCTTTTCATATTTGTTGCTTATGTCCAAGTTACACACACCAGACAACTGCTCAGCACAGATCTTAAAAATTATGGGATGCCATCAAGCCCAGCCACTTTATATGCATTTACCCTGCTTAGGATAGGGCATCCTGACAGTGTACAACAATGTGCATCTTCATCACCACCATCCTCATCATGTCATTATCATATCTTGTTATCAATATCACTGTCATTATCATCGTCGTCCTCACCATTATTTCTAGTATATTCTCACAGTTCATCCCAAGAATGAATGCTCTGTATCTCTGGGAAACAAAGATGAGTAAATCAAGGAGGAATAAATCGTAGTTTTATTTCACTGGCGAGACAAATAGATGTTGTATTCCAAATCTATTACTTCTTACAGACTAAGCTCGATGTTTCCCATGCATGTCTGTCTGGGGACGCAGAGACCCTAGCGCTCTCGATTCTCACCTGATGTCTAGATTTAACCAGGTTGTAAGGAGCTCTGAGCCAACACGACCGGTGGAAACTGACCTGACATGAATCTTTATCATAAATCGAGATGATAAATAAAGACAGACTCTCCGGTTTTCCTGTGAAGCTGATCGTTTTATAGTCCCGTGTCAGACTTAAACCACCCGTCTGATTGGCTGAAATCCTTTTCCATTGATCTTAGTTATTTTAGTATTGATAAATGTCTGATTGGAAAACATTTTTAAGCTGACATAACCCAACTCATGCACTTTTAAATGTTTAAGTTATATCTAACTGCATCTGTAGTTCATGTAGCTCAACTGGCAGCCGAATGTACACATATTGAATGTGCAGTAAGTTGATATCAGTTAAAGTGTAACGTCTCATCTTTAGACTACAATAAATATTAACGAAACAATTTATGAAATGTATAAAACCTTTTGCAAATAATTTACAAAATATTATACATATTTAAATCATCCATGTAGCACAATAATCTCGTCAAATATACTTACAGTGTGAATCTTTGATGCCTTAAACCCAAAAATGCATGGCTTACATTCCTTTACATAATTCCATAGACGGATGAGCAGACAGACAGATGTGCTTTTTGATCTGTAAAAATTTAAATATGTTAATTTGCCTTTTATGCATGCATGACAATACCATAATATAGACATAGGACACAAAGCATTACCCAATATAACCCCATGCGCATCCACCGTTTCCTCCAGCATTGCAGGATTCATGTCTTCATAGTTAAATAAGGAATGTAGATAGTGAAAAAATCACATTTAAATCCCCGAATTTATGTTCCTGAAGACAGACATTATTCATGGAATTTCCATTCAAATAACTTCTGTCGTTTTTGTTTCTTTTAATTATAGACCCTTTCATCCATCTTTCACGCAGTTAACCCTTACATTTCTCTGTTCCCCCGTTTTATAAACGTAAACTTTCCATGTTCAGTTCTACAACGAGAAATCTGTCCTTCACAGTTATTCATCCTAAAAAAATGTACCCTTCCATCAATGTCAACACAGCCTCAGGCAACAAACAGGCCACAGCTTTAAGCAATTATTCCCATTTACACTAAATTTCCCATATTCTCCACCCATGGCATGGAGCAATTCCTATGGATCTCCAACATGTCTACAAATAGAAAATATAAGCAATCTAATAAATAAAAGTAAAGTAAGTGTAGCCGTGAGACCAGGTGAGTAACTGGGAACAGAAGGGTTATCCCACCTCCTTCCCATCCTGGCCGCACCTCATCGTCCCCTCCGCCCCAACCCGGTTATATAAGAGATGGTCCGAGCATCACCTACGCTCTCATCCTGAAGAAGTGAACCAAAGCGAATCAGAGAAGCATGATGTGTTCAATGCTGAAGATCACCATTTTGCTGTTTTGTGTTCAAGCGGGAGAAGGACGCTGGCTTAGAACGCTACTGGGTAAGTGGAGGTCATGACCTTTGGGGATAGGGCATTTAGTGGGTTCTTGAACATTACATGCAAAAACCACCATATTCTCTTTCACAGGACCGACTGCACCTCTCAACAATGAAGAGAGAAAAGGAGGTGAACATGAAGAAAAACACGGTTTAGAAAAGCATTTGGAAAGGGAGATCCGATCACCCCGCAGTGTCGACTCCCCATGTGCCCTGCACTCCATCCTGCTGCAGGTACGAGACCTCGGGCTCGGGTACGACTCTGACGAGGCCGTGCCGTTTAAGTACTGCAGCGGGTCTTGCCCTCGCATCGCCACCAACCACGACCTGACGCTCACCAATCTCCTCCAGAGCGGCGTTTTACAATATATCGGCCAATGGCATCACCAGTCCTGCTGTCGCCCCACACACCACGAAGACATGGTCTTTCTCGACAACAGCCATCGTTGGCACAAAGTGGATAAACTGTCTGCCGCAGCATGTGCATGTATGGGGTAGAGTCGAGGGTGGCCATGTAAAGACTTTTAAAAGTTTGTTTATCCTATTAGTGCCTTTGAATTTAAACTAAAGGCTGTACTGCATTAATTCAGGTATAGAGATCTCACGTAAGAAACAGGTTATGAATGTAAAAATGTGTATGTATGGAAAATGCATCATATAGAGTTGTATATATTGCTTTCTATAACGAGGCTTAATTGGCTAATTTTGTGCAATGTCAAAACTTTCAGGAGACGTTTAGTTTTGGGAACACTATAAGGTGTCTGAGGTCTTGTCCATCCGAACCAAAATTTAAACATATTTATGTGTTATAAATTATTTATTTATTTCAAACCCACTTTTAGTGCCTAATAAATTATTGTTAATCTTTTTTATTTCATGTGCTTTGTAAATATTTTTACAGTTTTGAATAAAAATACAAGTAAAAGCTGTTGTGCTTATTTTGTCTGAATTAACTAACCCAGTAAAAAAAGAAAACTTGGCAAGCTTCAAGGATTGATTTTTCTTTTTAAAAAATCCAGGTAATTTACTCACCACCATGTCATCCAAAATGTTGATGTCTTTCTTTGTTCAGTCGTGAAGAAACCACGTTTCTTCGAGGAAAACACTCCAGGACTTTTTTTCATTTTAATGGACTTTAATGGACCCCAACACTCAACAGTTTTAATGCAGTTTAAAAGGACTCTAAACGATCTCAAACAAGGCATAAGGGTCTTATCTAGCGAAACGATTGTCATGTTTGGCAAGAAAAATAAAAAATATGCACTTTTAAACCACAACTTCTCATCTTCCTCCGATCCTCTGACGCGCCATCGCGACCTCACGTAATACGTCATCACATCAAGAGGTCATGGATGATGTATCGAAACTACGCCCCGGTGTTTACAAGTGTGGAGAAAGAGGACCATTCCGCCGTTGTTGTATGTGGAATGATACTAATTAATGTCTTTGTGTCAGTTTATTGTTTAAAATTGTCCGCAAATGTGCGTTTCATATATGTAACACATGATCTTTCGATGTCATTGCGCAATTACGTGAGGTTGCGCTGGCTCGTCACACAGCTGAAGGAAAAAGAGAAGTTGTGGTTTAAAAGTGCATATTTTTTATTTTTCTGTCAAAAATGACAATCGTTTCGCTAGATAAGACCCTTATGCCTTGTTTGGGATCGTTAAGAGTCCTTTGAAACTGCAATTTTAAACTGCATTAAAACTAATAAGTGTCGGGGTCCATTAAAATGAGAAAAATCCTGGAATGTTTTCCTCAACAAAAAAAAAAACAATTTCTTCTCGACTGAACAAAGAAAGACAACATTTTGGATGACATGGTGTTGAGTAAATTATCTAGATTTTTTATAAGAAAATGGACTAATCCTTTAAGATTTTTCAAAAATTAAATGCAAATTTCTAACTTAAAATATGTTCGTAATATTTTAAACAATTTACAATCAAAGACTTTACCAGCACATCATTTTTTTG
This sequence comes from Misgurnus anguillicaudatus, assembly GCF_027580225.2. Classification (NCBI taxonomy): domain Eukaryota; kingdom Metazoa; phylum Chordata; class Actinopteri; order Cypriniformes; family Cobitidae; genus Misgurnus; species Misgurnus anguillicaudatus. The sequence continues at coordinate 7,843,889 of NC_073359.2, read as the reverse complement.
TAACATATTCAACTTTATTATACTTTATATAAACATACAAAAAAACAGCACAATGGCATTTCTTCTCATTTAATGACTCGTGAGTCCCGCTCATGTGTTCGATATTCAATGCCCATTACTCGGCTTTAATATCTTTCACAGTTTCATCATCAGGCTCCGCCCCCCATACCTGAACACGCCCTTCCATAGCAGTCAAAAGGCAGGGCTCCGTAGGGTGAAACGATAGTGATTGGACAACAGCTTTCCCAACAGGCAGTTTTAAAGTCAGAGAGCCCTAAAAACAAATTTCATGTTTTGAACTACAATTATTAATCTACAATTATTGTTATTTTCCTGCTCTGGGAATCTTACCTCCACCAGATCCCAGTAGTAAACACGACCGTCCTCTGAACAGCTGAGAACATGCGTGTCTTTATCAGACAGACAGCAATCGAGCTTATAGCCTTTGTTTACATGGCCTGTGTACCTGGGCATTACACAGATATAGATTCATTAAAGATTTACACAGGTTATAAAGAAGCAAATTCTCATTGTATTTCTATAGCACTGGTCCTGTTTTGTGTTGTACATACTCTCCCAGCATCTCCCCTGAGCTCTTGTCTATGAGACGCAGAGTCGAGTCCAAACTTGAGCTTAGCGTGCATTGTCCATCTCGACTAAAGCATACACAGGTGATGGGACCTGTAATAAATGACAAAAAAATCATAACAACAATAAACGTAATCTCATTTTATCATGTGAAACACAGGAAAAAATGCTCACTTCCAACGAAATCCACATGAAGCTGACCCATCCGCAAGTCATAACGCCTTATTCTGCCATCCACAGACCTAGAACATGACAAATATAGTCACTTTAATATTACCACATTTTAGACTTTACAAATGGAGCCAACGTTTTAGATTCCCACACACAAACTGTAGTTCTGTACACCTGAAGCCCTAATAAATTTAGTTTGGTTCTGACCCGGTTGCCAGCTCGTGCTCCGACACCTTCAGACTGCTGATTCCATCTCTGGCTTCGTCCAAGATCTGGATCGGCTCCATTCGTCTGGATCGAGTGTCCCAACACCGCACCGTACCATCAATAGAGCCTAAACAAAAAAACATACACAGATTTAGAGCTGTTGTTGTTGTTCGTTTAAATATAACTTTTTTCTTCCTTTACATCCATTTAACGCTGACATACCTGACAACACCACAGTCGCCTCCTCGTTGAACTGCACACAGTTCACTTTCTAGGAAATAAGTACAACAAGATGATGACAGTGAACAAATACCAAAAATAATATCAGCAGGCTAGTTTTAATATTTTTAAGTCTGCAAATTTGTTTTTGTTTTTCCATTTGATGTATTTATTTGTACCTCTACAAGCAATGTTATTAATTTCCACTGCTGTAAAATTAATTTAAAGGTGTAGTGTGTAAATTTTAGCAACATCTAGTGGTGAGGTGCTGGTGAATTGCAACCAACGGCTTCAGTCCACTGCTTACCCCTTGTTTTTTAATTTTCAATATTAAAATATGTTATTACCTTAACTAAGATTTGTTGATACTGGAGCGCGCTGCGACACTTCGATAGCATTTAGCTTAGCCCCATTCATTCAATGGTACCAATCAGAGATAAAGTTACAAGTGACCAAACACATCAACGTTTTTCCTATTTAAGACGAGTAGTTATACGAGCAAGTTTGGTGGTACAAAATAAAACGTAGCGCTTTTCTAAGCGGATTTAAAAGATGAACTATATTTTATGGCGTAATAGCACTTTTGGGAGTACTTCGACTCCGCGCAGTAACACCCTCCCTCTCCCATTATGAGAGGGAGAAGGGGAGCGGACTTTTCAGGCGAGTCGAAATACCCCAAAAGTGATATGCTGCGTCCGAAACCGCCTACTACATACTATATAGTACGCGAAAAGCAGTAGGCGAGGCGAGTAGTATGTCCGAATACATAGTATTCGAAAAACAGTATGCGAAAAGTACCCGGATGACCTACTACTTCCGGTTAGATTTTGCAGTGTGCATACGATGGACGCTTCACTATCCCATGATGCCCCGGACGAGGAGTTATCCAACGAAGAAGAGGCACGCTGCTGTTTTCGCGTGAGAAATGACATGACGTGATGACGACGTATGTCACGTGATGTAACAACATGGCGGATGTAGTACGTCCGAATCTCATTCATACTACCAGCATTCATACTATACAGTACCTACTGTTTTAACGCCAAGTAAGTAGGTACTTCATCTAATTCAGTACCTACTATACAGTATGCGGTTTCGGACGCAGCCATAGTCTGGTGGTTTCAGTCTTTGTGCTAAGCTAGGCTAGCGGGGCTGCGTCAGACAGAGTTACGGCATGCACGTAGATGAGAAGGCATGTATGGGCTTATCTAACCCTGGGGGATAGAGTAAATAAGCTAAAATCCCAAAAAGTTGGCATGTTCCTTTAAGTTTGGGGGTAGGATGAAAACAGCGCTCATCTGTCGAGATTTCTAGCCACAACTCCCTAGAAGGAACCATGATTACAATGAAAACCGTCTCACCCCGGCATGTCCGCGGAGTTTGCGTGTCACCTGCCCGCTGGCCACATCCCAGAGGATGACGGTCTTATCTGAACTGCACGAGCACAGCTGACTGTTGTCAAAAGAGCTAAAACCACAAGAGTTAGGCGTTTAATATAAACAACAACAGAACAATCCCCTAAATAAATGTAATACCATATAATACAAACACTTACGAGTCCACATCCAGCACCTCATATCCGTGACCGGTGTAATTCTTCAGGAGAGTCCCGCGACTGAGACTCCATAACTTCAAAGATTTATCACCGCCGCATGTCAACAGATAATTCCCATCAGCTGGATAAACACAGATACAGATACTCATCCACATTCTTATGAAAATTAACTATGACTTTACTATAATAAAATGTTTCTATTATTGTCCATTTAATTAGGAGACGCCATGAGACCGCTGTGTCAACAATTACCCGTTACTATTCTCAGCGCTAGTCACGATAGACCAATCAGAATCGCTTGCGCGTACTAAGCTATTTAAATAACAAAAACTACTGATATTTGAATGCATTATTAGTTTTTGTCGGTCGGATTTTTGAAACCAGACTTCTACCTTAAATGAAACTCACCGTTGAAGCGCACAGCTCTCACAGCGCCTTGCTGACAGTCTATAGTCCGGAGCAGATGCTTCGGCAGCTGAGGGCCCAGAGGACGCGGCTGTGGAAACGCCATTACTTTAATACAAGTGTAAACACATTTTTAATAACTAATGTGTTCATCTAAACCACGAGCTTGCATAAAATTTCTCTAGACTGCATCAAAACATTTCTTCTGTGAATGTGTAACGAAGTGATATGCTGCTGTGAGCGCCACCTGCTGTGTCGGCGACCACTAAAGTTTTCTTAAAGGAGTCATGTGAACCAATTTCATTTTTTCCTTTGTTTTAAGATTGTTAAAAGATGGGATAGGCCAACCAAAAATTACAATTCTGTCATAATTTGCCCTTGTGTTGTTTCTAAACCTGTATGAGCTTTTTTATTTTGATGATCACAAAAGAAGATATTTTAATAAATGATGGTAAGCATGCAGCTGATTATAACCATTGACTTCCATAGTAGGAAAACATATATTTAATATACTTTTGTGTTCATCAGAAAAAAATTAATTCATATAGGTTTAGAACAACATAAGGATGAGAAAATTATCACAGAATTTCATTTTTGGGTGAAGTGTCCCTTTAAAGCCCCCATGAAATTAAAATTAAACTTTTTTTCTTTCAGTATAAATATGTTAGGCTTAAGAATAAATATAAACTGGTATGGTTCAAAACACTGACAAAATCCTCATATAGAAGATATAAGCATTCAAAACCTACAGTTTGGCACATGCACTAAAAATGTCTAACATTTTTATGACATCATCCTACACATTTAACTTCCCATCAAATTTCCTGTCCAATCAAATGCGCTTTAGATGCAGAAGCATCCCGCTCTCTACGTTTTGTTACAGTGCATCTTTGCTGGACTGTGCCATAAATGAAATGCTATTGTTTTTTTTAAGAAGTAGGGTCTTTAGCTAAACTGACTTTACCACATCAAATAATGCTGCATATTCAAGATAAAATATTTATATATTACCTTTAATTGTGTTTATCAAAACCTTTTTTTTTTTTAAATCTGAAACACCAAGACTTATTGGAACCAAATGCCTACCAGTATAGCAGACTTATGTAGCGTTCACACCAGACGCAGAATAGGCGGCAAGCGCGAGTTATTTACATGTTAAGTCATGCAAAGATGTGAATAGGCATCCTGCGGCGCAGTAAGCGTGAATAGCACGCCATGAATGGCGTGAATGGCCAATAAAGGCACGTGTTGAAAAATCTGAACTTTAGCGGATTTTCGCACCATGTTAACCAATCAGGAGCTTGCCTAGCAGTGGCGTGATTACAGAAGAGAAAACAACCATAAAGGACAATCATCATCGCTACATGAGACATCTTCATACTACTACAGGAATTAAAAGGATCTTGTTTGTTAGAAATTGAGTGAGGAGGTCAAACAACCTGATAAGTTTACTCAATTTGAGCTATACAAGCCCCTCCCATGATGCGAATTTACATCTGAATGTCTCGAATGACTAGAATTTCACGCGTGGATGAAGCGAGTAAACTCAAAATGTTCAAGCGTCCAACTACGCTCAAATAGCGCGTTTTGACGCCTCTTGAGGCTAACAATATGTCATTACCATGTACAGAACTCTTGTTATTCATATATGCCTAGATAAATGCAGTATTTTTATTCTATGGCACCTTTAAATTGTGTAGGAACAATTAATTTAACCAAAATTCTGAGAGTAAAATAGATCATATCACACATACAATTCAAACATCATGCAATATGAATAATGTTCTGGACATCACACGTGTCAGTCACAACAACAATTGCATGACGTATTATTAATATCATGCACAGTCAGGATGTGATCAGTTGCTACATTGTATAACTTTGTATGAACCAAATTTGACATTTGCACCGACTGTAAAATTTAAAAAATACTAGCTAGTTAGCCGGATTATCACCTTTGCTAACTTGGCATGTTAAACAAAACTACAGAGGAAAAAAGCAAACAATGAATTAATAACAAAACCATTGGTGTTAAACTGAGATATGATTTAATGGTTGGATAGGTCCAAGTAGTATTACAAAAAACTGAAAAAGCTCTTAGACATTTCAAAATTGTTATTTACATCTGACCAGATACAAAAACAAACTTTCTAGCTCAATATGCACTACAAACTAATATTTTTTTTCTGTAAATGGCTGCTGCAAGTATTACATTTTACACAATAAATCTTAAAAACTGCAGGCATGCCATTTACAAACCAAAATAGAGATACAAAAATATCCCCCTCAAAATGTTTTATTTTTTCTTGCCCTTGCTAGGTTTGGCTAAGAGGGCAGGGTCGATCTGATCTGGTGTCAGTCCTCGGACGGAGAAAAGACGAGCAGCGCGTTCCTGCAGCGTTCCTCCGCATTTCATCCCTCTTTCCATCAGCTCTTTTTTCAGCCTCTCCAGACCCAAAACTTCCAACTCCTCCACCCCACTCACAGAGAGCAGATCCAGTGGCCCTTCCACCTAAATACAAAAATGAAAAGGTCAAGAGATCATAAACAAAACTTAAAAATGAACACCACCACCTTTGACAAAAGCAAATCTCACCACTTTCTCTATCTGACTGGGGCTCTCAGCTGGGGCTCTCTGTGGTTGTGTCTGTGGCACCTCCTCCTTTTCGGTGCTGCTGTTTTGCGTGATCTCATCTGTACTCTCCTTCTCCGTCTCTCTCTGCACCTCCTCCTTCTCTGTCTCTCTCTGCACCTCCTCCTTCTCTGTCTCCCTCTGCACCTCCTCCTTCTCTTGGCTGGGTGTTGGGGAGGTGGGTGCAGGACTGCAGGAGGAGCTGCTGGTACTGCTGGGTTGATCATGTGGTTCTGTACGGTCCTGCTCCCTGGTGGTGGATGTCAGCGAAGCAGGTTTGGGGACCTCATGGCTACAAGAAGCTTCAGAGCCTGAGGAAGAGGTAGAAGGAGATGCTTCGTTGTCGCTATCATCACTGCTTTCACCAGAAGAGCCCATGTCTTCCATTCCCCCTAGGCCAGTCCTATTGGAGTAATTAAATTCATTATTGTTGTTATTATTCATCAAAATTACATCATTAAGGGTTTCTTTACACTTACCACAAGCATGTTTTCTTTGCTTTCTTTTTGCTATCGGTTGGAGTCGGGCGCTTGCGACTCGGACCTTCGCCCGCCTGCACAAGCCCACTAGAAGAAGCCTGCATGCCTGAAGAATGTAAAGACATTTGGAAATTTAAGTAAGATTTTTTTTCTCAGTAGCAAGACTTAAAGGGATAGTTCACCCGAAAATTAAAATTCTGTCATCATGTTTTTACAAACCTGTATACATTTCTTTGTTCTGATGAACACAAAGGAAATATTTTAAGGAATGTTTGTAACCAAAACAATCAGAGGCCCCATTGACTTCTATAGTAGGTATAAAGAATACTATGGAAGTGAATGGTGCTTCTGATCCCAAGTTACCTTTTAATACTGAATCCTCCAGTCTCTCAGAGAGGTCGTGGCATTGCTGCTCATAATCGGTGTCTGTAAAATAATGTTTCGGCTCTGCCAGTTTCCTCTGAATGCGCTCCAAGCGCCGCTGCTCCTTCTCTGCCTCTCGGTCCGCCTGCTTTTTCAACCAATCTGCCATTCTGCACGAAACAAACACATGCTTATCCAATCCACCCAAGTATGTTACACACTTGTGATTAATGGTGATCTAATGTTAAAAATCATAAAACATCAAACATATAATCCTCAACATTACTGTTTCTCATGGTTGACATCCCGAAGTCTTCTTCCGCTCAGATCTCTGCAGGCCTCACGGTTTGTTGTCTTTTCAATTTGTGCACCGAGGGCCCTCAGCATAGAGCCGAAACCTACAGAAAAAAATTACATTAAAATTAAAAATTAAAACACCACCTTGGAAACACAATGCCTTTTAATAAAGTGAATCAGATGGTAATACCATATCATCATAATGATAACCATACTCGTATACCAAGGTAAGTATCGTGGTACTTTTGTTAGTGTATAACAATAAAAAAAATAACTGTAGCAATATATTTGGTATTTCTTAAAACGTCATATTAAATGTTGAAGACTGAATGTAGTGTTAATCTGTTAATATCGAGTTACCTCCTTTGCCCCCACATAACCGAGGCTCCACGCGATAAACCACTCCGGACTGAAGCAAGTCATTACTGTCAGATATGCGTCCATTATTCGTCACATAAAAGTCTGTGAAAGAAAGAGCCTGAGAGAAAAAAAACATTTGAAGATTACATTAACAATCATTATTAAAGAAACTAACAAACAACCGTTAAACGTACAACGCACTCTCAGATTAACACATTTTAGATTAACGCTAAACTCTTCTCACCTCTTTAGTAATAAAATGATCAATCAGATCACTGACAGTCGAGTTCACACCGATGGTGAGATTAATAAACCTCAAATCAGGGGAAACGACAAAGAGCTCCATATTTTCCTCCTCTTCTTTGCCCGTTCTAGAAGACGTGTTTATAAACTTCCGGGTAAACCTGTGACGTACTTTGACGCAACTACGGAATCCGAGAGAATTTAAATGGTCAGTTGCGTAAATAAAAGTTTTTTAATGTCTCCTTATGCTCGGGTTCTTCTAAGAAAACAGTAAAATATCTCTGTTGTTACAATGAATTATTTTATTATAAAATGAACTGGTTTAATAATGAAGCTTCGAATCAAATGAACCATTTACTTCGAAAATTGATTCAGTTTTTCGAAGCGTGCGAAACACCACACACGCTGGCGACACCTGCTGGTCAAAATAGTGTTAAAGCAGCTCTGTCCAAACAGTTTACACTTTATTTTACAAAATAATTTCAGGATTTGTATTAAAATATGTTTAACATAATTAAGACATAATTATAAGTGTATTATGCGATTTTAGTTTTATTTAGGGCAAACAAATTATTAAAACTATCTCCCCTTTTAATTATGCACATTTTTGTCATTTAATCTAAAAGTAGACAAATGGTAGTGTTATTAGTCAGAAGGGTGCATGTTTTATGAACCTGCATAATAAAACTGAACCGAGTTCACCTAACCATATTAGACACTGGTCATTTGTGATCAACTCCCCCTAGTGGTGAACCATCGGATTTTCGAAACAGTTATGACGTAATGAAGCCTCGTTTGCTAAAATCAGTTTGATACACGCTCCGAACCAATTGATTCGAAACAAAAGATTCGTAAAAGTTTCGAAGCCTCATGAAGAAATGCAAAACTGCAAAAAAATGATTTTCAAAAAAAAAAAATTCGTAGTATTTTTGTCCTGTTTTCAGCAAAAACACCCAAAAATTCCCAAATTAAGATGCTTCTTCTTGATGAATTTTTTTTTGTTATTTTTACTGAAAACAAGACCGAAAAGCATTTTTTGCAGGCACTTATTTTTATTTGTATGTTGTTGTTAAATTAAATTGCTTTGTATTATATTATGTTATTCATTTTCAGTGTTTCCTTTTTTTGTAAACATAGCTGAATGCCTGCTTTAATTTTTTATGTTTTAATTTGAACTTTTATTTTGTATTCCTTGTCCTCATCTTCGGACATAGAAGCATGTAAAATGCCTGTAGCTGTTAAAAACTGTTAATAAATACATTACAATAGTTAAAATCATAATAACATAAATGTAACATTTTACTTTAAAATACTTTCAGAACCGTTTTTAAAACTACGTTCCCAGAATGCTCTGCTCTCCGTGACGTTTCAAAATGGCGGCGCTCTGTAAAGTGGTGTACAACGTGAGAGTCAGATCGACTTTACTGCCAAAACCTTGCGTTTTAACCACACTCAAATCACTATGTAGCTCCAACGTGAGTGGATCTACTGGAGAAGATAAAGGCACGGATGATAAATCAGCCGAGAGGGTAAAGGGCGGGTTTGCAACCGCGTACGATCAGCATTCAGACCTCCAGCAGAAGGGCGATCGGGACGCAGCAGTGCGATCGGTGAGATCCAAGGATGAAACTTCGTTTATATCGCTCTTACGACATTCATCGCTCATGCAAATGGGTCCAGCCAAAGACAAGATCGTCACTGGGAAAATCGTTCACATCGTCAATGACGATTTATATATAGATTTCGGTGGGAAGTTCCACTGTGTGTGTAAGAGGCCCTCTGTGGACGGACAGAGGTACCAGAGAGGCAGCAGGGTGAGGTTGAGATTGGAGGATCTGGAGTTGACCTCACGGTTCCTGGGAGCGACCACGGACACGACGTTGCTGGAGGCGGACGCTACTTTACTCGGACTGTTGGAGAGCAGAGATGCCAAGGCGAAGGAGTAGTTGCCACGGAGACCACTGAGATTGAACTGTGTGTGGATGGACTTTTTATTGTGTTGTGTAAGATATTAAATGGATAATTTCACCTTTTATCTGGAATGGATTATTGGTTATTATGAACACATGAGATGGCCAAATAAGACAACTACATGTTACGGTTTATTATGGTTGTGTTGACTAAACTAAAGGCAAAACTGGTTGTCACTACCAGTGTAGTAACAATGTATCTCCCTGCAATTTTTTTTTATTACAAATACCATTATAAAACATCAACTGTTTAATAAAAAAAAATTTGTGAGTATTTTTGGACTCATAACTTTAGGGTTCCCAATGCTATTCTCATTGTAACCATTAAATCCATTACATTTTTTTCTAAAAATGTTTTTTTCCAGGGCTACGGCACTTGTATAATAATTACATATAGTATAACAAGACAAGTGACAAATAAGACAAGTTCATTTTCAAGTCATTTATTTTTGGTTTATATTAAGATGCACACATAAAAAGAAAAACATTCACAGAATTCCCTGAATATCCTACAATAGCTTAGTTAATGTTTTTAATAATAATTCATTTAACAGTTTCACAGTGATTAAATATTAAATCATAACACTGACATGACATTCTGCATCTTAAATGACAATTCTTTAAGAGATCAAGGCCATATTGGTGCAAAATTCAAAGGCTAATAAGTTTAACTATCAAGTATATCACACTACATACTGTAATGCATTTTTGTTAGGTAAATATAGTAGAGATGCAATATAAATTTTTTTCACCAATAGCTGGTTATTCAGACCAACTATCGGCCAATACTTTGGTGGTTATGTTAACTAAATTTAGTTATGCATTAACTAAATTCAGATGATAAAATGTTCTGAATGTTATTCATTCATATAATGACCATTGAAACTAGTGATGTTTCTTTACATTATCTATGCACAAATTAATTGCATTTTTCTGTTCTCTTTGATTGACAGATTATATCAGCCATATGTTTTAGCTGATAGTGTGCAAAATAGCTTTTTTGCCTATACCGATTATTGGCTGATATATTGGTGCATCTCTAAAATTTAGGGTTAGTGGCATGCAGTTTAACATAAAGCGTTAATTTGCTTTGCGATATATAAATTCATTTTATAGTTATATTCATGTAGTGATGATCAGTTCTATTTTTGTAATTGCATAATAAGGATGTCCTTAAAGCAAAAGCTACCAGTACACTGCAAACTTAGTATTTTTGTCTTGTTTTCAGTACAAATGACAAAATACGCAGCACTTTTTCCTATACTGATCTGATTTCAATACCTGAATTCTGAGTATCATCCGATCCAAAATTTTTCTTTATTTATTTAGAATTGTGTGTGTGTATACACGCATAAATATATATATTTATACCACGGGTCTGTTGAATGCTGTATTCTGATTGGCTGAGAAAAGTTCCGTGGGTATGCATTAATTTCAAATAACCGCACACGTAACTTGTCAATTGTCTTAAAAATAGGCACCAGAGCAATGTTTGTGGTAACTGTGGTATAAGAGGAATAACTGACTCCGGTCCTTTGAATTATTTGAAAATAATGCACACCCACGGTGTAACTTGGGTGTGCATTATTTTCTTATTATTCAATGGCCTTTTTTCGCATAAAGCTGTTGAATATATTAGGAAGACTTTGAATATAGTATATAAAAATGTTTATGGTGCTTTTATAATAGTCTTGACTTTTCTACCATGACAGTAACAACCACGAGTAACGCACAGTATCGGATTTAGATCTGCCCCGTTAGTCCAAAACCTGATCCAGCAAAAAAGGTCCAGATTGGCCCAATACCCAACTCAAGTATAGGATCGGCCTACCCCTACACTGCAAAAAATGATTTTCAAGAAAAATGTTCTTAGTATTTTTGTCTTGTTTTCAGTAAAAAAAAAAAAAAAATCTTAAATTGGGATGCCCCCTCCCGATGACCAAAACGACCCAAGAAAATAAGTCTAGTTTTTAGACAAAAATATCAAATGTAAGCGCTTTTGTGCATAAAACAAGCAAAAAATGTTAAATTTAAATTTGTTTAAGAAAAATGTTCAAGGTTTTTTTACCTACCCCACTAGACGATTTTTTTGCTTGTTTTATGCACAAAAGCACTTAGATTTGATATCTTTGGTTTAAAAACCAGACTTATTTTCCTGGGTCGCCCCGCTCATCAAGAAAAAGCATCCTAATCCAGGAACTCTTAGATATTTTTACTGAAAACAAGACGACAAATACTAAGAATTTTTTTCTTGAAAATAATTTTTTGCAGTTTAGTTCAAATATCTAAAAAAAATAATTTAAGATGCATTTTCTTTATGAGCAAAATGACCCAAGAAAACTTACCCAATTTTTAGACAAAAAATATCAAATGTAAGTGCCTTTGTCCATAAAACAAGCAAAATAGGGTAAGCAAAAAATCTTGAACATTTTTCTTAAACACTAAATTCAAGAAAAATGTAAGAAAATTTTGCTTACCCCATTGGCAAGTTTTTTTGCTTGTTTTATGCACAAAATCATTTAAACTTGCCGTCTCTGGTCCACAAACCAGACTTACCTTCCCGGGTTGTTTTGCTCATCAAGAAAAAGCATCTTAATTTAAGAATTTTGAAATATTTTTACTGAAAACAAGACAAAAATACTAAGAATTTTTTTCTTGAAAATAATTTTTTGCAGTGTAGACTTATTTTCATTTTTTATTAAATTTTTTTGCTCATCAAGAAATACATCTTGATTTAAGAATTTTTCGATATTTGTACCGAAAACAAGACAAAAATACTAAGAAAGTATTTTTTTGCAGTGTATTAGTTAGGTTGGGTGTGTTTTTAAGGCAGTATGTTATGTATTGCTTTGGCATCCTTTGGTGTAATGGCTTTAAAGCTGTAGTTGTGGTTGTGATTTTGGCCCTTCTTGTTTAGCATTAAATGATCTTCTCCACCAACATAATCTCATGGCAATTCGTATGTATTTTACGAGGTGGCTAATTCGTTATAATTTGTACAAGCATTTTTTGTATGATTTGCTTTTGCCCGTGACGTTGTTCGTAGGGGCGGGGTATCATTATTGTTTTTTAATAATCGTACGTTTTTGTACGATTCACGTGTGAAATAAATCCCGCGAGGTCAGGTTGTTTCCACACATCAACCACACATGGTCATGTACAGCCACTGTTAAGAAGAGAAAACATGCATCACATCAGAATAACAAACTTAAAATATTTAGTTTAATGGCAAATGTATCTAAACTTAAAAAAAAAAAAAAAAACCCACCTCACAGACATTGAGCTGTGCGACCCCTGTCCCATCTCTATCCAGCTCTTTAAAAGCCTCTGTTGGATAAAACACATTCAATGAGAAATGTTAGGGGAATGTTAATCGCTAAGTGTCTGAGACATCATAATATGAATGTCTTACTGAACATCGCTTCCAGTTTGACCAGGCAACATACGAAGTTGTCAAAATCAATCATCTCTCCCTCTGAATATCGCGCCACCAGCATCTGATGCAGCTTGTTGTTGAGCTTAAACCCTGCAAACGAAAGAAATGGTTTGCACATACATACAGATCAAACACAACATTGAGATCTTCTTATTATTACCAGCTGCTTCCAAAGCCAGACGCATCTCGTACGAGCTCATGGTGCCAGACTTATCCAGATCAAACTGTCTGTAAATTCCCTGCAACCGACACGTGTTTATTAGTTGATAGCACTACCCAGAATCCTTCGGTATCATTTAAGCCTCAGTAAACTGCTCCCAGCCACTTCCTGACTTTATTCCAAAGGATCTGAAACTCCACGAGTCCCAGTCGCGCGCTGCCATCTTTCTGTGTCACATCAGTTAAGCTTTTACGATATAAACTAGATTTTTAGAAAGTAAAAGTAAGTGGTGCAATGCAAGGCACTTGCGAATGTGAACAATGTTAAGATGATGTAAGGATACATCCATCAGGTTGACCATACATCTGCACGACTCCCTACCGAAGCCGTCTGTTTTAAGATCGCTGTCTGGAGAACACAAAACAGCAGGATATTTATATATAGACACGGATCGAATTTGAGTGAGCATGTGAAAATATCTAATGCTTACGTTTGCAGACCACTCGGTTCAAAATGGTTTGTAACTCATGAACGGATATCTCCATGTCCTGCATAAAAGAAAGATTAGATCAGGTTTGATCTGATGCACACTGTGATGCTTTATTATTAGCACCAAACCAACGTAGACAGATACACACCTCACCGGAGAGCTGAGCGAACATTCTTTTAAAAGACTCATCAATGTCTGCTTCGGAGATCTCCTCCTAATCCACAAATTCAAATATGTACATGTTAGACAGACAGACAGATATATGCAGAGTTTGTGGGGGCAGGGGGGGCACTGCCCCCCCAAAACCAGAGCCAATTATAATTTTGTCTAATCTTTATCTATTTTATAATAGTAATTATTTCTCTAATCTTAATATTTAAATAGGTAGACTGTGAAGCGTAAGGTAAATACTTTTAATTCTTTAAATCCATGAAGCTTTTTCGCTAATTTCCAATTATTGCAGTACACTGCAAAAAATGACTTTCTTATTTAGTATTTTTGTCTTGTTTTCAGTAAAAATACCTACAATTCTTAAATTAAGATGTATTGTCTTGATGAGCAAAATGACCTAGGAAAATAAGTCTAGTTTTTAGGCAAAAAATATCAAATTTAAGCGAATTTGTGCTTAAAACAAGCAACAACAAAAAATCTGCCAATGGAATAAGAAATTTTCTTAAACCAAGTGTTTTTGAAAAAAGTAAACTTACTTCAAGAAAACATTTCTTATTCCATTGGCAGATTTCTTTGCTTGTTTTAAGCACTAATTTACTAAGTATTTTTTTGCTTGTTTTATGCACAAAATCATTTAAATTTGATATTTTTGTTCTATAAACTAGACTTATTTTCCTGGGTAATTTTTTTGTTGTTACTTGTTTTATGCACAAAATCATTTAAATTTGATATTTTTGGTCTATAAACTAGACTTATTTTCCTGGGTAATTTTTTTGTTGTTGCTTGTTTTATGCACAAAATCATTTAAATTTGATATTTTTGTTCTATAAACTAGACTTATTTTCTTGGGTCATTTTGCTCATCAAGAAAATGCATCTTAATTTAAGATTTTTTTGATATTTTCACTGAAAACAAGACAAAAATACTAAGTAAGAAAGTCATTTTTGTAGTGTACACCCCAACTCGAAACCACGCCTATGTAGATAGATAGATGTGTACATAAACTCCTTACTTCATCTTCCAGGTTAAATGAAATTTCATCATCCATCTCTCTAAAATAAAAAACAAAAGTAAAGTATGAATTAGTTTTTGTCTATACAAAGTAACGTTCTGCACAAGCTATAATCCTTGGCGGACAGTGGTATAAATATTTTGTTTTTGTATTAGTTTCAATATTGTTTTATGTGAGGTGTGTATGCCGTGTGACTCACTGTGTTTCGGTGGCTTTCTCCGTGAAGACTCGGAGAACAAAGTCGGCCTCTTTGCTGGGCTCAAAGGTGGACGGGACGATGAGGTACTCGCCCGGAGGCAACTTCAGTCTTGCGCTGACCTCACGAAGGTTTATGAAACTCTGTGAACGTCCGCACGAGGACTGTCGCAGGAAAAAGTCCTTCTTGAGGTGAACGCTCTGAGCGCCTTGATACTAAAAAACAAATATAATTAAGTTAGAGTTTGTAATATTGCAGTGTGTATATTTTAAACAATGGAAAAAAATGAATTTCTTACTTAGTATTTTTGTCTTGTTTTCAGTACAAATATTGAATTTTTTTTATATCAAGATGTATTTTCATGATGAGCAAAATTACATAAAAATTAGTTTTTAAACAAAAAATATACAATTTAAGTGAATATGTGCTTAAAACAAGCAAGAACTTCTGCCAATGGGGTGAGAAAAAAAATCTTGAAATTTCAAGTTAACTTTTTTCGTAAACACTTAATTCAAGAAAAACTTTCTCACCCCATTGGCAGATATTTTTGCTTGTTTTAAGCACAAATTTACTTAAATTTAAAATTTTTACTAAAACTTATTTTCTTAAGTCATTTTGCTCATCAAGAAAAAGCATCTTAATTCAAAAAAATTGATATATTTGTACTGAAAACAAGACAAACATACTAAATAAAAAAGTCATTTTTTGCAGTGAACAGGTGTAGTTGCACTGCGTAAAATTGCCTTCTTACTTGGTATTTTTGTTTTTTGTACAAATATCTATACATTTTTAAATCAAGATGCATTTTCTTAATGAGCAAAATTACCTAAAAAAGAAGTCTACTTTTTAGACAAAAAATATAAAATTTAAATTTAAAACAAGCAAAGAAAAAAAATCTGCCGATGGGGTACACTGCAAAAAATTATTTTCAAGAAAAAAATTCTTAGTATTTTTGTCTTGTTTCAGTAAAAATATCATAAAAATTCTTAAATTAAGATGCTTTTTCTTGATGAGCAAAACAACCCAAGAAAATAAGTTTAGTTTTTAGACCAAAAATATCAAATTTAAGTAATTTTGTGCATAAAACAAGCAAAAAAATATCTGCCAATGGGGTAAGCTAATTTTTCTTGAATCTTTCTTGAATTTAATGTTTAAGAAAAATGTTTAAGATTTTTTTGCTTGTTTTATGCACAAAATGACTTAAATTTTATATTTTAATATTGATATTTGATATAAAAACTAGACTTATTTTGCTCATCAAGAAAAAGCATATTAAATTTAAGAATTTTTAGATATTTTTACTGAAAACAAGACAAAAATACTAAGAATTGTTTTTCTTGAAAATATTTTTTTGCAGTGTAAGTCTTTTTTATGCACAAATTCACTTAAATTTGATATTTTTGTCTAAAAACTAGACTTATTTTTGTTGGTCATTTTGATCATCAAGAAAATGCATCTTGATTTAAGAATTTTTAGATATTAAAAACAAGACAAAAAAATCTTAGTATTTTTGTTTTCAGTAAAAATGTCATAAAAATTCTTAAATTAAGATGCTTTTTCTTGATGAACAAAACGACCCAAGAAAATAAGTCTAGTTTTTAGACTAAAAATATTACATTTAAGTGATTTTGTGCATAAAACAAGCAAAAAAATCAGCCAATGGGGTAAGCAAAAATCTTGAACATTTTTCTTAAACACTAAATTCAAGAAAAATTTGCTCATCAAGAAAAAGCATCTTAATTTGAGAATTTTTAGATATTTTTACTGAAAACAAGACAAAAATACTTTTTTTCTTGAAAATAATTTTTTGCAGTGTAAGTAAGAAAGTCATTTTTTGCAGTGTGTCTATGGATATTAAGCTGGGATAAGAGTATATTTATACGACACAAAAAAGTTGCTTACCTCTTCCGGGACCTACAGAAAAGAAATAAAAAAATAATCACAAATTTAGTACAAAAAGCAATATTTAACAAAGCCATATGTGACATCTGTGACTTTATCCTTTGACCTTATATAAAGCAAAGCCGATGGTGTGCATGTCCTGTCCCTGTTTGCGATAACGCCGTCTGTCCTTCTGCATCAGTGCCACCAGGAAGCTGCAGGCAACCTCTTCATCCTCAGGATCATCATCTTCCTCAAGGAGGGTGATCTTATACTGCGGGTTTATCCAGAATGTATCTGTCATGAAACACAAACAGGGTTAGCATTACTTCAGGTTTGGGATAGGATTAGGTTCCCTTTCAGTCGGTCACTACGACGTCACGTCGTGACCGACGAATTGGGAACTCGCTTAGAGAGACCAATCTGCTTCGAATACTACTAAAACGCCAATGAACTTGGCATTGAGATATTTGCATAATGCTGGCGCCGCCCCGCCAGGTGCGTATATAAGCCCCAGGTGCAAATATAGAAATCAGCTTTTTATCGCTTCGAAAGCCGGCAGTATCTGCTACTGAGAAGCTACTTTCTGCTCTTCTGGGAACGGTTGCTGAAGTTGATTGACAAGCAGTACTAACACAGCGGACGCTCGCAGTATTCCACTGCTCTGCATATTTTTTGTTTTGAGTTTAGTGTGTGCGTTGCCTCTCCCTGTGCGCATCATCAGCTGAGCACCAAAAGAGTGATTTCCCTAAAGAGTGATACGTGAGAGCTCTGTGTCTTTTTAAAGACAGCCACTCTCTCGTATATTCGGAGATCAGCGTCCTTTTCAGGATAGCTTTTCCTCCGTGCGATCTTGGGTGCGAGAAGTACAGGGATTCCAGTGACGGTCACGAGCGCTGTCTTTGTGCTTGCGCATCGAGCACTCCGAGGCTGCGCTCGTGGAGAGCTTTTGTTCTCTCTGTGAGAGCATAACTCTCTTGGATTGCGGAGCCGACTGTCGTTTCTATGGGAACGACGTCCGCGCCTTTGCAGTGCTGAACGCCGCCATGGTGCGGCTGTCAAGCGCTCGCAGGACGCTCTTCGCATCACTACGCCGAGTAGGACGGAGGATGCGTCCTTCACCTACCGGCCTTCTCATCCTCAGCCGGTTGAGGCTCCGGTGGAGACTGCAGAGTCGTGTTCTGCGATTTCTGCCGAATCCATTGGACCTCCTTCTGGTCCCGTCACTTCTGCAGCATCAGAGGGGTGTCCGTTTTTTCCCTCCGAGGCGGAGTCATCCCGGAGATGGCGGCCGTGCCCGCTCGAGCGGCGGAAGCGGTAGAGTTGGAGGGGTTAACCCCTCTCCGCCCGAACCGTTCCGCCCACATGATTGGTACTTCGGAGCTGCCCGGGCCTCTACGGTCCTCACCTCCTGTGCCTGCCTTTCCCGACGGCACGAAGAGCTGACGTGATTTGCGGCCGTCTCGGCCGTTCAGCTTTCACCCCTCACCTCCCTCACCAACGGAGCCGCTAAGGGGGGGATCCCTTCAGTGGAGCGGGGGGTTGCGATGCAGCTGCGTTCCTGGAGGGACCACCCAACCCTTCCCTCCCGTGTTTGTATAGACAGTCGTCCGGTTACGGGCGCTGCCCATCAGGCATGCGGAGACGCGGCTTCAGCCCTGCACGCAATAACGTTACTGCAGGTTCACCAAGCAAAGGCTTTAGAAATTTACGAGGGAAGCCGCGACCTTCAGTCGTGCGATGTCCACCACAGTGTTCAAGATCGCCACCTTTGGCTATGTCTGGCTTACATGACGGACGCAGACGAGAACAACTTCTTGAATGCTCCTGTCTCACAGACCGGCCTCTTCGGCGAGCCCGTGGAGTCGTACAGCTCCGCTGCGCAGACTGAGGCGATCTCCTAGGTCATGCCCCGGCGAAAGAGAGCTGCCCTTGGTCCACCACGCCGGCTCCTCAGTCTGCCTCTCGCCGTCGGCGTCCTGCGGCGGCCACCTCTGTTCCCCTCCTCGGACCCCATCTTGGCAGCGCATGGGAACCGGTCGTCAGCAGCTCGCCCCGCCCGCTTAGCCGCTTCCCGTGAAAATCAGGAGTTTAAGTGGCCAGTAACGGGCGACCTGGATTGGCAGAGGATCACTCTTCAGGAGACGGTGATTCGCTCCTTCCCCCGGTAGAGGGTCGGGTGGAAAATTCTTGGTTTGCATCTGTTCCACCGGCTGTCCAGCCGGTACCCACTTAACCACACATAAGAGTGCATTCCTCTTCCCTCTCCAGGTCTCCAGAGGATCGAGAGAGCCGTGAGCGGGCACACCAGCTCACCCTACCTCTCCTCTATCGCCAGCGGGTGTTTTTACGGAGTCTGCGCTCTCCGCGCAGGAGACCAGACGACCGTCACCCTCAGCGGGCTCAGGTCAGTGTCACACACACACATACTGTAGATGTTTATGCTGTCACAGCAGACGCACCGGCAGTTTCACCTGTCTCGCTTCGCTGCCCCACCGCGGGTACTTCGGTAGTGTCGTTAATTCTCCTCGTACGGTCCCTGGATGCTTCGCTTCAGTTCCCAGCCCGTCTCGTTGAGTTTTACGCACTGTCCGCCTCGGTTACGAAATACAATTACCGGCACTCCCCCAAATTCTACGGGCATTCGTTTCACTATAGTGAAAGCGTCCGATGCACATGTACTGCGTGCAAAAGTCGATGTCCTGCTGGCGAAGGACATTTCGAGCCGGTCCCTCTTACCGAGAATGATGATAAGGTTTTTCCAGCCTTATCTCATATTACCCAAAATACGCGGTGGGTTACGACCGATTTATTTACGCATCGGCTCTACAAATGTATCCTTTAGGATGATACGCCGAGGCTCGTATTTCAATGTTCAGATCGGTTTGCAGCCTTAGACCTGTAGACGTGTACTTTATGTGCCCATCTCCCCTCGCCTTAGACCGTTTTTCGCTCTGCGTTTGTGGGGTGGGCATATTAATACTAAGTACACCATTCGAGCTGTCTCTCTCTCCCCGTGTCTCCAGGAAAGTGCTAGTCACGGCATTAAAGTCTCCGAGAGAGAGAGCGTTGTTCGCATTCTGCTTATATTTATGTCAACTATAATGGCTCGTTCTTGGCAGACGTGCGCGAACACAGAGATTTAATGCTTCAGCATCTCGCTCGTTTTAGTCATCAGGTCAGCTGGGAAAAGAGCAACTTTGCCC
Organism: Misgurnus anguillicaudatus; assembly: GCF_027580225.2. Lineage (NCBI taxonomy): Eukaryota > Metazoa > Chordata > Actinopteri > Cypriniformes > Cobitidae > Misgurnus > Misgurnus anguillicaudatus. The sequence goes on along the minus strand of NC_073359.2, from coordinate 7,823,848 downwards.
CGTGCAGAGGATCCTTTTCTCAGTATGGAAATAGACTCGGTCGATTTATTGGCGTGTTTTACAAGAGTGCGCAACCAGTCAGTTCTGACTTGCCTCGGTTTAATTCGAGGGAAGTACGCGGTCTCTCTGAAACAATTTCAGAAGCTCATGGAAATATGACAGCATGCTGCGGCTGTGACACTGCTCGAGCTGCTTCATATGAGACCGCTTCAGCATTGGTTTTACGATCGAGTCTCGAGGAGAGCGTGGCGCAACGGCATACACTGTGTAACCATTACACCTGCGTGTCATTTCAATTTTACCCCGTGGCAGACCCAGCATTTCTTATAGCAAGATATGCCCCTGAGTCGGGTCTCCTGGCATTCTGTGGCACATACGATGCCCCCAGCACGGGATGAGCAGCCACGTATGACGGGCTTGCAGTCTCAGGGGTGTGCATAGCACCCCAACTGCCGCGAGCGGTGCGCTGTATATCTCGGACTTGTACGCTCCGCTATGGAGATGCGAGGGAAGGATGTATTAGCCGACACCGACGTCATTGCGACTGTTGCGTTATTTACAGTTAAGGCGGTTTTTGCGCTCTCGTCACCTGTCGCATCTCGCTCGTCATCTCCTCCATTGGAGTCAGAAGCATCTGAGGTCCCTTCGTGCCATTTACATCCCGGGTACGCTCAATACAGCGGCAGACGCGCTTTCCCGAGCTGCGCGCACCGGCGAATGGCGACTCCACCCCCAGACAGTTCAGCTAATTTGGAAGAAGTTCGGTCGTGCGCAGATATATCTATTTGCGTCGCCGGACGATACCCACTGTCGCCTGTTTTATTCACTAACCGAGGGCAGCCTCGGCGTGGATGCGTTGGCACACAGCTGGCCGCGGGGGACGCGCAAATACGCATTCACTCCAGTGAGCTTAATCGCACAGACACTGTGCAAAGTCAGGCAGGACGAGGAGAGCCTTTTATTAGTCGCCCCGTACTGGACGACCAGGAATTGGTTTTCAGAGTTAATGCTCCTCGCGACAGCCCCTCCCTGGCGAATTCCCCGGAGGAAGGACTTTCTTTCTCAAGGAAGGGGCACATTATGGCACCCGCGCCCCGACCTGTGGGATTTCCATGTATGGTCGTTGAGTGCGCGCAAGGTTTAGGTGATTTATCGCAAGCGGTATCTAACACCATCGACGCGGTTCGAGCACCGTCCACAAGACGGGCTTACGCGCTTAAATGAAACCCTTTTCGTCACCTGGTGCTCTTCGCAACGCGAGGACCCCAGAGAATGCTTAACATTGTGTTTTTATATATCTTCAACATAGGTTAGATGGTAGGCTGTCACCCTCCACCATTAAAGTTGATATCGCCGCTATTCTGCTCATCACTCACTTATTAACGGCAGATCAGTTGGCCAGCATGATTTGGTTATTAGATTTTAAGAGGCGCTCGCAGGCTAAACCCCTCGCGCCCTCCCTCTTTCCTCCTGAGACCTGTCCATGGTGCTGAAGCCCTACTACAGGTTCCGCGTTCGAGCCTTTGCAGTCTGCGAGTCTGAAGTTTTTGTCAATGAAAACTCTGACCCTGCTAGCATTGGTCTCCGTGAAGAGAGTAAGGAATTTACATGCATTCTCTGTTGACATTTCGTGCCTTCAGTTTGGTCCTGCTGTCTCACTGAGACCCAGACCAGGCTACGTGCCCAAAGTTCCCACCACTCCCTTCAGAGATAAGGTGGTGAGCTTGCAAGCGCTGCCCCCCGGAGGAGGGCAGACCCAACCATGGCTTTATTATGCCCCGTACGAGCGTTACGCATCTACGTGGATCGCACACAAAGCCTCAGGACCTCAGACCAGCTCTTTGTTTGTTATGGTGGTCAGCAGAGAGGGAAAGCTGTCACTAAGCAGAGGATGTCTCATTGGATAGTTGATACTATCGCCCTTGCTTATAATCTGCAGGGCATTCCTTGTCCATTTAATTGAGAGTTCACTCTACTAGAAGTGTTGCCTCATTTTGGGCATTCGCTCGTGGTTCCTCGCTAACAGACATCTGCAGAGCTGCTGGTTGGGCGACACCTAATACGTTCACTTGATTTTACAGTGTTCGTGTCGAGCCTGTCTCCTCTCGTGTTCTTTCCTCGTTAGGGGAAGCACAGAGAACAGGCTCGCAGGTCGGCTTGCAGCCTCCGACTGCTGCTCCAAACTGAGCTCAGTATGGAAGGCCATCGAGGCAAAAACGCGTAATAATTTGTTTTGCCTTCCTCCGCTGCCTTGGCAGCCTGATGTTGCGGAGCATCTGCTGCCAGCCTTTCACTAGCTGCATCCTCGCGAACCTGTGTTTGGCTCGGGCATCCACATTGCGTCCCACCGGGTTCCTTTGTGAGTATTTTTCCGTGGGGTTAATCCTACTAGCCCACGTTTCCCTCAGCAGAGCACTGCTTTGCTTACACAGCCACGGCTGTCATTTATACCTCAACTACGGTTGACTTCGCCCACCAATAGCCCTTAACGGGGCGGTGGCTTCCGCAGCGTTCCTATCCCGCTCATATAGGGCGCTTCCCAGTCGCTGGCACTATTGTGGGGTTAAAGGAACATCTAGTGCCCGGCCTTCTGCCTTAAAACCTAATTCTCCTTATCCTTAAGTGGAACCGGAGGGCTTTACGCAGACACTGGAAGAGGTCAGCCCTCAGTGGCGTTTTGGTAGGGATTCCCAATTCGTCGGTCACGACGTGACGTCGTAGTGACCGACTGAAAGGGAACGTCTCGGTTACGTATGTAACCCTCGTTCCCTGAAGGAGGGAACGGAGACGTCACGTCCCGTCGCCACAGGGCTGCTCCCTGCTGTTTATCGGCCGGTCACACTTTCCGGCTTTCTCAGCGAAAAAGAAGCTGATTTCTATATTTGCACCTGGGGCTTATATACGCACCTGGCGGGGCGGCGCCAGCATTATGCAAATATCTCAATGCCAAGTTCATTGGCGTTTTAGTAGTATTCGAAGCAGATTGGTCTCTCTAAGCGAGTTCCCAATTCGTCGGTCACGACGTGACGTCTCCGTTCCCTCCTTCAGGGAACGAGGGTTACATACGTAACCGAGACGTTTATTATGTACAGTATTCTTACTTGGATGGTTCCTGCAGCCGCCTGCCGTACTCCCTTTTCTCCAACTGCCGGTGAACTTAATCGTGTTCCAAAAACTCTGAGCATCTTCGCACAGAGCGTCCGCTGTCAGGTTACAGATTTCAAGCCGAGAAAACTGACGCTTAAACTCCTGAAAAGACATCCTGGACGAAAGCGAAGATTTGATGTGAATAGATACAGTAAAGAAAGTCTACACAGCAAATCAGATAGATGGTGGAGATTTACCAGAACTCGCCATCCTCCATGTGGTTGTTCATTTCTTCTCTATCAGCAGCGTCAATCCCGTTCCACTCTGATGAACTATTTAAAGCAAAATAAAGCATGTTTAATACCATTATATTCATATTTAATGCTGATAGTTAATTAAAGGCAGAGTCCACGATGTTTGAAAGCCAATGTTGATATTTGAAATCACCTAAACAAACACGCCCCTACCCCAATAGAATCTGGACCTTCTGTTGATAGACCCGCCCCACACATACGCAACCCGGCAAGGATGTCGGTTAGTAGACACGCTCCTTACTGCTGATTGGCTATAAGTGTGTTTTGGTAGTCAGCCGTTCTCCTTTTCAAAGCGTTTTTTAAAACATCGTGGACTCCGCCTTTAACTAATTCCCTGCCAGCCTTTTTTGTGATTTTCAAAAGTTTCACAAAATGCCTTCAAGGAAAATTTTCTTCTATAAATATATAAACATACAAATATATCAAATGAAAGAACAAACCATATGCTTTCAAACAAACAAAACAAGAAAAAAAAAACGATTTGTTGGGTAGGTTTCTTCAAAAATACCAAAGTTTGAGCAAAAAGCTGAGATAATTGCACCTTTGTAAAGGAATTTTGTTAGAGATCAGATTTAGAACGATTACCAAAATATACACTGGAAAAAATGATTTTCAAGAAAAAAAACTTAGTATTTTGGTCTTGTTTTCAGTAGAAATATCAAAAAATTCTTAAATTAAGATGCTTTATCTTGATGAGCAAAATGACCCAAGAAAATAAGTCTAGTTTTTAGACCAAAAATATCAATTTTGTGCATAAAACAAGCAAAAAAATCTGCCAATGGGGTAAGCAAAAAATCTTGAAAATTTTTCTTAAACACTAATTTCACTTAATTGACGAGATAACTTGTCAATGGAGGGGAAAGAGTTAAAGGTCCACCGTGTAGATTTTAGCGACATCTAATGGTGAGATTGTGAATTGCAGCCAACTGCTCAGTCCAAAACTCACGCCCACCTTTTCGAAACGCATAGTGAAGCTACGGTAGACACCACAGGACAAACATGTCATCATCTGAGACAACATAGGGCTAAAATGCACTCTATAGACAGTTTAATCGGACGCAAGTGCGGTTTTAGTTCAAAAACATGAACTAAAACTTGAAATAAAATAGCAATATTAAGCAAAAATAAACTAATAAATTAACTAAAAAAATGACAAATGCTCACAGGAAAATGATGCTCACAAATGCTCACAACTAAACTTAACATTAAAACTAAAAAAAAAAAAATGCTAATTTAAAATATAGCTGCTAGCAGACTCTGCTCATACATTAGCGTATCAAATCTGGTAAAAAAATCTGTTTTCGTTGCAGAATTAAAATAAAATAACTAAATAACACAAAAATTGAAGGCTTTTTAAAAAAAATGTCGGCCAGTTCTGATGGAAATTTTAACGTAACGTCAATAGAGTTTTTTGTTCAGAAGCTAATGTATGTTCTTCCGCTGGTGGTTTCGAGTCGATCGGAACAACGCTCGTGGAGATATTCGCGTGTGTTTTTAAGCGCTATTTATCTGCGCAGGACAAACCGTAAGGTGAAAACTGGCATTTTGCTGTTGTTGGACTCGGCAACGATTCAGGACTCGTCGACCGAGGCCAAAGGTATAGGTATGAAAAACATTCATCTGACCACTAGGTGGCGCTGCAACAGAACTGTGGTGAAGATACAGCCTCAAATCCATTTTTTTGCACTCTACGTAAAATTTGAATCAACACAAGTACTAGACGCTACATACCGATGTTTACGCAAATTTGACAAAAGCTCTAGGATGAGTTCGAAAAAGTAGGTTTTACGAATAAATGCCGGAAAATTTGACATGACGGGAAATGACATCATAGGGTGCAATCGAAATTTCACGAGCCAAGGAATCAGAAGAAACAAGAATTTCTAGGATGTAAGGGTCAGCAGTTATAAGCAAAAACGTAAGTGCAACTTTGGACTGTTGGTCCAAATTTGCTGTGGGAACTATTTGGACTGTCCTCTATCAGTGTGCCAAATTTCATAACTTTCCTAAGTACGGTTCTATGGGCTGCCATAGAACGCAATGGCGGAAAAAAAAGAAATAATAATAATAATAAGAAAAAAACTAACGATTACAATAGGGGTCTTCGCCCATTCTGGGCTTGACCCTTAAATATTAATAAAATAATAAAAATAAATAAAAATAAATAATAATAATAATAAAATAATAATTTAAAACTAAAATAATAAGCATGTTGATATTATATCACTATAACCTGACTGGCACTGAATTGAACACTACGTAATTTGGATTTTGTTCATTCGGACTTACTTGTCACTCCAAGCTCCCGTCCATTCAACTTGTCCCCAAGGGTTCCGGATACGGATCAGCCTCTCTTTGTTACCACGGTAATTTACCTAAGAGACAAGAAAACATGATTTCTACTCCAAATAGTGAATGTTCAACATGTACAAATGCATATTAATTAAACATTAATTTAATGCATAAATGTTTAAAAGTGACAAGACTCGGTCCTGACCTCTCTGAGACCCGTGACAGAATATGCATGTCCCTTCACCAGCTTCTTAAAAGTCACAGCCTCCATGTCCAAAGCATTGGTGATCTTAAAACACACACACAATCAAATTATCCAATAAAATAAACCAGACAGCAAATGGTCCTTGAAGTCTATGCATGAATGTCGGGACATAAAATATATCACTTAAATTCATCGGATAAAAGCAATGTTGTGTTGCGTCTCCGGGCTTACATCGATAGAGCATCCCAACAGTGAACCTCTTTCCAAAGCTTTGCCGATGATGCGGTGCAAATCTTTGGGAGCACTACGCAGCTCGTACATCTCGGCAACTCCGCCCGTGAAGTCCTCGAAGCCTTCGGTGGTGGAACCGCCAGACAGAGCTTCGTACGAACCGTTCAGCCTATCCAAACAAACAGAAATACACCAACTCACCCTGTCATGGTCATAATACTCATATCTAAAAAAGAAAAGAGATAAAAGGAGAGTCTCAGCTTTGCATAAGCCTTCTCCAGTAGGGCGCTCCAGAATTCGTTTCCCTCTGCCGAGTGAACAAACAGCAGCTTTCCTTCCTTTGTAGGCAAGCGGTCATCGATCACAACGTCCATCCATTCGCCAAACTGCCAGAACTGTGCAACAAGCCAAGCATACATATAGTCGTATCCATATACTTTATATGAACTTTGCAGAAGTTAGTCAATGTGTGTTACCTGGAAGTGAAAGATGCCTGCGTAGTCATCTGTAAAGTTTTGCCCGTGAGGTACAACCCGGTGTAGCAGCCTGTCATTTAGGGTCAGGGATGCTATGGCAGCAAGCAGCCAACAGTCACCTGTCCAGAAATATAACTACAATATACTATATGTACATAACATTTGTTTGTTTTTTATTTGGTTTTAAACACCTGTTCCTGTAGCTAGCTGCTAAAGCATTGTGTTAGCAGCCCAAAGGTCATGAGTTCGATCCCCGGGAACACACATACTGATCAAATGTATACCTTGAATGCACTTTGGATAAAAGCATCGCCCAAATGCATAAATGTCACTATCACAAAAGTTAAGAGGCAATATGTCAACAATAGATAAATGATAAGTTGAATTTAGTGTTGCATGAGTGCATGCCCAAGTGCTTAGAGTCGAATCTAGAGACCAAAATAACAAACATCCACAACAATACAGCATTGTAGTTTTGGACCTTTTTTTTTAGTTGCCCACCAGCATTTTTTTGTGATTTTCACAAAAGTTTCACAAAATGCCTTCTAGAAAATTTTCTTCTAAAAATATATAAACATACAAATATATAAAATGAAAAAACAGACCCTCTGCTTTCAAACAAACATACCACGAAAAAAGTTTCATCCTATCTATATTTTTTTTCCTCTGCTTATAAACTCTTAAATATGGGTGTTTTTCTTTAAAAAAAAATTTTTTTCAGCAAAAAGCTGTAATTATTGCATTTTTGTGAAGGAATTTTGTTAGAGATCAGATTGAGAACGATTGGGTGATTCTCACGAAACCATTGAAACACCACGGCACTAATGATTTTAGCTTTAAAATGTGTAATATAGTAACATTAAAAAGCATCAGAATTAACACAATACTGTGTTCTACCTTGCACAATGTGTGATTTCAACATAAGAATTTATAATTGTAAATTTTCTCTCATTTTCTGCTGAAATTCTCATTACCGCAATGTGTCCGGCTGTGTTTGAACATGCGTTATGTTGTAATTTAATCAAATTAACACAAAAATATTAAGAAAAAAAATAAATGGATGTTTTGCTAGACTACTTTAGATGACAGAAAAAATATTAACTGAATATTCATGAAGAAAAATGAGGAAAATGATGTGTCCATGCCTGATGTTCTCATCCTCCGCAACACTTTTTGAGAACAGTTTAAGCACACATACAGAATTTTAATAAAGTTTGATTTTGAGTGACCAAGCACATGGACCAGTTACTTCAAGATGGCTACCAGGTAAGATCATTTTTTTACAGTTAATTTGAAATATTGTCTTGTCAGAATGCTTACACGACATTTTGATTATCATTACCGCAACAGATGCTTATTAAATGTTAATTTAATTAATAGAAGCATAATACTTTGATTTTAAATGCATGTGCAGAATCTCCAAATTATGTTCTTTCAGGTTTGTCATGTCATTTTGAAAATATGTCAGTGTTTTCTGACTGTTGCGGTAATGAGATTTTTTAGGACTAATTTTTTAAATTATGTTACAAAAAGTGTTAAATGATAAGTAAAAGTTTTTAAATTAATGTTCCCATTTACTCCAGACTTTGTTTTTCAATGTCTGGTGGGAAAAAAAGTAAATTTAAGCAATTTTTACATTTTCATGCTTGACATTTTTAAAACCAAGTTTTCGTGAGAATCACCCGATTATCAAAACATACACAGAGCTTAAAATTAGTAAATAACGTTTTGGGTTCAGTTTTTTTATAAATTGGGTAAGTGCACCATCTACTGGATAATCGCGGTATTGCAGATTAACATAAAAATTCTTCAGAAATACTTTTCGAATGCAAAAGTTTTCTCTTAATTAACCAGATAACTTGTCAATGGCGGAAAAAGAGTTAATTTTTACAATTATATTGTAAAAATTTAAAAATCGTTATTATTTAAGTAGTAATATATAGTTATTTTGCACCTCTAGTGGTCTCAAATCCGTTTTTTCGCACTCTACGTAAAATTTGAATTGACACAAATACTAGACGCTACATACCGATGTTTACGCAAATCGGACAAAAGCTCTAGGATGAGTTCGAAAAAGTAGGTTTTACGAATAATTCAAAATGCCGGAAAATTTGACATGACGGGAAATGACATCATAGGGTGCAATCGAATCGTCATGAGCCAAGGAATCAGAAGAAACAAGAATTAATATGCATAAATGTCACTATCACAAAAGTTAAGAGGCAATATGTCAACAATAGATAAATGATAAGTTGAATTTAGTGTTGCATGAGTGCATGCCCAAGTGCTCAGAGTCGAATCTAGAGACCAAAATAATAAACATCCACAACACTACAGCATTGTAGTTTTGGACCTTAACTCATTCCCCAATGCCTTTTTTTTAAGTTGCCCACCAGCATTTTTTGTGATTTTCACAAAAGTTTCACAAAATGCCTTCTAGAAAATTTTCTTCTAAAAATATATAAACATACAAATATATAAAATGAAAAAACAGACCCTCTGCTTTCTAACAAACATACCACGAAAAAAGTTTCATCCTATCTATATTTTTTTTCCTCTGCTTATAAACTCTTAAATATGGGTGTTTTTCTTTAAAAAAAAAAAAAAATTTCAGCAAAAAGCTGTAATTATTGCATTTTTGTGAAGGAATTTTGTTACAGATCAGATTCAGAACGATTATCAAAACATACACAGAGCTTAAAATTAGTAAATAACGTTTTGGGTTCAGTTTTTTTATAAATTGGGTAAGTGCACCATCTACTGGATAATCGCGGTATAGCAGATTAACATAAAAATTCTTCAGAAATACTTTTTTAATGCAAAAGTTTTCTCTTAATTAACCAGATAACTTGTCAATGGCGGAAAAAAGAGTTAATTTTTACAATTATATTGTAAAAATGTAAAAATCTTTATTATTTAAGTAGTAATATATAGTTATTTTGCACCTCTAGTGGTGCAAAAATTACGTATCTTAATTAACACATTGCATAAGCCCACATAAATAAACACTACGCTGTCAAAAAAGATCCTAATAAGTACCATTTAGGTACAGATATGTATACATTTGATACCTTTGGGATAATTTTGTATCTTTTAGGTACTAATGTGAACTCTTAGGGACGGTTTCCCGGACAGGGCTTATCCTAGTCCCAGACTAAAATGCATGTTCATTGCAAAAAAAAAGACTTTCTTAGTATTTTTATCTTGTTTCAGTAGAAATATCTACTAAAAAATTCTTAAATCAATATATATTTTCTTGAAGAGTAACATAAATCTAGGTTTTAGACAAAAATATACAATTAGAAAAAAATACGGCCTTATCAAATTTATAAAAAACTGTAGCAAAACATTATCTATTAATTTTACACTTCGTTTATGTTTTGAAAATCGGTCTGAATCTGATCTCTAACAAAATTCCTTCACAAAAATGCATTTATTTGTTTTAACCCATATTTAAGAGTGTATAAACAGAGAAAAAAATAAAGATGGATGAAACGGTTTTTTTCCCCATTTTGTTTGTTTGAAAGCAAATGGTTTGTTCTTTCATTTGATATATTTGTATGTTTATATATTTTTAGAAGAAAATTTTCCTGGAATGCTTTTGTGAAACTTGTGAAAATCACAAAAAAAATGCTGGCGGGCAACTTAAAAAAAAAAAGGCTGGTAGGGAATGAGTTAAGCACAAATTTCCTTTAAATTTTATATTTTTGGTCATAAACAAAATGCATCTTAATTTAAGAATTTGTAGATATTTGTACACAAAACAAGAGAAAAATACTAAGTAAGAAAGTCATTTTCGCTATGTTTGCACTGCAAAAAATTATTTTCAAGAAAAAAGAAAATTCTTAGTATTTTTGTCTTGTTTTCAGTAAAAATATGTAAAAATTCTTAAATTAAGATGCTTTTTCTTGTTGAGCAAACAACCAAACAAAATCAGTCTAGTTTTAGACCAAAAATATCAAATTTAAGTGATTTTGTGCTCAAAACAAGCAAAAAAAATTATAAATTCTTAAACACTAAATTCAAGACAAATTTAAGAAAAATGTGCGTACACCGTAAGATTTCTTTGCTTGTTTTGAGCACAAAATCACTTAAATTTGATATTTTTGGTCTAAACACTAAACTTAATTTCTTGGGTCATTTTGCTCATCAAGAAAAAGCATCTTAATTTAAGAATTTTTACATATTTTTACTGGAAAAAACACAAAAATACTAAGTAAAAAAAGTCTTTTTTTTTTGCAGTGTTCTTTTTAAAAAGATACTGCCCCAGTACACTGAAAAAAATGATTCATTGAATTTAATCAAATTTTTTAAGGTAAGTGGTTGCAATCAATTTATTTAAGCTACATTTAAACAAAAAAGATTAGTAAAGTAAAATAAACTATAAAACTTTTGTTTAAATGTAGCTTAAATAAATTGATTGCAACCACTTACCTTTAAGAGGAATGGATTAAATTCAATGAATCATTTTTTTCAGTGTAACAACTTTCAGATATTTTAATCACAAGTTAAACAGTTTTGTAAGGTGAGCTACCGCACTGAGCCAGCAGGGGGAGACCTTCACCCACCACCATAGAAGGGAGGGGAATATGTACCGTATAGGTGTGTACATTAAGATAAGAGTACCTAATCATTGTACATTTTTTCATGATAAATCATCTTTTATCTCAAACAGCATTCTTTTCGAATCACAAATCTGTTTGTTGGCTGCGTTGGCTTGAACCACGCCATTAGTAACTGTGTGTTAACTAAAGAGTTAAATGTTGCTCTGAGTTGAGCTTCCTCATCCCACCCAATGTTTGCTGTACAAACTCATTTTGTTTGAGGGTGATGACTGTAGACCCACCCGCACAAACACACACAAGCATACTGTGGCAAGCGGCCAGCAATCCCAGGATTCTCTAATGTTAGACTGCATCTGTGCCATTGTGAGTCATGGCTCAGGCATCGCGTAAACCACTCCCCAGCATTCAGGAAATACACACATTCAAATCAAACCCACAACACACACTTCCTCTGAGAAAAAAAACACTGTATACAATCACAGTGGTGTAATGAAAGAGATTCACTTAGAATCCATTAGCGGTCAAAGCGTTTATAAAATCAAATGTTTATTTGTGTGATCTAATATAAGTCATACTTTTATGTTTTTATTATTATGTTTTGAAAAATTGTGACTGCTAATGATTACAATGGAAGACTTTCAAACAATTGTACATGTTAGTAGGTCCCAGTATATATATTTGAAAAACAAAAATAGTACATAGGAATAAATAGGTGAACTTGCACGTGTGACTAGTATAAAAAAATATTTTCAAGAAATTTTTTTGTCTTTTTTTCAGTAAAAATATCTAAAAAATATCTTAAATTAACATGCTTTTTGTTGGTGAGCAAAATACCAAGAAAATTGAATTGAATTTTTCTTGAATTTAGTGTTTAAGAAAAAAAATTAAGATTTTTTTGCTTGTACACTGCAAAAAATTATTTTCAAGAAAAAAAATCTTAGTATTTTTCTCTTGTTTTAAGTAAAAAATATCTAAAAATTCTTAAATTAAGATTTAAGCTTTTTATTGATGAGCAAAACGACCCAAGAAAAGAGGTCTAGATTTTAGACAGAAAATATCAAATTTAAGTGATTTTGTGCATAAAACAAGCAAAAAAACTGTCAATGGGGTAAGCTAATTTTTAATAACTTTTTCTTTAATTTAGTGTTTAAGAAATTTTTTAAAGATTTACCCCATTGGCAGATTTTTTTGCTCATTTTAAGCACAAATTCACTTAAATTTTATATATTTTTTGTCTTAAAACTAGACTTATTTTCCTAGGTCATTTTGCTCATCAAGAAAATACATCTTAAATTAGGAATTTTTAGATATTTTTTTACTAAAAACAAGATAAAAATACTAAGTAGGAAAGTCATTTTTTTGCAGTGTAAATGTTCACCTTGTTTGATAAAATAATGTTTTTAATAAAACATCTGTATCTTTATATTTTTTACAATGCACTAGAGTCTTCAACCAGCATTAAAAGTAACCTGTAATTTCATGTTTCAAACAGAGGTGGCGATAGAGAGCCAACAGTTACGACTGCAGCTTTTACGATATAACATTACATTGAAAATTTGATTTAGGGGACGCTTACACAACAACGTTTTCAATTGGTAAAGCTTTTGTGTGGTTTGGCTGTTCGTTTACACGACAACATCGTTTTGGTGTCCAAAGTGCAAGTTTTTGATAACAAGACCTTGTTGTCTATGTGTACATTATGTAAACGTGAATCAGTGATAAAGATGATGTCGTCCAAATGTGTTAATTCAATCTATGGTCAAGCGCGTGTTTAATCATCAAAACAAATGCGGCTTTCGGGACTGTGTTTGTGCTGGTCAAGATACTGAGTTTATTAAAAAGCACCAATGGTCCGATTCATGATTTTAAATTTCCTTTGGTGTAAGTGTGTATTAGTACATGTTAACGATATGCAAAAGGTACAAACCCCAAAGAAAACGATGACGCGAGTTATCTTCCCCAACGTAAATCTCTTTTCTTGGACTACAACACACATGGAACAGTTTACTTCCTGTGATTGGTGATGTTGTAACAACCGACATTATCATAATTCCTCCCGCTTGCACTCACAGCCTGTAAGTTAACTCCTATTAGCATTGCATTGTGACTGAATCTTTCAAACATGGTAAGGAGCGTCACTTTTCCAGACGTCAGAGGTATTCAGGCCAATCACAACGTACAGATTAGCTGGCCAATTCAATTCCGTGCGTTTCAGGAAGAGAGTGAAATCTGGAGCTACAAAAATGTGCGGTATGTGGAAAATCATGTGATTATTTAACCATAAATCACGCAAACACATTGTATTATACTAAATACACAAAATAACGTTGTTTTTTAGCAATGAAATAGGTGCTCTTTAACTAATTTTTGGGCTCTTTGTAGTTCAGGGTCACTTAAATAATCCTACCTCGTCGTCCATCTCAATTCTTGATTGTTTGTATTCATTGTTCTGTAAAAAAAATGCGTAAGCCGCACAGTGTTTCTTTACAAAGTAACATCGCCACCTACTGGCCTGGCACATGCAATACAGCGTATTATTTAGTTGTCTTCGCGGATCTGTGTAAATGTGGATCAATATATATGTGAGATTTAAAACAAAAACTACATTTACTACATTGTGTTAGGGCATACATGCCAAACCTCTTTTTTTACAGAGGTGTTCGTACAAATGTTACTGAAATGCCTGTTTCAAGTGTAGTCACATCCCAACACCCCCCAACATTACAACCAGTAGCAATACTGCTAGATAAACAGTTTTGCTTGGTATTAATCTATCATACAAACTGCAGTAAAGAGAGCGACTAAACTGACTGAAATTCCACACAATAACTTGTGCAAGCATGCACAAACATACACACCCAGACTGCTACAGTACCTGCACATACTCACCTAAAGCCCCCTGGCAAATATCTGTCCGTGTGGCCCCGCCCACGATAAACTGAGGGTTGTTTGACAGCTCCTGCAAATACAACAGAGCAACATCAAAGGACCACTTAAAGATTAGAAGTCTTGACCAAAGTGTGTCAAAGTATGCCACTTTGTCTGTCACCATGGGATACACAATAAAGCATTTAAAGGGGCTTGTCTACATTTTTTGTGTGAACACAGTCAGGTATAAGGTAGTGGATATTGTAAAACAGCATTTTTACATGTTTTTAAAATATTGTTTTCAATTTAGTTGTCAAGATTTGACGTTTCTGAAGTTTCTCAGATATAATTAATTACGCTTTAAAGGTGCTAAAGAATGCATTGGAAAAAGGGTTAAATTGTTCAATGATATCTACATTAAAGGTGCATGGCTTTATTAAGTGCAAAAATTATCTAAAGATAATAGGATTTGCCTTTAGAATGAAATGGTCTATTATTACCTTATTTGGAAGGGTCATGAATAATAATGTTGAGCTCTGCTCTGATTGGCTGTTTCACAGAGAAGCTCCTTCAGTAGCTCTGTGTGTGTGTAAACAGACCTTATGTTTGAGTCTGTATCAGACTAAGATACAGAATTTTGAGCAATAATCAATTGTTTGGAGATTGTTAATAGTTTCTGAGTGGTAAGTTTGTGTTTTTTTACTATGGACCTGTAAAACGTAACTTTTACGGAACTTCAGCCTAAACGTTAGCATGTACATTGCAAAAAATGATTTTCAAAAAAAAAAAAAACTTAATATTTTTGTCTTGTTTTCAGTAAAAATATTTAAAAATTCTTAAATTAAAATGCTTTTTCTTTATGAGCAAAACGACACAAGAAAATAAGTCTAGTTTTTAGACCAAAAATATCAAATTTAAGAGATTTTGTGCATAAAACAAGCAAAAAAAAAATCTGCCAATGACGTAAGCAAAAAATCTTGAACATTTTTCTTAAACACTAAATTCAAGAAAAATTTGCTTACCCCATTGGCAGATTTTTTTTGCTTGTTTTATTCACAAAATCACTTAAATTTTATATTTTTGGTCTAAAAAATAGACTTATTCTCTTATGTCATTTTGCTCATCAAGTAAAAGCATCTTAATTTAAGAATTTTTAGATATTTTTTCTGAAAACAAGACAAAAATACTAAGAATTTTTTTTCTTAAAAATCATTTTTTGCAATGCACAAGGTTTACATATAGGAAGGAGGAAACAATCATGTTTGAGGTTCACGATATGTCATTACCATGGACAGAACTCTAATTCAGTTTTACATTCTACGCCACCTTTAAGTTTGTTTTTTAGGGTTGCCAAATTTCTCCTTCAATGAGGTCGTTAGGAGGCGTTCCTAATTCCTTTCAGTAATGATGAAAGATGAATGACGTGAGCTCCACTGCTTTACTCACTGTTAGTCGCTCCCGATATCGCTCGTCATTTGCATAAACATTTGCATAAAGCTTGCATTAAAAATGAATAAGATTGTGTCGCTCTGCGTTGCTAGTCAGTGTACACCACCACGCAGCAAAAGAGTTAATGTAAGTTTATATCTAGCTTCTGCAGTTTCTTGATCCTGTTTATATTATTTTCTGTCATCTTTGTATTGTCATAGTAAATTAAAATGGTTAAAAATAATGTTCCCATTCTTGGATTAATGTTATCAGAACTTCCTTATCTATTATTGAAACAAGGTTTTGTAACTAACTGTTATAAAAAAAAAACAATTTAATCATTTTCACCAGATGTCACCTGACAATGCATTACACTGCAAAAAATGACTTTCTTACTTCGTATTTTTTTTATCTTATTTTCAGTACAAATATCTAAAAATTCTTAAATTAAGATGTATTTTCTTGATGAGCAAAATGTCCTAAGAACATACACTGCAAAAAAATGATTTTCAAGGAAAAAATTATTAGTATTATAAATATTTATTAGTATTATAAATATAAATATCTAAAAATTCTTAAATTAAGATGCTTTTTCTTGATGAGCAAAACGACCCAAGAAAATAAATCTAGTTTTTAGACCAAAAATATCAAATTTAAAGGTGCAGTGTGTAATTTTTAGAAGTATCTCTTTACATAAATGCTACATAATATACAAAACTATATTATCAGGGGTGTATAAAGACCTTTTCATAATGAACGTTATGTGTTTATTACCTTAGAACGAGACCTTTTAATCTACATACATAGAGGGTCCCCTTTCGCCATTTTGTACCGCCATTTTTTTACAGAAGCCCTTAACGGACAATTTTTTTTAGTAATTTGTTTCCGACGATGACATATTTGTGCGGTGGCGGCTACCGTAGCTTCTCTATGTGTTTCACGAGGGGTGAGCAGTTGACTAAGCCGTTGGTTGCAATTCACTAAAATTTACACACTGCACCTTTAAGTGATTTTGTGCATAAAACAAGCAAAAAAAATCTTTAACATTTTTCTCAAACACTAAATTCAAGAAAACTTACCCCATTGGTAGATTTTTTTGCTTGTTTTATGGACAAAATCATTTAAATTTGATATTTTTGGTCTAAAAACTAGACTTATTTTCTTGGGTCGTAATTATCTTAATTTAAGAATTTGTAGATATTTTTACTGAAAACAAGAAAATACTAAGAATTTTTTTCTTGATAATCATTTTTTGCATTGCAAGTCTAGTTGTTATACAGAAAATATACAATTTAAGTGAATGTGTGCTTAAAACAAGCAAAAATATCTGCCAATGAAATGAGAAAAATATCTTGAAATAAATGTACTTAATTCAAGAAAAACATTCTCCCCATTTGCAGATTTGTTTTGCTTGTTTTAACCACAAATTCACTTAAATTGTATCTTTTCTGTCTAAAAACTAGACTTATTTTTAAGGTAATTTTGCTCATAAAGATAATACATCTTGATTTAAGAAATTTTAGATATTTGTACTAAAAGCAAGATAAAAATACTATGTAAGAAAGTGATTTTTTTTTGCAATGTAGACATTATTTTTCCCACACACTTTAACTCATTAATCAGCCCTTCCACTAAACATTGCCCATGCTTTATAAAACAATAAAAAAGAAGGCAGGTCTATATTTGATCAAACATTAATCGTGATTCATGTATGACATGTTGATGAAGAGTACACTCACATTGGGTCTCATCCACTTCACACCGCGTGTTTTGGAGGAGTTTGGGGCAAGCTCTTTAAATCCCAATGACTGGGCTATGGCGGGGAAACAGGGGTCTTCAAACATTTTCCCACTCTCCACACATTCTCTCTTCAGTTCATCATAATCTTGGTTCAGGAACTTGAGTGCCTTCTCATTGGTACCCATCCCTTCTGCCAGCAGACGCTCCTTCTGAATACGCGACGACACCCCGCCAAACGAATACATGCTGTAGCCCACCAAAAACAGGCAGTAAAGTTATTTTATCAGATACTGTACCAAGGTGACTTAATCAAATAAAAGTGTTGAGCAATGTTAAAGGAGTGCTCCAGGTTCAATCCGAATTTAGCTCAATGCCATAATGGAAGTCTATATGGGCCAAGGCACTGTACCATGCTCAGTATTAAAATATAATCTTAGCTACAAGACTTAAATCTTATGGGGGGGTTCTCAGACATGGTTTAGATTAAGACATTTCTGGAATGCATCCTGAGACAAAACAATGGCACTGATATATTTTAAGATATGTCAATGCACGCTGATTTAATTTAGGACAACTTAAACAAGCACATTAGTCTCGGATTAGACCAATAGGTCTCAACATGAGAATAGTGTAATAAAATTGAAAATAAAATCTCTTTTTTATCTTTCCAAAAGAATTGGCCCTTTTGCTAAAATAATAATAATTGTAAATAATTTATAACATACACATTAAAAAAAAAATTAACCTCTGTGCTCACATATACTGTAGTTCAATTGGTAGCGGTAATGGATTCAAACCCAGGGGACACACATACTAATAAAATAATTATGTATACTTAGTAATGCACTGTAAGCTGCTTTAGATAAAATGCAAAAGGGTTAATATAAATTAAGCTATACTAGGTTGTTTTAAGAAAAAAGGCTGGGTTGTTTCGATCAATGGTTGGGTCAAATATGTACATTTTCTAAGGGGATTTTTTTTACCCTTTTTGACCTTAAACCAATAGGGTTGTAATGAAATCTTTCAACCCAAAATGTTTGGTTGTTTGCATTGTTGGTTCAAATATAAAAATGTTCTGGGTAAATTTACCCCAACGGCTAAGTTTGCCTCTTTTTGCTCAATCACCGGGTTGATTTTTAGAGTGCAATTATATATAATTATATAAAAGACATTTTTAAGATGTCAAATAAATCTTTGGTGTCCACAGAGTATGTATGTGAAGTTTTAGTTAAAAATATCATATAGATAATTTATTATAACATGTTAAAATTGTGACATTGTAGGTGTGAGCAAAAATGTGCCATTTTTGGGTGTGTCTTTTAAATGCAAATGAGCTGATCATGTGTTGTGGTTGGATAGTGCAGATAAAGGGGCGGTATTATCCCCTTCTGACATGACATGGGGAGCCAAATTTCAATTATCTATTTTTGCAGAGAATGGTTGACAAAAACTAAGTTACTGGATTGATCTTTTTTACAAGCACTGGGGACCCAATTATAGCACTTAAACATCAGATTTTCATGATATGTCCCCTTTAATACAAAACGTTCACATAACATAAATAGTATATAATATAACCAATAGTAATATTTTTCTTTGCCAGTTTCTTAACTGAGGGATGCATCTAAACACATTCTGTGCCAATTCAAATCATATCATAATAGATGATACTGTTGATAATGCTTAAAGGGATAGTTCACTTTAAAATGAAAATTCATCATTTACTCATCCTCATGTTGTTCTAAACCTGTATAAAAAAATTCTGATGAACACAAAAAATATTTTGAGTAATGATGGTAAACACACAGCAGTAAGTGACCAATGACTTCCATAGTAGGAAAAAAATATTTTGGAAGTATTGTGATAAATGACTAAGAAAATATTTTGATAAATAATGGTAAGAACACAGTTGACGGTACCCATTAAATTCCATCATATTTTTTATTCCTACTATTGAAGTCTATGGTCACTTACTGCTGTGTGTTTACCATCATTACTTCAAATATCTTCTTTTGTGAAAAAGAAATTCATACAGGTTTAAAACAACATGAGGATGAGTAAATGATGACAGAATTTTCATTTTAAAGTGAACCATCCCTTTAACTCATATTGAACCTGGAGCTCTCCTTCAAAGTGCCTTCCACAAAACACAATAGTGATGACTCATGGGTTGCATTTGGCAGAAATCAAACTAACAATCTGCTAAAAAGCAAAACATCATATGCACACACTAAAAGCTAGCATATAAATATCATCAATCATTCCACATTGCTAATTCAACAGCTTTCATTGTTTTCTGCAAAGTGGTGCTAAAAGGCCAGACTGCATTGCCGTTATTAGCCCATAAAAGCCAGCAGCGTTTAGCCAACACTTAGTCTAGCATGCTAAGAGAAATGCCTTCTAAACCAGACACTCGATTAGTGCTCGGGTTGGTTTAGTAATGGCTAATTTCCTGTTGTCTTCTAATGTAGTTACCGATCAGCTCTGCGGGGATAACAATGGCCTGGCTTTGGTTGAAGACATCTCTCTGAGCTTTATTTGCATCATTTAGCAATGCGTGATAACATTGCCAGCTTTGTTCTGCTTCATTTTCTTTTTTACATTTTAAACTACACCATTTGAAATAAGTGTGTACCTTCAACTCCTTGTGAGGGCTGCAAGCTTGGGGAAAAAGTTTTATTTATGAATATTGTATTGAACAGTAGGAGAAATGAGTCAACAAATGTAAATTGGTGTTTATAAATACTGTATCAGATTTATACTCAACATGTGCTGCATGGTACATTGATGACATCAGATGGCAATACCATGGTATTTTGATATATTTCAAGGTATGGAAGGATATGCACATTATTGTAAAATGATATTTGGTCACTTTTCTATACCAGTATCTATTTATCCTATAAATGTATTTATAAGTAAAATATGCAATGTGATACATTAGTGATGATGCATATTAATTAATCTTTTAAACATTTCCCTTATACTGTATTGTACTGTTGCAGTGGTAGTTCCTCAAACTGTAAAGTATTACAACATAACAGTTGTCTGAGGGCAATGGGGCAGATCTTGTGGCATGTAAATACAGCATACTGATACTAAATGTCAGCTGATTTACTGATGTAAAGTCAATAGGACAGACTGGGCATCAGCACTCCAGTGTTTGTTTTAGGTTGATGAATGAATACGCCCTTAAAAACAAGGCCTACATTACCACTCATGCATTCTTTATATATTGATATTATACATGTTCTTAATATTAAATACATTCACACATATACAGAGTTAAATAAATTACATTTGTGTGAAATATTATGCAAGTAAGAATATAAAAACATTAGCATTAGAAATAAAAACATTAGCATGACGTTGTAAACATTTCGGTTATTTTGAGGCTATGCTTTTGCGATTTTTATAAATAGTATTTAAAAAAAAACGTAATTACTAGGGTAAGGTTACACACCCTACAAGAATGAATAATTAATAAGTAACTTTAATATAAATTATGACCGCTATGTATGTAGTATAGCGTTTAAATGTTTATGGTTCGCAATGTTTACGATCGTCAAAACTTTAAGAAATTAAATCTATTGGAAAATTATAACAGTTTCATCACTTGCTAGAAATACAGGACAGATGTTTTATCATAAATATACGCAGATAAAAAAGATAGTTTAGCAAAACTCACCACTGCTTAACTGTCTCTATGGTTACCAGGCCTCCGCGTGCGTTTTAAAACAGCATAAAGGTGCGAGAATAATGAGGAGAGTAAATCAGAGCAGATGACACACACAACAATCAGGGTACCGCAGTGTCCGGCCACGCCCATGAGGCAGAGCTACCTCATGATAGACAGCTGATATGCCGAATTAACACGGTCTCTCAGAAGGCTTGTTCGACTTCATGCGTCGCTGCTTGAACAGATAGGCGGATGACGTTAAAGTATCGGGAGTTCTAATTCATACGAATGGTAATTTCGTTTCGCTCTCGCGATACTTTAACGTCATCCGCCTGTCAGTTCTACTGGCGCCGCATGAAGTCGCACAAGCCTACTGTATTATTAAAAGGACCGGAAGTCGGAAGTTCCTTTTATGGTAACGTTCAGTCAAATAAATGTATATATGTATATATAAAACACACAAACCCGTTTCACAAGTGTTTAATAATGTCCTTTAAAAAGTAATAACAGTACATACACACATTCTTTTATGACATAGTGGTTAAAAGCGTTTCAACATATTGGCATTTGTAAACAGAGTGGCACAAGCTCATTAAAATCATGCAACACTGTAGATGTACAAACTGACTAAAGTGCCATATACAGTTTAAAATATAAAAGTATACGTAATACCTATCTTTAATAAATCACGTAATCTTGATAATTTGATAATGTGAGGAGTGGTCCGGTTGCAGGACTTAAACCATGGTAAAGTTCAGCCACTATAAGAGACAAAACGACATGTAAATAATTAAATAAGATGTATTCATAAGATTAAATCTTAACACTATGACAAACTGCATTCGTTTCTAACCTGCTGGAAGTTCAGCTCAATGGCGCCAGTCTGGTGGGGATCAAGTGTCTTGAAAATCCCTCGAACAGGACAAGACAGACAACACATTGCTGGGCCATAAAACAATATTTATGCATATTTATGCAATGTCAATATATATATTATTCAGTTCTGCACTATTATTAGTAGCAGTATGCATAATCAAAATAGCTAACTTGATAGAATGGACTTACTAAACATCATCTCCAGACGCATCAGACAGGCCACAAAGTTATCAAAGTCTACGGTCATGTCTGCCTCAGCGTAGCGTGCCACCAGCAGCTGGAAGATGGCGTTATTAAGACAGAAACCTAGAAGATAAAAGACAACATATGCTGTGAACCCACTGTATGTACATATGTGATCTGTGGTCATGTGATCTATGGAAATTTGCTCAACTCACCGGCCTCTTTCAGTGCCATACGCATCTCCGGAGTGCTCATGGTTCCCGAACCATCCATGTCATTTTTCTTGTAGATTCCCTATGATAATCAAAATAAAATAAATTACGCATCGAACCATTCTTTTAAATTATTGCAAATTAAGAGGAGTCTTACGAGGTATCTCTGCACTTTCTTCCAAAGTGTAGCAAACTCTCCCAGTCCCAATTTCCCATTGCCACTGTCCTGTGATATGGTTAATGGAAACTTAGAGACTATGACTGATACAGATTTTATGCAAATGAGGAGTGATGCAATAGGTCTGATCTTGTTTCATCCACATCCTAAATTCAGTTTCACACTATGCTTTAGTGCAGCGAACAACCAACAATAATGTAATCACTGACAAACTAACAGGCCATGACAAAGGCTCTCCGCCAAACACCAAATTCCTGTCATTCCTGGAGCGTGCACATACGTCACGCTAACATAAACATGCCGAATGTGTACGCTTTGCATCTGAGAGGATACGTCCATGAGATTCACCATAACTCGACACGTCTCCATACTAAACCCGTCTGTTTTAATGTCAGTTCCTGCAAAACGGCACAACAGAAAAGCTCTTAGATACTGTTTGAGTATTTCTAAGATACTTTTATAAAAGGATGCAAGAACACTTACGTTTTGCAATAATTTTGTTCATGATTGTCTGGAGCTCCGAGGCTGAGATTTCCATGTCCTAAAGAGAGAAATAAAGAGTTGGTGTTGCACTTTTAACCTAATATAAATGTTTACTTCTACTATAAGCTTTCTCCACTCACAGCTCCAGCTAGTTTTGTAAACAGACCCCTGAAGCCAGAATCCACCTCAGCATCCGACACTTTCTCCTGAAAACAAAAGCCATCGCAGTACAATCTTGAGCTTTATCTACAAAATTTAAGGCATAATACGATTTACCACATTCAAAAAGTATGTCACAGTGGACAATATTATAACATTTTAAAGGTGCAGTGTGTAACTTTTAGGAGGATCGAATGACAGAAATTCAATCGTATATACATAGCTATGTTATCAGTGGTGTATACCTTACATAATGAACTGTTATGTGTTTATTACCTAAGAATAAGCCATTTTTATCTATGTACAACGCAGATCCCCTTACATGGATGTCGCCATTTTGTGCCACCATGTTTCTACAGTAGCCCCAAGCAGACAAACTTTTTTTTTTGTCTTGTAGGGGCCGATCACACCAAACACGTTTATGGCAGTTGCAGGCACCTTTTTTGAATGTTTTTCAATGGGGCAGTGAGCGTTATGTGTGCTGTTTATGCGCGCCGAATGCCTTGTGTTTTTTGTCGCCTGCTGCAGCACACGTTTTTGATGGAACGCTGAGTGCGGAAAAGCATCCGATGTCATTCGTGTCTTTCCATTGTCCAATCGAATGAGGGGAGAGGGAGGCCTTCCGTTGTAGTGCCGAAAGTTTACAGTTGTTTGAAACAACTGGACTGCAGTCACTCACTGTCTCCTGCGTGTTGGAGCCTTGCGTTTTCACGCGTTTAAAACGCGTTTGGTGTGATTGGCCCCTTATGTTGTGGGTTCACACCAGATGCGTTTGAGGCGTCAAATTCTCGTCTACCGCGCATAGTTGAACACTTGAACATTTTCAGTGTACTCGCTTCATTCTTGCGCGAAAGCCGCGCGTGAAATTCTAGTTATCGAGACATTCACGTGGAAATTCGCGAAATTCTGCAACTCCGCTCGCTTCCTGCAATCACGTCACTACTAGAGCAAGGTCCGGATTGGTTAATGCGGTGCGTTTTTCCGCCAAAGTTCAAAATTTTCAACTTGCGCATTTCCCGCGGCAACGCTCAATTTGCGCCATTCGCGCAAACTAGACGGAATCGTGTCTACCACACCGCGCAAAACGCCTCATTTGCACTTTTGGGAGTACTTCGACTCGCCTGAAAAGTCCGCTCCCCTTTCTCCCTCTCATAATGGGAGAGGGAGGGTGTTACTGCGCCGAGTCGAAGTACTCCCAAAAGTGCTATTACGCCATAAAATATAGTTCCTCTTTTAAATCCGCTTAGAAAAGCACTACGTTTTATTTTGTACCACCAAACTTGCTCGTATAACTACTTGTCTTAAATAGGAAAAACGTTGGTGTGTTTGGTCACTTCTGGCTTTATCTCTGATTGGTACCGTTGAATGAATGGGGCTAAGCTAAATGCTATCGAAGCGTCGCAGCGCGCTCCAGCGCTTACGTGCACGCACACAGATGATAGAGGGATGTATCAACAATTCTTAGTTAAGGTAATAACATAGTTTAATATTGAAAATGAGTAGACTATTCCTTTAACATTGAAATCACTCACCCCGGCTGATCTGAACGCAGCATTAGACAACAACATGTTTGTCCTTTGGCGGCTACCATAGCTTCTCTATGCGTTTCAGGGAGTGTTGGACTGAGTCATTGGTTGCAATTCACGATCTCACTGCTAGATGCCGCCAAAATCTACACACTGCACCTTTAATGCACCGGTTGATTTTTAAAGTCACTTTAGCACAAACTGTGATTTGAGTTGCTTACTTCAGGTAAGTTCGCCTCCACAGGGTCATCACAGGGTCTAGAAGAACCATAAAATTGGAAAAATTAGCCAAATTTTAAATAAATTCTGATACATTACATGCTTTATGGATACATTACATTGTCTCAGTCTGTTTTTCGGAAAACACGCGCAGGCAGAAGTCGCCGTCCTTGTGGGGTTCGAAGGTGGACGGTACGACGAGGTACTCTCCAGGCGGCAATTTGAAGCGTGTTGATACCTCTCTCAGGTTAATAAAGGTCTCAGAGCGAGCTTTCTGAGCGTGTGACAGGAAGAAATTCTTATCCAGGTGCACGTCCCGTTGACCATGAAACTGCCAAAGAAATTAACCAATCAGTGAGCTCGCCAACAATATTCTTAAATCTGTCTAGTTAAGAAGGAGAGAAGCCACGCCCCTCTTTAAAGTTTAACACTTACCTGTTCAGGTAGCTGTGGAAACACAAAAAACAGCATTAGAAGAACAGGACTGTCAATTGTCAGGTGATCTAAGTGGTTTTAGCATTAGCATTAAGTCGCTACGTGGTTGCTAAGGCATCGATAGGGAACTAAAAAGCTGTGCTAGAGTCTCCTCTCACCTCGTAGATCGCAAAACCGATAGTGTGCATGTCCTCCCCAGCTTTTCTGAGGCGCCGCCGGTTTTTCTGGATCAGACCAATCACAAAACTGCAGCCCACCTCATTATCGCTCGGATCGTCGTCCTCCTCGTTTAGCTTTATTACAAACTGAGGATTCATCCAGAATGTGTCTGTAAAACAATACATATGACCAGATATGATCCTGTCTGTGAAAACCCAGCTAAAGTCATTTCTTTTGTGTTATAACTTTGATATTTTTAATATTGACAGAGTAAGATCATGTCAAAGATCGATTTTAGTCTTTGTGTCCTATAACTGTGTTGTAATCTTACAAGCATTATTTCTGCAGCCGCCAGCAGTGGAGCCTTTCCTCCAGGTGCCATCGTAGTTATTAACAGCCCAATGTTTTACAGCATCACTGGTTAGGGTGTCTGGGGTCAGCGTGCAGATCTCTAGACGAGAATAATTCCTTAGGAACTCTGAGAAGGCCATCCAGAACGGACGCAAACAAGATAAATCTTACACAAATGCCCCCAAAAAGCGCCACATTAATAGACAGACAAGTAAATCTACCAGAATTCGCCGTCCTCAGCGCTGTTGTTTGGCCGCTCTGATGGATCCACACTGTTCCATTCAGATGAACTGAAAAAAAGAGAAACATTTTTATTGTATATTAAAAATTTAAAATCATGTTTTTGACGTTTGGCAGACGCTTTTATCCATAGCACCTTGTGTTGCTAACACAAAGCTTTACCTTAAAGGCGGGGTGCATGATCTCTCAAAGCCAATGTTGACATTTGAATCGCCTAAACAAACACACTCCTGCTACATGAGGAGTTACACAAGTAAGTATGGTGGCACAAAATAAAACGTAGCGATTTTTTAAGCTGATAAAAATGAGAACTATATTGTATGGCGGAAGAGCACTTCGACCTCGGGCGCAGTAAGATTACTCAAACAGACTCAAATCGCCACGTTTTATTTCGTGCCACCATACTTACGTAACTACTCATGTAACAGTCTTTAAATAGGGAAAACATTGAAGTGTTTGGTGTTTTTTTAATTTATCCCTGTTTGGATCCTAAGGAATGAATGGGGCTAGGCTAAATGCTAACACATTCACAACACGCTGTACAAAGATTAAGTGCACACATTGAAAAAAGATAGGTATGTATTAATTCATCTAATTTGAGGTAACAACATAGTACAATATTGAAAAACAGTGGTGTTTTCCTTTAGATAATTTTGGCAAAAATGACATTCATGGTGGGTTAGTGTCGGCTATTGCTTGCTAGGGAGCCTACACATATTGCACGGCTACCATCTTTTTAAAGACAAACTGTCAGACTGTTGTTCACATGGGTGTGCCAAATATATTGATTACTCATTAGGCATTATAATGTAAGCAGCAGATTGTTATGGTTGCAACATCATTACTATGAAGATCCTGTTTTTTTATAGTAATTTTCACAGAATGACCTGGGGAGGAAGCTTTGATTCAGTTACATTGTATTTGTCTGACGCTATTATCCAAAGGAACTTGCAGTGCATTCAAGGTTTACATTTTATCAGTTTGTGTGTTCCCTGGGAACACCCATGACCTTTTGTGCTGATAATGCAACTGAGCTACAGGAACACACAACGTCTCAGTGTGTCAGTTCCAGTTAGATAATTTAATCAATGTGAAACTTATTGTGTGTATTGTTGTGTAGGGTTGACTATAACTAAAGCATACTTGTCACTCCAGGCCCCGGTCCACTCCACCTGACCCCATGGGTTCCTCATACGAACCAACTTCTCCAAACGGCCGCGATAGTTCACCTGAGACAAAAATATGAACTCATGAATATAAAAATGTATTAAATTGTGTAATGAGGATTGTAAATAACTAGGTTTGTACCTCGGTAGCACCTGTAAGGGAGTAGGCATGGCCTTTCACAAGCTTTTGACGGGTCACAGCTTCTGAATCAGCAGCGCTGGTGATCTAAAACATTGGAAATAGACATAGAATAAACAAATAGGATGGGAATTACAAAAGCATGATGAATATTATATATTTATATGTATATGAGCAATTCCGGCATTATGGATCTGACAATTTCAGTCAATAATTATTAGCAATATAATGAACCTCTGTGTATGTTTTCATATTATGATAGAGTACAGACATCAGAAAAATATCAGTCTATGGATGTGTTTTATGTTATGGATGTGAAAAAAAAGGACATACATTTTTGCAATACAACATATTAAATAGGACTTTGGTGAATAAAAAGCACAAACCAGAGGCAATAATACCCAACAAATGCAGAGGGGACGGCCCTAGCCCTAGACCACAAAACCAGTCAGGTTTCAGCAGTAACAACATAAACAAGCGGCTGTCGCGGTCCGCACGTAACTTCCGGTAAACTACATTTCTTTAAACGTAGTTTCTTTATATAACAAGCAAAAAAACAACACATAGATAACCTAGGAAACCAAATTTTTTTTATTTTCGACAAGGCATTTGTTCAAGAGATCAGCTTAGCAACTAGTCAGACCATTAAAAAAACGAAACCGGAAGTAAGGTTCGGATCCAGACGTGTATCACGTGCGTCCGATGAAACCGTCTATACATCAACTGAAAGCAGAATACACTTTTCAATGATGTATGGTTTGTTATGATGGGACAATATTTGGTAATGATAAAACTATTTGAAAATCTGGAATCTGAGGATGCAACAAATATAAAAATACTGAGAAAATCGCCTTTAAATTTGGACCCAAACAATGTATTTTTGGCAATTGCTACTAATATACCTGTGCGACTTATGACTGGTTTTGTGGTTCAGGGTCAAAATTATATAAAGGCGTGGCCATATATATATATATATATATATATAAATGTGCACATTTATGAGGAAAAATTGGTTAAGGATGTGACATTTCTCTGTTATGTACATGACATTTCTGAAAAAAAAAAGTTAAAAAACTTAAACAGAGACCTTTTTTGTGTCATTCAAGACATCAACCATGTGACTACACACTTTTGCCCTCCTTATCCCACTGTGTGACCCACAAGTGGGTCTGACCGAGGGGCAACCTTCCAATCTTTCTGATGTAGCCAATACGGAAGTGATTTAAACTGCAATTCATCAACTGGCCACTAGCTCGCTCCAAAAGTGAGTCAATTCCCATAGACCCCCATGTTAAAATGTCCAACTTTACAGTACAAAATAAGATGTTTACAGCCTGGTACAAATAGTGTTTTGGTTTATATAGCTAAGTTTGCACTTCATGACTGTGAAGGGGGTGAATTTTTAAGAAATTTTTAAGAAAAAAGAATACTATGGAAGTAAATGGGGTCCACAAAGTAAATGTTGGTTACAAACATTTCTCAAAATATCTTCCTTTGTGTTCATCAGAACAAAGAAATGTATACAGGTTTGTAACAGCATGAGAGTGAGTAGATGATGACAGAATTTTTGGGTGAACTATCCCTTTAAGCCTTAAAGTTCTGCATAATAAAGGGCGTGGCCACTTGAGTGACGGTTGAACAGCCACTGCTGTCACTAGAATTGAGCTAGGCAGGAGTGGTTTCAACAACCAGCCACCTCAGATTTACCCGTTTTCGGTTACCGCGAGTGATTTGCGGTGACCCACGGCCAAAATGGCGACGGCAGGCACCGCCTAGTGCCTACTATTGGTTTCAAAAACCTATGGGTGACGTCATAGACACTACGTCCATATTTTTTTACAGTATATGGTCCCGACCGATGGTTTGAAAACCCAAGGTACAAAAGTTGTCATTGGGGCGGCATTTTTGTACACAAAAGGTGCATATCGGTACCACAATGGTACATATTAGAACCTTTTTAAAAGGTACCATCCCAGAAAAAAGTTGAAATAACTTATAAATTCAAGTTGTTGTTAAACTTAAAGTTAAAGTAACAAAAATATGTGTTGATTTGCCAAAAATTTTGCAAATTGAAAAATGACCATCCCAAAACTAAAACATAGTGATCTACAAGACATGTTACTACAGGTGTTAGATGGTTTATGAATATTATGAAGGCAAGTATATTAATCTCACATCGATGGAGCATCCCAGTAAAGCTCCAGCCTCCAGGGCTTTCTTGATGATCTGAAACATGTTCGAGGGCGCTTTACTCAATTCGTAGTTCTCAGCGATGCCCCCGGTGAAATCCTCAAAACCCTCAGTGGTGGAACCTCCAGACAGAGCCTCATAACAGCCATTCACCTTAGCAAAACAAATCATAAGTGTTAAGAAAACAGCATGTATGCACACGTCTGCTGCCTCGTTGAGATAAACTATTGTAAAATATTGTTATTGTTAATCTCAATTAGAGAATCCACCGTAATATTACACAAAGATTATATATACTGTTGTAAATGCATACTTTAGGCACAATTGCAACACATAATAGGTGGCTTAAGTTAATGTGCATGTTTGGATGGGAACAGAAAAAGCAAAGAGAAATGCCAAAGAAGGGCGTCACTACACTAGGCTCAAACATACACCACAACATGTGACGCACCCTTATTCTAGGAATACACCTGTGTGATGCAAAACTTTGTAATTCCTAGAACTGGACAAACACTGTAGACCAGTGGTCCCCAACCCTGTTTCTGGAGCTGGCTACTTTAAATCCAACCCTGCTTCAGCACACCTGCCTAAACTTTTTGGGTAGCTGTGAAAAGCTTGATTAGCAGGTTCGGGTGTGTTTGATTATCGTTGGAGGTGAACTCTGCAGAAGAAAGTAGATCTCTAGGAACAGGGTTGGTGAGCACTGCTGTAGACTGTTCTTAGAAGTACAATATGTTAAAGGAGAGTAATATTATTAGGGGGCGTGTACAACAAGGCGTTTATGCTTTTCAAAAACGCCAGCAGCTAACGTTTATTTTCCGGGCTGAGCGCCGGCGCTCTATCGGCATTCGGAAAAAATATTCGACTTTAGGTTAAACGCTCATCAATGTCACTTTTCGCTCAGCCTTCCAATAACAGTGGAGGAAGGGCGGGACTAATACTACAACAACCAACCGGCGCATCGTACAACGACTGGTAAACAAAAAAAGAAGTATCATAACATCCAAAGGGCTTAGCTGAAAAAAGGCTGGCAAGCGCCCATAGTCAGCGTCCACCTGGCATTTGCAGTCACGTTTAAACACTTTGGTGTACACGCCCCCTTACGTACTATTGGCTTAAGGTGGTATTAAATAGCCAAATGATTAACAAACACAAGGAGCAGGGGGTGTGGAACGGGCATCTAAATAAATCGCTGGATCTTTTAACCAAGTTGCATTACAAGTGTACATTAATTACTGTGTATTTACAGAGGGACAACCTTTAGATCTCTTTGATGAAGCCACGGAAGTGACTTAAACTGCAACTCATCAACTGGCTCCAAAAGGGAGTCAATCCCATAGACCCCCATGTTAAAATGCCCAACTTCACAGCAAAAAATATGATGTTTACAGCCTGGTACAAAAAGTGATTTTGGTCTATATACAACCCACTCTCACTCCCCAAGGCGTCAAAATCTGAAGCATGTTCCAACGCCTTCAGCGTCAGTATGAAGACGCGAAGGGTGCCCCTATGCATCACTATATCGACGAAATGGGAACTCCGTTGCTTTCATGCTTAACCCTCAGCGTCGGATATAGACGAAAGGGAATCCCGGAAGGTGATGCCGTCACGTTATGCGAGGATCGGCAGGATCATGCCGCTTCTGGACGGTAACTACTCAATTTTTGTTACAAAATTTTTACCATTGTCGCTTGGGATTGGGGTTAGAACGACTTTCTGTTACATAAAATTACATCCAAACCCAACTCTAACCCTAACCCCAAGCGACAATGGTTTAAAAATCAGAAGACAAAAAGTATAAACCAATACAGACATCCTAACCCAAACCCAACTCTAACCCTAACCCCAAGCAACAATGTCTTAAAAATCAGAAGACAAAAAGTATAAACCAATACTTAAACTGACATCCAAACCCCAAGTCTAGCCCCAAGCGACAATGGTTTAAAAATGGGAAAAAAATTGAGTAGTTACCGTCCAGAAGCGGCATGATCCTGCCGATCGTCGCATAACGTGACGGCATCACCTTCCGGGATTCCCTTTCGTCTATATCCGATGCTGAGGGATTAGCATGAAAACAACGGAGTTCCCATTTCAGCGATATAGTGATGCATAGGGGCACCCTTCGCGTCTTCAAACTGCCGCTGAAGACGTTTGAACCTGCTTCAGATTTTGACGCCTTGGGAAGTGAGAATGTGTTGCAATATAGCTAACTGTTGAGGTGGGTACATTTGTACAACTCATCCGTTTAAATTATATTAAGCCTAATGCTACGTACACACCAAACGCGGGGCATCGCGTTACTCGCTCTAGATTACTAGCGGGATTTAACTTCATGTCATGCGAATTTTTCGCTCAAGTTAAATATTTTTAACTTGGGCGAAGGCGCGTTTGAGGCGAATAGCGTGTGTTTTCATGGCAAATGCGCCACCCATCACGTCATTTGCATCGCCCCAGACGCGTCTGATCGGAACCAGCCACTTCAGATTCACCCACATCCCGCCTCTTTACCCATTTTCTTAAATCATACTTTTGGCTTCAAAAAGCCCTTCACAAACCTACGGGTGACATTACGGACACAACGTCCATATTTTTTACAGTCTATGGCAGGGGTCTCCAACGTGGTGCCCGCACAGAGTTTGTGAGGTGCCCACCAAAGCATATTCTATTAATAGTCTCAACTCTAATATTTATTTATTACATATTTTTATATTAGCCTGGCTTGGTTTACGTATGTTAACATTTTAAACAATACTAAAAATTAGGGATGCACCGATATGGAAATTTTGGCCAATAACCGATAACTCTTTATATTTGGGGGCCGATAACCGATATATATATAGGCCGATAAATATTCATATTATTTTCACAATGAAAAACTCCCAGGCCGCGGCCATCTTGTCTTTGCGCTAGACTAGCATACTCTTCTTAAGCCTGCAACACGTGTCATCTTCGTGCTATGTCACAGAAAGAACCAATCAAACTTCACATGGCCAGCAATGAGCAAGTGAAGTGGTTCAACAAACCAAAATAATCCATCATTTATCGGCCTAATTTTGCTATCAGACCGATAACCGATAATATTAAAAATAAGCAGTTATCGGCCGATAACGATATGTCGGGCGATATATCGTGCATCCCTACTAAAAATATCAAAAAGTAAAATAAAATAAAATCAACGAGTAGATTATATAAAAAAGTCAAGATTGTTTTATCCACTGCCCACAAAAAGTTTGGAGATCCCTTGCCTATGGTATTTATTTGCATGCATTTAGGAAATTATTTTATCCAAAGCGATTTAAAGTATACATTTTATTAGCATGTGCATTGCATTGAAAGTAAACTCATGACCCTGAACCCAAAACACCGGTAAGCACTACGCTCTACGAGCTGAGCTACAATGTTAATTATTAAGCTATTAAGGTTGATGTTAATTTTTATATTTATTGTAGCTTAGCGTCAGTCCATAACAATTGCCTCTCTATCGCCATCTCTGTTTAAAACATGACATTGCAGGTTACTTTATGTATTTATTAATATGTGGGTTGAAATCAAACAAATTGATCTTTCCTGCAAAATTATACCTTACGGTTCAAATTATAAATCATTATTGTGAATCACTGATTGTTTTTCAATTG
This sequence comes from Misgurnus anguillicaudatus, assembly GCF_027580225.2. Taxonomy (NCBI): domain Eukaryota; kingdom Metazoa; phylum Chordata; class Actinopteri; order Cypriniformes; family Cobitidae; genus Misgurnus; species Misgurnus anguillicaudatus. The sequence goes on along the minus strand of NC_073359.2, from coordinate 7,790,812 downwards.
TTTTGCTAATTTTTACAGAATGCAAAACATGTATTCATGTCATTTACACCAACAATTATTTACACCTTAGATAATAGGTGATTAGTTGAAATGATTGACAGCCCTCCAAAAACAACACTACTACTCTATAGCTTGTTTACAGAGCAATTCCTACAAAAAAAGCTGAATTTCTGGTTGAGGCGGTTTGAGCACGACTGCTGTGAGTTCAACACACACAAGGACATACTTAGCATAGGCCTTCTCCAACAGGGCGCTCCAGAATTCACTTCCCTCCGCCGAGTGAACAAACACCAGCTCGCCATCTTTCACCGGCAGTCGATCGTCAATGACAACATCCACCCACTCGCCAAACTGCCAGAACTGAAATAAAACAAAGTAAATGAAGTGCAGAGTCAAGGTAAATGTGAAAATGTATGTTAAACCAGAAGCAAGTCCTTATACAAATGTATGTTAGGTTGACACAGACACCATGCAAATTGTTTATGTATTATGCGCAATATAGTCACATTCAAACTCATAATGCATTCATAACCCCATTCAAATTCATCACATCATGCACGTGACCCATTTACCACACCAATGTAAACTTATATACCTGGAAATGGAAGATTCCTGCATAGCGGCTATCAAAGTCCTGCCCGCTGGGCACCACTCTGGCCAAAACATCTTCATTCAGGGTCAGAGATGCTATGGCCGCTAGCAGCCAGCAGTCACCTATAAAATAACCGAGAAAGGAAGTTAGACTCATCTGTGTTTCTGCTCTGTGGTCTGTAGTCAAAACCAACAGTCTCGCATACAAACGTTTTTAACATGCAACCCCACATTAGTGAAACACTCTCTCGAACACTAACAAAAAAAGACTTGGGTACAAAACACTAATAAACTGACTGGGCTTTTTCAAAGGTTCGAGCTTGGAAAAGCACGTGGAACGAAATATAAAAGGCCAACTAAAGTATAATGTGACATAACAAGCAAATGTGCTTGTGGTTTTAAAGTCACGCACGTGGTAAGCTGCAAAGTCTGAGACAGCACATGCATGTGTGTATTGTGTGTTGTGTCTATGCAAGGTAATAGGTTATGTATGCCGTCTGACACATGCATGTAAACTTCCTTGTTGCCATGCAGCAGCTGGGTTTAATTTTAACTAAATAATTAGAGTCTTTTACTGCAGCCTTTTAAACCATGCACATTTCTGTTCAACCCCCAACCCTGGGGGGTTCTCCGTTCAGATAGTTTATATTAAGTTTAGCTTGGGAATTTGGGCAACGACAAACATAGAGATGAAAAACAAGAGAGGTATGCGTGCATACGATTATAGTAGTAGGGAAATATGAGTGAAAAAAAAACACTAAAAAGAGAAACAATGAGAACTAGATAAGCATCATTTAAACATGACACACCTTTTTTCTTGGAGTTGAACTGTGTATTAACTGTTTTCAATTTACAACAAATTCAATTCATTGGTAAAGTTAGGTATTATAAACATGTCATGGTCTTGGCATTCTATGTAATCCACCTTAAATGCCACTTTTAGAATTTTAAGGTGAATTAAAGTGTGTAACAAATATGTGCATTTATTTTGAGTTTCAAACTTGGTTTTTGATGACCAAATGCAAAATTGCACATTTTTAGACTGTAGCTTTTCTTTTAGAAAATAATCGGCATAAAAAAAGTTGAATTTCTGGTTGGGGCGGTTCATTGCTGTAAAGTCTAATGACTAAACCCTATAAGGTGAGGAAAGTAGCAAAAGAAACAAGACTGTTGACTTAAAGCCAACGTTGTCTGTTTATAAGAGGATTATTTATTTACACAATGATGGATCATGCACGGAAATGATTTAGATAAGCATGCACAAACAATGATTATTAACTTTACCTAGCGCTCCTTGGCAAATATCTGTCCTTGTAGCTCCACCAACGATGAATTGAGGTTTTGAGCATAGCTCCTGCATACAACATCAAAACACCACCCATGTAAAATACTGTAGTATATTAAATTCCTAGATACTTTAGGCAGTTTAAATATTAAAAGTATACTAAAGCATTGATCAATTAATTATATAACACTATAGTATACATTAACAAAGTGTAGTAATCACTATAATGCTCTACAGTAGTACAATTTACTATAGTAATAAAAATGTAAGTATACTACATGACCTTTTCATGTGGGCACATTTTAAATGCAAAATCATAAAATGCAATTTAGGTTCGTGTTTGTTAGTATTTATGATAATATAGTAAAATCGATTTTTAATTGAATAAAAATATGGTATAGACATTAAACAATACGTTAAGGGATGATTTACATTAAACGCGTGAGTCCTATTCTTAAAACAAACAGAAAATTATAGTGTAAAGATTAACAGTCACATTATTTTATTATGCATTTCCTTCTCATATGGTTAAAATGCGCAACAAAAGTTTACCTGTTTGACACACCTCCCTAAAACGCGACGCAAACACATCCGTCTGAATCATATTCACACGAACCAATAAAATAGTAGGTGTGTACGACCTAAAGCAGCGCTGCGCAGACCGCTTCGCGTATGACGTCAACGTCCAGCGAGAGCAGCTCCAAAACATAATTCCACTCGCTCTCGCGTTGCTTTGATGTCATACGCCGAACAATCTGCGCAGTTCCGCATAAAGTCACACTTAAAGCGCAAACGAGTCCTGTTTAAACACTCATGTGTTTTTAATGCAAAAAAGCACTAAACTGGAAGAAACGGATGATGACAGACCCGTGAAAAAACTCAAGTGACAAATAATATACATGACACAATCGATTTCCCGTTGAATCTTTACACACGCAATATTAAAACTTTTCTCGTGAAACTTTTTAGTAAGCATAGCTCCCCTGGTCTTTTCCATACTATTCCTCTGGTTTTGTAAGAGCCAGGTCCGAGTTCTTTAAAGCCCAAGGATTCGGGTGCGGCTGCGAAAGTCGGGTCCGTGAAGAGAGTCCCGTTACTGAGACATTGACTCCTGAGCGCCTCAAAGTCTTGGTTGAGATATTTATTCGCATTGGCGTTTGTTCCGAACCCTGCAGCTAGCGCTCTCTTCTTGGCCAGGGCAGATGCAACTCCCGACATTTTCCACCTACCTTCGTGGAAGCCCAAAAAATAATAAGTAGGCTATAGTTGCAAAAGTCTTGGTTCTTCTAGTTAACTACGATTCTCCGCCCCAAACTTTCCAGGCGTGGTCAGGCTGTCATGAGTCGGTTTTGCGCGTTTTACGCATACAGTGCAGAACAGGAAGAATATAAAAAGCACAATGTCAAGGTTTTTCTGGGATATTATACCTTGATATCTATTATAAACAATAACGCGTTGTGCTTATTTTTAATTAATTGTGTAAACAAATAAATGCTGTTTTTATTCCACACGACTACTAATGCTTTATATTTACTATAGTAAACTGTGGTAGCATTCCTAGACACTATAGTGTTTTTTAACCGTACATAGTTTTTAGTTTAGTAGCCTACTTATACAAGACTGTATACTACTTTTACCTTTAGGATTACACAAGATTATTGTCAATGGGTGCACCGCCATTAGTGTCAATATGTGCGCTATTTGTGCACACAATTCGTTTTGGATGTGTGACATTTTAGGGCAGCGGTCACCAACCCAGCTGTTCCTGGAGATTTAACCTCATACATACTTTAGATCTCACCCTGCTTCAGCACGCCTGCCGCTAAATTTTAGGTAACCGTTAAAAGCTTGATTAGCAGGTTCAGGTGTGTTTGTTTGGGGTTGGAGGTGAACTCCAGGAAAAGGGTTGGCGACCACGGTTTAAGAGAAAATAAAAAGTATAAGTTGCTCAACACTGCCATCTGCCGGATCTTAAAGGTATTGCACGTGCATTCTCTTCAATCAAATGACGTCATTGCCATTTACTGTAAACCTTTAGTTCGTCATATTTGAGATGTGAGTATTTGTTTAATTATTTTAACATTAGACTATTAAATGAAATAACAATGCAGCCGATATCCCATATGGCAAAAACATATTTTTAAATACATTTCAAAATATACAAAAGTGGCCAAAAAATATATTTTGAAATATGTTTACAAAATATATTTTTCACCCATATATTTTTTGGCTTTTTGTATATTTTAAAATATATTTTAAAAATAAATATATTTTAAAGTATTAAAATTATTATTATTAGCCCTCCATATATTTTTAACCAAGGAAATATATTCAGGTAGCATTGAAAGAAAAACTTTGTTTTTATTACGAACCTGTAAACATAACAGTTTTAAAAAGGTTAAAATTAACTTCAAAAATATACTTTATAAAATGAACTTGTATTTAGCATATATTTAAAATATTTTTGTAAATAATAAATTTTTCCATATGGGATGTAAAATTAGAAATGAAATATATGTTGATATATAATGGTTAAAACTAAATATATTTCCAAATTCAAAAATATATTCAAATGAGCATTACTTTCTACAAAATGTATTTAGAATATATTTTTGGACAGAGATTTTTTTTGCAGTATATGATTTTAAGGATCTAATAGTAAACACTAATGTGTGCCTGAACTCTAAAAGTGAATAAATAAAGGTTTGTTTTTTCAAAATTTATTTCACGTGACGTATGTTAATGTTTGCAGATTCTGTTAGTAAACTTTTATTAAACCCCCACTCTTCAAAAGACTTGGAACAAATTACTGTAAGCATATAGATAGACATTTGCAAATCCGACACTCAAACATATTCTTGTAGCTCAGTTGGATGAGCTTTGCGTTAGCAGCATAAAAGATCGTGGGTTTGAGCCCCAACATAGGTATACATTAAATGTGCTGTAAGTTGCTTTGGATAAAAGTGCCTGTAAAATGATTTGGGAAATAAATAAAAAGATACACTTAGTTACAAATAATACAGTGACAAATAACTAACAACACACAAAAGTTGTATTATGTCTAAATATTTATCCAAAGGCATGTTGCTACATTTATTATAACTGATAGGGGCGGCACAGTGGCTCAGTGGGTAGGTGCCCGGTTCGAACCCTGGCTAGGTCGGGTGGCCTTTCTGTGTGGAGTTTGCATGTTCTCCCTGTGGCAGCATGTGTGTCCTCCAGGTACTCCGGTTTCCTCCCACAGACCAAACACATGCAAGATGCCAAATTGTCCCTCTCCCAAACTGTGTCTGGATTACCATTTCTGAATAATACTTGTGAATGAGATTATACCTGGTAAAAGCCATCTACTGGCCATTACTGTCACAAAATGTTTTGTTGTTTTATTTCGTGCCACCAGATGGCAGCAAACTCCCTAATACATAATATTCATCCAAAAATAATAATAAAATAAAATAAAATAAAATAAAATAAAATAAAATAAAATAAAATAAAATAAAATAAAATAAAATAAAATAAAATAAAATAAATAATAAAAATAAAAAGTGGAAAAATTAAATTGAAAGGAAATAAAACTATTTCTCCTACATGTCCAGAGAGTGGGCCCAATCAAGGCATAAAAGCTTTAAAGAGAGAAATTGAAAATTATGGAAGCCCATTTCCGCCACATAAGAAAAATATGATGCTCTGGTAAAAGTCATAATTATAATTTTAAAAGTTAATTTTGTGAAGGGGACGCCATTTGTAGGGGAAGTCAATTAGCGAAGTACACATGCCACGATTACTTTAGTCTCGCGTAGCCAGACCTTCAATACTGAAGGTCTGGTGTTTTTTCCGCTGCTTTTTCTGGACAAAAACAACCAATCACAGTTTGTTTCGTCTAGCGTCACGTTTCAGACTCCCCACAATAATAAAACGGCTGGCAACAAGTCAGTTATTGAAATAACCAGCCGCAACCGATTAGCATCTAAATAAACAACATTACTCACCAAAGAACAACGTTGTGCACTTCATCAACAGCCACACCAATGAGACGCTCCCGTTAAACATCTGTTTGAAGCATATCTCTCCACTTTTTAACACATACAAGCAATTCAGGAGAACCGAACTTTTTGACTCCACTAACTGCCTCAAGCAAAACTCTTGGACATCTTTTAGAGAGTCGATGCCACGAAACATCAGACGTTCAGCCAACAGTTTGTGGGCATGACGTCTGAGGCTGAGACTACGATCACTTTAAGGAAGTAAGATCTGTTTGTGATCAGTGATCTTATATAACGAGTTCTTGTGATGCATTTTGAAGAAAAAAAACTTTGGTTGACTTTAAAATGTAGAATAATGGTGTAGAATAGTACCATCTACTGTCAGAGAGTCAATGTTTTTTTATTAAGCCTAATTTCACAAAAAAGTCAGACCACTCTGTTTTTCTTTAAATATTGAAATGATAGAACAATTACATTTATTTTAAAACGAAAACCTCTTCTAATACAGCAATGTTGCATCTTTAATGCCATTTTTGTTTCTAATTTTAAACAGCTACAGATCAAACAGGCAAATAAACATCTTGTTCATGTACTCTTTAATTCTTTTTGTTTAAAGGTGCATTGTGTACTATTTACAGAATTATGAACAGAAATGCAATATAAGATACATAACTATGTTTTCAGTGATATATAAAGACTTCACATAATGAACCTAGCCATTTCTTATCTACATGCACCCTTACATGAAAGTCACCGTTTTGGCCAGCCATGTTTCTACTGTAGCCGTAATGTTCAGTAGCATGTTTCTTCACTGCGTTGTGTCAACTACATGTTTGTCCTGTGGTGAATACCGTAGCTATATCTATGTGTGAGGGGTGAGCTGTGGACTGAGCCGTTGGATGCAATTTGCAACCTGAACACTAGATGCCGCTAAAATCTACACACTGCACCTTTAAACTTTTAGAATCGGCCCAATTTGTTTGTAACGCTGGGACAAAAATCTTGCAATTTAATGTTACGCTATGTGAATAGTGCTCCGTAAAGATTTTGCTCAACTTTAAACCTGATAAACTTTTTTTTGTTTGCTTTTTTGCGGTTGTTGTAAAATTAATAAGGGACACAAAAATGTCTTTTGTCACAATTAAAGGTAAATCCGACCCTATATAGAGTATATGTGATAAGGTAGCAGTATCAGTTTACATTCCCACCCTCCAAAACCTAATAGGACAAGTGAGACGCCCCTACTCAAAGGTAAGTTCAGCAGATAACTGTTAGTGAGTATCACTTAAAAATGTATTTACAAAATATAAAAAATGTTTCTTTCTCTCTTTCTAGGAAAACTGGATTTTTTTCTGTAAGGATTTGTTTCAATCAAACAACAATGATCAAATGAAACAGTTAAACAATAAACAAGTAATTTCTTTTTACTTTCCATAAACCATCAAATGTTTGCCATTTGCTATAATGATTTGCATTACACTTGAGATGATATTAAATACCAGGGTACTCATTTACATTAAAAGTCTGATGACTCACTGAATTATACTTTTACAGCTCGATTAAAATAACAGTACAAGAAAACATTTATGAACTTGTCCAAACAAGTCTTATAAATCAATTCTCTACTCATAATCAAATGTCTAATGATGTAGTTTTTATTCACTCACCTTATACAGTTCAGTCAAGCGCCCAGTTAATTTAAGTTTATATCAAAAAATGTTCACATATGCGTGCGTTAAGAAAGGTTGTACCATCCAGAAGTAACAATGGCTGTTGATGACTTGCGGTGAAGTGCGATGACTTGGATTTAGTCACAAAAGAAAGATAAGATCCTGAGACAAGTCGTGAGATGTTGCTTGAATGGCAGGGTGATAAAACAATCTAGGAAAAGGCATCCATAATGTAAAACCCATAAAGCCCTATACCCTAGCATGCCGCTGCACTTATCTAAAAAATGGTTTCAGGGCTAGATCAAAATAATGATCCCTCAAGTTTCATAAAAATTCTTGGGAAGAGATGAAAATCATCCTCCTTCACCCTTTGTATGAGACACAACATATAAAACATAACATAAAAACATATGTAGAGGTATAGGGAGGTCACCAGTGCTACTGTCTCAGGGCATTGGAGTCAAGACTGACGGACAATTTAGATTATACATTTTTAATTAGTTTTACTAGTAACAATAATTTACTAGTAACGGAAGCAATATTTAATTAAATGGGTTGATAAAAAACAAGTGGCATTCCCTTACTATTTTACATCTGCAATAATTTTCTTTTTCCATAATCTGTTTATCCGTGGCAAGGCCATACATTTTTACCTGACTGGACCTTGGAATAAAAATGTGGTGGACTTGAAGGCCTACATGTCATTTAAAAATTACTTAATTTTACAATACTGCTTAAATTAATTACATTATGGTTTTTGAGTCATGGGTTAAATAATTTTCAGATAAGCAAAAAAGTGATGTGGGAAAATAAAATCGAGCAAATCAAGATATTACAAGCATATATAATAGAAAAGAATAAAGTTACAAATAAAGTAAGGTCTAACAGTAGTATTTAGGTGCAGAAATAGAATCAAATTATTAATAACACTGTTTTCCTTCTATAAAAGAAGCGCAAAGAAATTATGTGTTTGCGTGCATTTTGAAACTTTTGATTTTGTGTCCATGAGTGTGTGTGCAACAGTTCACTTTAGCATATTCGTGGCTCAAATACTCTAAAATCACTTAAATATTAACATTTGCATTAACCAATTTGTATTAACAGTATTTTATGAAATATTTAGCAATTTTAGCATGTTTACATTTACGTATTTACAGTTGGCTAGTACACCAGTGTGACTTGAAGTCCACTTGGCAGTCCACTTACGGTTGAATGGAACGCTATAATGTCTGGGATACAAGTTGGATGACGGAGAAGTACATGTCTACAAAAACTATCCCACCATTACAAAAATAAAACATTGGATCCTCCCACCAAAGTCAATAAATGAAGAGTTTCGTTGCAAAACGAGATAAATCCATTTTTTAACATTTTTGTGAAAACATGTTTATTATTATGTTATCATGTTATTTGTTTTATGGTGCTACTTAGCTGTATTTTTAAGTTATGAAGGTTTAAATCAAAACAAACCAACTGCAGTTGCATTGAAATTAATTGGAATGCACAACCAAAAAACGAGATTTCTGAACAATTAAAAAAACGGTGGTTATCTCGTTTTGCAACGAAACTCTTCAAATATGGAAATCCGTATTTATACGGAAAAATCCCATCCCTGCTAATGCATACTAATGTCAAAATCTATCAGTATAGACCTTTTGCGTGTTTGCAAACAGAGATGACGTTTTTTTGTGGGCGGAGCCCAACTGGTGGCAGAAAGTGACAGCTCCGCAATAGGGGTGTGAAGTGTTTTAGCGTTAAACTGTGATTTTTATGGATCCGGTGTTCTGTATAAGTCAGTTTCCCCTATATTTCTCTGAAATGTAATGTTTCTTATAACGTTTTCACCAAGTTACGTTTATTTTTTAAATGAATTAAAAGTTTAAATGGCTTGGCTACTGATATGTGTGCATGTATTCTGTATAATATCATTTATTAAATATTTCATAATTTTCCTGTTTTCAATTTCTTTCTTTATAGCCTACGTGTTTGTTCTAAAACAATTATGTTTACATACAAATTAATTTGTATAGGCCTGTTTATAACACTTTGCATCGTGTGTGTGTGTGTGTGTGTGTGTGTGTGTGTGTGTGTGCTATGTTTATATATTTATTGGTAAACATCATAATTTAGAACAAACAGGAAGAAGACATAGGCTATAAGGTAAAAAGAAGTGATAGAAACTGAAAAAAAATGAAAACTTTAATAAATGGTAATATTATTGATATTATAAACGAATTCAAATCTTTAATCTTTCTAAATAAATTATAAACGTAACGTGATGAAAACGCTATAAGAGACACATAGAGAGATCAGACTTCGACAGAACACCGGATATCTTCTTAATTATTTTCTATTCTAATTATTAAAAGATTTTCAGATGATTTCATCACTCCAGTCTGTCCGGTTGAGGGCTTTTATTGCAACCATAAACACCTACATTTATCTTCAAATGGTGTCTTCGACGACGGTATACTATAAAAATGAAGGTCATCTATTTTGGCATTCCTATTCTGACACTCAACAGCACAACAGTACATTTTCTAGTGAGTTATATTGTTCGTTTCACTCGTGTCTCATTCATTTCCACTGCTTTTCTGCCGCCACATTGCGCGCGTGACGCAACTGTGACGTCGACTCGCAAAAGGTCTATACACACTCTACTGCGTTGGGTAAAAAAGGAACGAACCCAAGTTAATCCATAATGTTTTTATTTGAAACCTCTCCTCTGTAATATATTTTTTGCATGCCTATCTGATCACCTGCTTTCTGTGTAAAATTCCAGCTCATTTACAATTTAAATGTTATCTATTCTCTGTAACACCAGTTTAATGTTATAGCTGCAATCAATTACAGCGTTTATCACCATCTCTTTGTTTAAAACACTTCTCAGCCGCAAGACATCAGACACAAAAAGGAACCCGACAGCTTATAAACCAATAAAAAATAATCATTAATCCCCATAAGCTTTTCTTAATAACCAATCAAAGGTCATCATCTCTTTTTAAAACGTTCCTTGACATTTTCCACAAAAGCAGACCACCAGGGTAAATATAAAATCATAAATCACTTATATTAGCTGTACTTTTTAATAATATAATGGACTGCAGATGTGTGAGAAGAGATATGCATTTAAGTCAGGCTTCTCACAAGGATTTTTTCTCCATATAGATACATTGAGCTAACGTTACTTTGTAAATTCATGTAAAGTCATGTTTTCATAAGCTAACTCACTCGCATGGCATCACCTTTTGAATGCGGTTGTGCGCGGATGAACGCAAAGACGCGCGCGGACATGGATACGTGCGTGCGCCAATGCGACTGCTTCGTTGCTTTTACAAGCGTAAATTGGGTAACTACATTGCATATAGATCCATTTTTGCCGCTACTGTCTTTGTAAAGGATTGCACTAGTTAACTGCTAAAATTCAAACTTGAGATTTACAACGGGGCACAAAAGATTTACACTGGGGCACGTGCCCCACTAAAAGGGGTCTAGCGACGCCCCTGCTGCACACTCACATAGACGGAGTGTGATTTCCAAACAGCGCAGTATAAAGTCGTCCCACATAAAAACGTTAAGTTGTTTTCATTGCTCTATTCACCAAATATATTTTAATCGATTACACTATGAGACACAGTGACGCAACCCTCTAAAAAGTTTACACATCAAGAGTTCTGATTGTTGAAGGGCATATATGGATGATTGATCACGCCTGACTGAAGCTGGACCGGACACATTAAACCACAAGTAAGCTGCTTACTTTAGCGCCTTTTTGCCGTTAAATTGTTTTAAATCAATTGAGTGTTACTTTTCCTATTTAAATTTGCGTATTAATCTGGGAATCACATGCGAGCCGAACCGTGGGTTGTGATCCGTACGGATCAACTGCGACAGCACTACTGAACGATACAACGTCACACATTTGCTACGTTCATTTTCAAATGGTCTCTCAGTCTATTTCTGTATGCTACACAATCATGGGGAACACTGCTGACTTGACAGTTGTCCAAAAGACGACCATCGACACCTTGCATAAGGAGGGCAAGACCCAAAAGGTCATTGCAAAAGAAGCTGCCTGTTCACAGAGCTCTGTGTCCAAGCAAATTAATAGAGAGGCAAAGGGAAGGAAAAGATGTGGTAGCAAAAAGTGTACAAGCATAGGGATAAGCGCACCCTGGAGAGGATTGTGAAACAAAACCCATTCAAAAATGTGGGGGACATTCACAAAGCCATATAGCCATATAGCAGGAAGTTTTAGAGCACTTCCTGCTTCCTGCTAATGAAAATTAAAAGAAATTTGAAATATATCGGTCTGTGTGTAATGAATGAATATAATATACAAGTTTAACTTTTTCAATGGAATTAGTGAAATAAATCAACTTTTTGACGATATTCTAATTATAGTCCAGCACCTGATGGTATATATGAAATACAGAAAGAAATAATTAAATCATAACATTGTACTTTATGATTTTATTTAGAAAAGCAAATGATTTGACAATTGCATTCCAGTGCACTCAAGGCTAGATCAAAATAAAGATCATCAAAATTCTAGGGAAGAGATGACAATCTTCCTTCTCCCCCTCCTCTCAGTGTTTGTTGACATATAAAATTTAAGATGTTACGTTCTTTTTTTCAGCATTGTAATTACCCTCATATTGTACCCCAAATTTTTCTAATTTACTTTAAACATTTTTAGAAAACAATCAACAGGACCAATAGATGTTTTCAAACTTCAGCTAAATGTATAAATGTGTCTTAACACAATGATGTATTTACAGGTAAGCGTGACCCCGCCCCCTCACCATTCATTTCTATGGCAGACCTCACACTTAAAAACCAGCAACCTGTGCCCATAACCACTCACACACTATACAGGACTGAAGAACACACTGCGCTTGAATTGAATCAAACACATAAATAGGCAGAATGAGCAGCACTGCAAAGTTTCTTGCTAAAAGACAGAATAGAGAAAAAGGTATTGGAACAAACAAGAAGGCGATACCATTCCACAAGCAGGACTATCAGAGTCTGAAACGTGAATGTTTGGAGAAAAATACATTGTTTTGTGATCCGACCTTCCCTGCGGGTTTTGAGTCTCTGGGCTACGAGAAACTGGGACCGAATTCCTCCAAGGCACAAGGAGTGGAGTGGAAAAGACCAAAGGTAATATAATGTTTAAGTGTATGTGTACATGTTTGGATATACAGGATTTTTGGAAACTGTCCTCAAAGCAGACTTACACATCATCTGACACTGCAAGAAAAGCACATCTATAATTACACCTCCAGCATTATGCTGTCTTGTGCTTTATCTGCCAATCAGTAGCTGTCATTTACCTTCATCCATTATGCTGTTATCTCAATAAACTTACCCATTGTTGTCATTAATCACCTGATTTTAGCCTTGTTGTGTCTGAATTAGTGACCTGAAAACAGTGCGGTTGAGAATCATTTGAATTTTATTAATTTTGATTCTTTTTTAATCAAATTTCCAAATATATGGTGTGAATTTAGGTTTAACTAAATAAAATGTGTTTAACTATTTATGTAGGCCGTTTGATAAAAGCAAATATAAGATTGTTATTCATGTTTGCCATTAGGCACAAAAAGTTGCAATTGTGTTATAATTTTTCCTCTTTTAAAGGACCTGTGTACAAACCCTCAGTTTATTGTGGATGGTGCCAAGCGGACTGACATCTGCCAAGGGGAATTAGGTAAACTTGAGATAAATGTCATGGTTTAGCGAGACTGGTTACAAGAGCAGTCATGCAGTGATCCCACATGCACATTTACAACCTGATATTCATGAAAAAAATCAACTAAACTAATAAACTTGCATAAATGAAATTTGCAGAAAGCACATATGTTAACAATAAACCTAAAATACAAATTAATAAATATGGACTCTAAATGCTCGGGGGGCGACCTCTTTAACCCTTGTGCATTGTTTAAATTCACTACCCTTTCATGTGGTTCGGGATGAAAACATCCACTAAATTAAACTGCTGTAAAATGCATAAATGGTTCTCAAGGTTTTTCAGTGTGCCCCCCCCAAAACAATTTAACACATAGAACATTCCAAAACTTAAAATTTAAATTAAACAAAAATATTAAAATGTTCAATGTAGTGCTATTGATTATAGCCTTATTTTTCTGATATTTAATTACACAGAATTTATGATAAATTAATTTAATCTATAAAACGTCATTAAAACGGGACCCCCTGCCACCATCTCAGGGCCCCCAGTTTGAGAACCACTGTGTAAATCAATCTCAGTCCTGATCAGAACTACTAAATGTTTACAAAAATTCTATGATTTTAACTCTTTAATTACCTAGTTCATAAATGGTGTTACGGATTTGGGAATGAAAACACACAAAATGATTTTCAATATAAAAAGTGACTGTGGAATGGATTTTTTTAAAATCTTTTATCACAGTCTTGGGCATGTCAAAGATCAGTAACAACATTGGCTTTGATGCATTGTTGGTTTTAGTGCAGCATCCGATTTTATTTCTTTCTCTCTCTCTCTCTCTCTCATTTACTGAGTTTTTGCCCTATTCACTTCCATTATAACATTTTTTGATTGCAAAGCCATGACATCATATAAACATGCATTCTTGATGGCTTTTTTGCAAAGAGGTAAAATTTGTCATTTTTACTGTTGATCCCCAGGTGGCACCATTAATGCATTAATTTAACATCCCCAACAAGGGTTGTATATAAGGGTTAAGACACCAACAAATGTAACCTCTAGGAATACAGTAATATTATGGCAGCTTATAAGATACACCACTGAGAAATTAACTTTATGGAGCTAAAAGGTAAAAAAGTTTTGACTGAATTTAATTTTTTCATTTTCAAATAAATTACCTGACATGTGGTTAGTAATGTGTTTTTTACAGGTTGCTTATTGGTTGCTAAATAGGGTGTTTTGGGTGGTGCATTCTGCCCAACCAAAAATGTTGTGGAAAAACACATTGAGATATTAGGGGAATGTGGCTTAGTGCAGTGGTTCTCAAACTTTTATGACATTTTACAAAATACATTCATTTTTCATGAATTCTGTGTAATTAAACCTAAAAAAAATAAGGATACTAACCAACAGCACTACTTTGTATAACTTAATATGTTTTATTTAATTAAAATGTTAAAATTTAGAACAGATTTTGTCATAAATTTTCTTTTGGGGGGCCGCAAAGGAATGCACTGTACACAAGGGGGGCCGTACGCGGAAAAAGTTCGAGAACCACTGGCGTAGGTCGGTAATGTCATGGTCTTGCCAGACCTTTGTGTTAGATTCAGGTCTGAGTTCATATGGCAAGACCATGGCAGTACTGTGTTTTGTGTGGGGACACGTGGAGTAATTTTGTGTGTGGCTTCCACGTGTTCCCAGTGTCTCGTCACTGTCATGGTCTTGTCAGATTTTTGTGTTAGATTCAGGTCTGATTTCATATGGCAGGATCATGACAGTACTGTGTTTTGTGTGGGGACATGTGGAGTCACATTGTGTGTTATGGCCACGTGTTCCCAGTGTCTTGTCACTTTTACCCCACTCCCTTGTGTGCTCCTGTTTTAATTATGTAATTATTTGCACCTGTTCCTCATTTGAGTGTTTGTCCTTATAATGCCCTCTCGTTCTCTGTCTTGTGCTCGTACGTTCGTTCATATACAGTGTTTTAGTTCACGTCCTCCGTATCTTATTCTCAAAGTCTGTGTTATTTAGTCTTCAGTGTTGTTTCTTTGTTATAGTTAGTCTCATTACCATATGTTACCCGTTTTACCCCCTCGTTAGTGATGGGAGAAGAAACGAAGCTTTTCGAAGCTTAGAATCAATTGAACCAATTGCTTCGAAAATTGATTCAGTTTTTCGAAGCAGTTCGAAACAACACACACGCTGGCGACCCCTGCTGGTCAAAATAGTGTAAAGCAGATATGGCCAAACATTTTACCCTTTTTTTTTACAAAATAATAGCAAGATTTTTATTAAAATATGTTTAAAAATTATTTAACTTAATTAAGACATAGTTAAAAGTGTATTATGTGTTTTTAGTTTTATTTAGGGCAAACAAATCATTAAAACTAACTACCCTTTTAATTATGCACATTTTTGTCATTAAATCTGTCTATAAACAATGAATAGACAAAATGGTGTTATTAGTCAGAAGTATAAATGTTTTATGAACTTTTATAATAAAACTGACCCGAGTTCACCGAAACATATTAGACACTGGTCATGTGATCAACTCCCCCTAGTGGTGAACCATCGGCTTTTCGAAACGTTTCGAAACAGTTATGACGTAATGAAGCCTCGTTTGCTAAAATCACGTGACTTGGGCCAGTTTGAAACACGCTCCGATCCACTGATTCGAAACAAAAGATTCATAAATGTTTCGAAGCCTCATGAAGCAGTGCTTCGAAAACGACCATCACTACCCCTCGTGGGTGTTTTATGTTGTACCTTGTAAATAAATCTTCAGTTTATTTACGTTTGTCTGCACTTGGGTTCTCTTCCACCAAACCAGTCGTGACAGGTAACTCCAAAGGTTGTAGGTTCATGAACTACAACCAGTGTATCCTTTAGCAAGAAAACCTACTGTATGTGGATACTTCAGCAACATGCTTAGCCCAGAATGATCATAAATGACTGTATGTACTGTTAGTGACTTTGCATTAATTAAGTATAACCAAATAAGAAGTCTTTATCTCATGACTTTTGATCTCTGTGCAGGTGACTGTTGGCTTATGGCAGCCATTGCCTCTTTGACTCTAAACCACAATGTATTGGAGCGTGTAGTCCCACCTGGTCAGAGCTTTTCGGATGGTTACGCTGGCATCTTTCACTTTCAGGTCAGATTTGTCATGAACATTCATTGGGGTCCATAAATCTGCAACCAACCATTTGTATTCAAATATTCAAAAGCTTAGTGTGGCTTATAGGTATTTGATTGTATTTTGAATCCAAAGATATATGTGCGGCACTGACCTGAGTGTCAAAATAATAAAATCAATTTGAGTATTTTTCATGAAATAATACGTTTCAATATTGCATCTCAAAGCTTCAGTTTATAATATATAATTTATTGTAATAAACATGTATTACATATTAGTAATTTTACGGTCATGATGACTACTTTGACGCCCTAAATATCAAAATTAGATTTTGCGACTTTTAAACTGGCGGGGTCACGTCACATATACAAAATGGTATAACCTAATTGGACTAACTTTTTCCCCACCAGAATTTTTCATAATTTTCACAAAAGTTGAATGCCTCCCAGAAAATGTTCTTCTTTAAATATATAAACATACAATATATTCAATGAAAGAACAGACCATCTGCTTAATAAAAAACTTTTCATCCTACCTTCATTAGTTCTCTTTTTATCACCTCTCAAATATGATTAGGTTTCTTCAAAAACACCAAATTTTGAGCAAAAAGCTGAGATAATTCTATTCTTGTAAAGGACTTTTGATAGAGATCAGATTCAGAGCGATCTTTAAAACATACACGGACATACAGCTGTTTGCCCTAGGGTGATACTTCTGGGTTTTATAAGTTGCACCTGGTGGATAATAGCGGTATTGCGGATTGACGAGATAACTTGTCAATGGCGGGGAAAGAGATAAAGTCTGATTGTATGAGTTTGGTTAAAAAAATGCCTGACCATAAAAGATGGTCCGACTGATGTCATTATGCTCTTTGTAGTTCTGGCAGTATGGTGAATGGGTGGATGTTGTCATTGATGATCGTCTGCCTACCAGAAACGGAGAGCTGCTGTTTGTTCATTCAGCAGAGCGTTCAGAGTTCTGGAGCGCCCTGCTGGAGAAGGCCTATGCAAAGTAAGTGTGTGTATGAGTTATAGAGAGGTACAGGTTCAGTGGCGGGCGGTGACTTCTTTATTCGAGGGCACTTGATGCGAAGGTTGTCACAACATGTATGTAGCTCGTCATGTGTGTGGTTCCTTTTTTCAAAGTATGTGTTCTGCGCGACGAGAGATCCTGTGTGCAACCGTCTGCTGCAGACAAAAGAGACGCTCGCGTTGCCAGATACTCACATAATCTCATGCGTAATCAGAGATTACTGTTAAGGGAGTGACTTGCGTGTATTTTGTGAACGTGAGCGTCTCTTTTATCATAAATGGTTTTGACGCGTGTGCAGCAGGCACTTATTTTGAAAACACAAGCAACACATGACGCTCCGAACACATATTTTGAATTTGCGCCCCTTGGAAGAGCAGTCACCAGCCGCCACTGTACAGGTTATGTGTTTATTTATAATGAAAAATATTAGAGTCATTTAAAACGATGGAAAGCACTACCCTGGGCCACAGCCTACAAAATACAATTAACATACAGACTGTGCACTATTTGAGGGAACATCCATTTTTTGTTGTGTCCAAAACACAGTGAATGCAGAGTTTTGTTTTCTAGCAAACACACATACTGAAAAAATGGTGTATCTTTGGTTAAGTCGCTTTGGATAAAAGCTTGACAAATGCATTCATTTCAATATATTTTGTAGGCTCCATGGCTCGTATGAAGCTCTGGATGGCGGCAGAGTCACTGAGGGTTTTAAGGACTTTACGGGAGGTATTGCTGAGGACTATGAGCTGAGTAAAGCCCCTCCACATCTGTTTAAGATCATTCAGAAAGCACTTGGGTTGGGCTCCCTGCTTGGCTGCGCCATTGATGTGAGTATTTATATTTCACTTGTACTGGGAATGTTACCATAGCATAAAAGCAATGAAAACATAACTTTTATTAAATCAAAACCATTTTATCCTGCTGAAAACAAACTAGTATTATTTGTCCGGTTTACTAGACTACCAGTGCCTATGAAACAGAGGCAGTGACCAGCCTAAAGCTGGTGAAAGGACATGCGTACTCAGTCACTGGTGCAGAGGAGGTGAGATAATGTTTGTAAAGCTATGGTAAAACTTACTAAAATGCTGAAATATGAAGTATAACTTAAATTCAGGTTCACTGCCTCGGGTGTCCGGTGCAGCTGGTGCGTCTTAGGAACCCGTGGGGTCATAAGGAGTGGATGGGTGCATGGAGTGATAAGTGAGTTTATTCCTAACTTGTCGGTTAGATATTCAGCCACAAAAGCCTAAATAGATCCCAAGTGTATAAGTATAAATGTATTAAAATGGGCTTTTCTGGAAACTGAACACAGCAGGCAGTTAACTCATTCACCGCCAGCCTTTTTGAGAAAAGTTGCCCACCTGCATTTTTGTGATTTTAACAAAATTTTCACAAAATTCCTTGCAGGAAAAATTATTTTCTATAAATATATAAACATACAAATTATATCAAATTAAAGAACACACCCTCTGCTTTCAAACAAGCAATAAACAAACAAACAAACAAAATGGGGAAAAAACGTTTCATTATATATTTACTTTTTCTACTTAATTTAACCACTGAAATATCGATATTTCTCTTCAAAAATTCAACATTTTGAGCAAAAAGCTTAAAAAATTGCGTTTTTGTCAAGGAATTTATGTTAGAGATCAGACTCAGAATGACTATCAAACATAAAGGCAGTTAAAATAAATCATTTAATCTTTTTAACTTCCGTTTTTGATAAATTCGGCCATCTGGTGGATAAAAGCGGTATTACACTTTCACTTTGAAATTCGTCCAGAAAGGCATATTTTTTTAGTTAAATATGAACTCATAAATGACGAGATAACTCGTCAATGGCGGTGAATTTGTTAATTAGTTTCAGTCCACCTTTAAAAGCTACATACAAATTCGAAGGGTGCATCCTGCAAAGGCTGCATGGAATAGGGAACGCATCAGTCACTGGTTTCCTATAAAAAGTTTTCACTATTAAAAAATGGCACGTTGTGTGTCAAAGTCTTTGAAATGTACAAACACATACCGCTCAGTGGAAGAGTGTACCATGAAAATGTTTTATTAAGTAATTATATTTAATGCCTATATGTTTACTGTTAGTGTTATGTGCCTATATTATTACTATAAAAAATTAAATATATTAAAAAAATATAAATTAATAAATAATCTCATAATATACAGTTTTGAAGATACTTTATTATTATTGTTATTATTATTATTATTATTATTAATAATAAATTAATAAATAGTAATATACAGTTTTAAAGATACTACACTAAAAAAACTTGTAAAATTTCCTTAAAACAATCCTTGTAACTTTTTTAATTAAAATTTACTGCTTTTTTAAAGTACAACTTATCCAGAATCAAAATCTACTTAATATTAATAATACATGAAACATTTGTTAAATAATTAAGTAAATGTCACTTAATTATTTTTTATTTTAGAAGTTAGATTTATTTTAATCGTTTAGGTATTACTTGTTTAAATACTGAAGCATTACTGTCCTAAAAAATATTAAATAAATATTTTTTTACTGTAGTATGGTAGACTGTGCTGTTTGTTATTTTCGTTAACATTGTATGGAGTTAGTTACTAAATGGCATTATAACACAAAATTCATGAATGAATATGTTAGTCATTGAATAAACTTGATTCTCCACAGAAACGCACATAAAACTGTTTTTGACATGCATTGTCAGTACTGTGGAGAAAAATACAACAAAATGTGCTGAACATGGTTAATGTAAACACTGTTAACCTGAACGGTGGCTTCACAAAATTATAATTTACAACAAAACAACTTTAATAATTTTATTAAAGTTCTTATCAGTTCCTATTCTGTTAAAAGCTTATCAAAATATAAATAATCAAAATATTCAGGCACAAAGGATTATGGGTATTCCCTACAATACTGATAATTTCATTACACTTTAATGATTTTATATTTAATTTTAAATTAAATGATTTTAATTGATTTTAAATTAACTTAATTTTTTAAGGAGACTTAAACACCCTAATTTTTTTTTTATTAAAATGTACTTATTTTATATGTGCAGTGACTATAAAACATTTAAATAATACAAGAAAATATATAATGTGACTTACTATTCCCACACAGTTCATTTTGTACATGAATGAAGTGTGTATTGTAATGTAATATATTTTACTACACCAAAAAGTTTGTTTTTTCACTGTTCTACTTATTATTATTAGTTGTATTATATTAATATATAGAAATATACAGTATTAAAGATACTAATTATTATTTTTAGCAAAATGATGGCAAAAGACCTTACAGTACGCTTGACAATTTTTGGTTCTTGCAAGGTTACAAACTTGTTGCATAGCAGCACACATGCAATACCGGGTCCACTTTCCGTTTCAATAAGTTATATTTCCCGCAAAATCTGACCCAACAGCTCAAATTATAAATCATTATTATAAGCTTACTATTGCGAGGTAAGAAAACAGATTTTTTTGTTTATTTACTCAACAAGTTTTTAACTGTAATCTATTTCCGAGACTGAATATCTGACAAAAGTCAAATATCAAACCAACTTTTATCTTGGTTTATTCCTGACAGGTATTCCTGAATCATTGTGTAGTCTTACTGAAAAATTTGTATAAAAATATCTCTCTTTTTTAGCTCCAGTGAGTGGAATAATGTCCAACCGGAGGAGAAAGCTAAACTGAATTATTCAGCTGAGGATGGAGAATTCTGGTAAGAAAACTTTCAACTGAACAGCTAAAAACCCCCACTCAACCCCTGTTACTTTTTGCAGATATACCTTTTATACATATCTCTTTCTCTTCCTGTCAGGATGGCATATTCAGACTTTGTGCGGCATTTCTCAAAGCTGGAAATTTGTAATCTGACTCCAGACACTTTGACCAGTGAAGAGGTGAGGCACTGGAACTACTGCCAGTTTGATGGCAACTGGAAAGTGGGATCCACCGCAGGAGGATGCGGTAACAATCCAGGTATCTTAAACCAATCACAAGATCACATCACAACATAAATGTGTGTTTTAACATGTTTTCTATTTATTCTCTCTTTCTCTCTCTTCAGCTACGTTCTCCTCAAACCCTCAGTTTGTGATCAAGCTTGATGATATTGATGATGACCCTTATGATGGAGAAGATGGTTGCACTTTGCTGGTGGGACTGATGCAGAAAGATGGGCGTAAAGATCAACGCATTGGGCGATCCCTGAATGCCATTGGCTTTGTTATCTATGAGGTAACCCAACACTGTTTACATGCAGCCAACAATACTACACAGATATTAACACTGAAACTAGTTTTATCACCAACATTACTAATAACATATTTTGCTTGAAATTATGCAACCAAACTTTTTGCAAGCTTGATATTTTCTATATGACTTTTAAAATTAGAAAAGTAATATCCTGTCGTATGTGTGTTTCAGGTTCCAGATGAGGTGTGTACATGCTTTATTTGTTTTGTACATTAGGGTAACAGGATCTTTTTCCAAGTTTGGAGATGTAATCCATCTTGATATCTTCATCTGTGTGTGTGTGTGTGTGCGTGCGTGCATGTGTATGTGTTTGTGGCTATAAATGTTTTTGCAGTACAAGGGTCGCAGTAATGTTCATCTCGGCCCTGATGTGCTGCTGTATAGACGATCAGTTGCGGGGAGCAAGGCTTTCACCAACCTGCGAGAGATAAGCGAGCGCTTTAAGTTGCCTCCTGGAGAATATGTCATCATCCCCTCCACTTATGAGCCCAATTGCCAGGGAAGTTTTATACTGCGTGTGTTCACAGAGAAAAAGGCGGCTGCCAGGTTTGTCAAAGTTTTTTATACAAGTGCTTGTTTTAATAGGCGTGTGTGCTAGGCATAGATAATTAATAAGAGTTCTGTAATTGTAAATGACCAACCCTGTATATCACAAAATCATGTACCTATAGTCACGTAAATTTGTGAGTCTTTTCTGTGACACTGACACGTTTTGTCGCCTTTTTGCGTGAACATGTCACATATTCCTGTTTACGTGTCACGTATTTATTACTCAACTGTATTGTCCTATTGTCTTACCATTGTCGCTTCGGTTTAGAGTTAGATTTGGTGTTTGCGTTAGTATGTCATTTTACGTAAATCTAACCCTAAATCGAAGCGACAATGGTAAGACAATATGACAATACAGTTGAGTAATAAATACGTGACATTGACGCCTAAACAGAAATACGTAACATGTTCATGCAAAAAGGCGGAAAAACGTGTCGGGTCACGGAAAAGATTTCGTGATACTGGGTTGGAATGACATATGGTGAGCCTCAAACATGATTGTTTCCTCTTTCTTATGTCAACCTTGTGCATGCAAAGAACAGCTGAAAAACAGGCCAATCTCAACATTGGTCGCGATGTACGCACCCAACATTAAATTAAGTTCAATGTTAAAACAAAGTTGTGTCTGCCAAGTTAGCGCTATATGCTAGTTAATGCTACATGCTAACGTTTAGACTGAAGTTCTACTATTGACGTTACAGTTTTGCTGATCCATACTAAACTTACCACTCAGAAATGACCATTAAAAAATCTCCAAACAATTGATTATTCCTCAATTTCCGTATCTTGTCTGAAACAAGTTCAAACATAAGTTCTTTTTACACACACACACAGAGCTACCTAAAGGAGCTGCTCTGAGAAGCAGCCAATCAGAGCAGAGCACAACATTATTAATCATGACCCTATTAAATAAGGTAGTAATAAACCATTTCATTCTAAGGGCAAATCCTAGGGTTGTAAATGGACATTTTTGCACTTAATAAAGCCACATACCTCCTATGTAGATATCAGAAAATATAAAATAAAGAATGCATTGAAATAATATAAGGCACCTTTAAGACTACAGATATTGTCTACTTAAAAGTCTAGTTTAACGCCACATGGTGGTACTAGCTCCTTGTCTGTTCCACATTATTTTTAACCACTATGGGATATTATTAACCACTATAATACTAAACTGTCAAGATAACCTCAATATCTGATCATTGACATGAACTTGACTTCGTCCCAAATTATAATGATTCCCTACAAATGCATGATCGATATATTTCTCTTGTCTCTTTTCCATGCAGCCCAATGGATGTTAATATCACCGCAAATATTAAAAAGGTAAATTCATCTATTAATTACAAATAATGTGTATTGTTGTTAGATAATACAGTAAGGAAGGAATATGCGTAGTTCACATGTAATTGTCCTTTAGTGTGACAACAATTTCAAACAAAATATTTCAAATTTTTGAAGCAATTATAACATTGACTATAACATTGATAATTGAAAGGTATTGTACTTTACAATGCATTTGTCACACCACAAGACCGCTTAAATTGAACAAAGACAAACACAGGAGTTTATGAATTCTAACATACTCTTTTGAGTTCCATTTACCCCTGAATTAAACAAACCAAGTTATTGGATAAAATATAATTTATTTCTCTCAGGATCGCATATCTGACAATGATGTGGACACAAGTTATAAAGAGCTTTTTATGCAGATCGCTGGAAATGTGAGTTAAATGACTGAATGTTATTTAATTATTTGAATTTTATTTTATTTGCCTGTGCAGTAGGATGTACAATATTGATCACAGTAATGTTGAGGTGAAATTTTGTCTTTTCTATTCAGGACCAGGAGGTGTCTGTGGTGGAGCTACAGCAGATGCTGAACAACTTTATCTCTAAAAGTAATAAAATTCAGATTTAAAGCTAACTTACAGTAGTATTTGTACCTCGCCGCTTATTCAAACACTAACATTTTATGTTTTTTTCACAAAGGAACTGATATCAAGTCTGATGGTTTCAGTAGAGAAACGTGTCGTCACATTATCGACCTGCTAGATGTATCCTTTCCTCACTGGATTATATGAACAAATGATACATTACTGGATTTTATATTGTTTAGGATACCTTTGGATGAATTTATGCAGACATCAGATATCATTTTATATTTTAAGATTCTTGTGTCACTTTATAGTCACAAGACTATCATAACCCCATCATGACCCTTGACCCTAAATCCAGAAAGATGGCACTGGCAAACTTGGTCTGGTGGAGTTTCATACACTGTGGATAAAGATCCAGAGATATTTGGTAAATCACACCAAACAACACAGTTTAATTTAAACTGGATTTAATTTAAATTCAGCTTTTTACTATATGAATTATTCATGGGTGAATTTAGTCGTAGAAAGCAGTTTTCACTCCTGTAAGAAGGCAAAAATGCATACACAGGATTAGGAACTCAAAAGAGAAGTGACAACTTTATTTACGGTTGTATTTACAGTACAGTTGCCACAGTATAAGTGGCCATAAAGCACAAATGTAACACACTTTTTCATTGTGTTAAGTGATGTAAATACTATATTTTATTTTCTGTGATACCTCATCAGGAAATTTTTAAGAACCGTGACGCAGACAAGTCAGGCACTATGAGTTCATATGAGATGAGAGATGCACTAAAAGATGCAGGTATTGTTTATACTAGTTTGTTTATAGGACAAACTATTAAATGTTAAAGATCTTTCCTCCTCAATGTGTTATGAAGATGAAAAAGTGGTCACAATGAAATTTGATTATGTGTGTTTTCTCCAAAGGGTTTGAAGTGAACGGTAAAGTACTTCAGGTGATAATCTCACATTATGCTGAGAAGCAGCAAGCCATTGACTTTGATAACTTTGTGGGCTGCCTCATCCACTTGGAGATGCTCTTCGGTAAGTTTATCTGTTAACACAACAAGAAAGATTATCATGTATCCAATATAATCCAACTTAATCTGTCAAGCTACCAGAAATGGCTTACTTGCTTTTTTATTTACACAGAAACGTTTCAATTGTTCGATAGGAACAACGGGAAAATCGAGCTGGATATCCTGCAGGTGAAGTAAAAATGTTAATTAAGATTATTAATTGTGATGATTTTGTATATTATACAGTTTTTCTTATTGTGTCTGTGCTTTGTTTTGTAGTGGCTTTGCTTGACCCTCTCTTAAAAATCCACAAATTTCCTGCAAAAACAAAAGACTCAGAATTCCGAGGAGAAGGATGATTTGGCTGATGGAGTGAAATCAGCCCGAGTGTGTTATCTAAACCTTGAACTATCTTCGATATGCAATTTGTTAATGGTGATGAATCTAAAGATCTGAGTTTTGAGTACTCATTTAGCTTATTTTATTACAACATTTAACAAAAATGTTATGTTCTTACCAATAATTAT
Organism: Misgurnus anguillicaudatus; assembly: GCF_027580225.2. Lineage (NCBI taxonomy): Eukaryota > Metazoa > Chordata > Actinopteri > Cypriniformes > Cobitidae > Misgurnus > Misgurnus anguillicaudatus. The sequence goes on along the minus strand of NC_073359.2, from coordinate 7,765,175 downwards.
ATTTACTAACATTGGTAACATTTTGCAACAAGTTTGTATTTGTTAACGTTATTAAAACGAACTAACAATGAATGATGCGTCTACAGCTTTTCTTAATCTTAGTTCATGTTAATTTCAGCATTAACTAATACATTTTTAACATCAAAATTAGTAACTGTTCACATTGATTAATACACACAATTGTATTTATTATTAACTAACAATAACAAATATTTAAAGTGTGACCCTAACATTTACTAATTTGTATATATTAATTCAATAATTTATTATTTTTATTACTGTTTAATCTTCTGTCGGGTGCTGTATTGTCTTCACAGGTACAGATAAGGAAGTGTCTCCTGTCTTTGCTTGGTATAATAACACCTGTTGAATCAGTTTATATTCAGATAAAGTTAGACTTAGTATTGAAATGCAACTACCTGGTTATTCAATAAACTCTCTGCTTATTTTATTATATCATCACTTTGTTCCTTAAATGCTGTTTTTTTCCACCATCTCAGTATCTGTCTCATGGTTCAGTAGACATACCTATTAACTCACATTAGCAAGTCATTGTCGTCACTATTAACACTTATGACATGAATTTTATGACATGAATTTACAGCCTAAAAGCTTTACAATATTACTGTTAAAGCTACATTTAATATTTTAACAAGTACAATTTTAAAAGTGAAATGTGTTTTTTTTTTGCTTGCTATTGCTTCTCTGCTATAGAGGGTATGCACGTGATGTCATCTTTACCTTCGGCGAAAGTAACATTGAGCACTTCATGTGGACTTTCGGTCTCGTGGCCTTAAATTGCGTGTGCTCACTTAGCCTACGTGTCCGTAGGGTGTCCCATCTGTCATTTTTACGCTCCGAAGTGTGCTCATCAGCGCCCCCTTTGAACCCTTGATGCGGTCTTCGGCGAAGCCCACACTGCAGCCGGTCGGTTTCCTGCTAAAATGCGTATCACACCGATGGCAGTTCTGGAGGGAGATAGAGTCAAACAATCACAGAGGTATTCACAACGTCACAGAAGTCCGTTGGTTTCTTGCTTAATTGCGAAGCACACCGACGATAGTTCTGGAGAGAGTAAATAAATCCACAGTGAGTCTCAATCTCAAGGAGTCGAAGTAAATCATGGAAGGCATGGAAACTCGACAGCAAACTGGAATCTCCCCGCGATAATCCACTCAGTAGGTAAAAAGGAACAAGAACCCGGTAATCCTCATGACACGACCGACCGCTAAACCTGGAGATCCACAGAGAGCGAAAAGAATTCAAGCACAACCAAAAAACACTAGACAATAATAGACTACCCAGGCAACAGCGTGACTGAGATGACCCAGAAACACAACGAGCATGTGACGAGAGAGACACATGACGGTGTAATGGTGTTAAAAAGACCATTTAAGTTAAGATGTGTGAATTTTATAAAATAAGGCATTATTATGTGTGCTCAAAGGCTCCCCTCCTGTGGCCAGTGACACACACATACAAAGGTAAACAAAACACACATGGCTACCGATCAGACCGAAGTCATAACAGTACCCCCCCAGGACCGGCACCGGACGGACCCAGGGAAGCCTCACCTCATCGCCGACAAAGATCCTCAATCAGACCAGGGTCCAGTATGTCCCAGGCCAGTACCCAACACCTCTCCTCTGGACCCTAACCCTCCCAGTCCACAAAATACTGATAACCTCTACCCCTGCGGCGGACATCTAGTAATCTCCTGACCGAATAGGCAGGAGCACCATCCACTAGCTGTGGGGCAGGGAGCTTATGGGTAGAGACAGAAGGATTAATGTGAGAAAAAAAATCACTGGTTTAACCCTGGATACATGAAAGACAAGGTGAACCCGACCAAGAGAGAGAGGTAACTTAAGCTTAACTGCTACCGGACTAATGACCTTCACAGTACTGAGTGGCCCAATAAATCGTGGAGCAGGCTTACGAGAAGGCTCGCAGAGAGGCAGATCTTTAGATGAAAGCCATACTTTCTGCCCACAAACATAGCGGGGAGCGGTGACGGTCAGCCGCAGCCTTGGTTCGTCTGGAGTTCTGTAATAAAAGGGTTCTAGCTCTCTTCCAAGTACGTTTGAACTTCCGAACAAAAGCTAGAGTAGACGGAACCACTGCATCGGGTTCTTGTGATGGGAATAGGTAAGGCTGATAACGATAGATGCTTCAAAAGGGGATAAATTGGTCGAGGAAACGGGAAGGGAGTTTTGCGCATACTTGACCCAGGAAAGCCGCTGGCACCAGAAGTTCGGATGTTGGGACCGACATCCTGATTAGCGCGTTCACATTGTCCATTGGTCTGCGGATGGTAATCAGAAGAGAAGCTGGCTGTAGCGCTGATCTGTCTACAAAATTCCTGCCAAAAACGAGAGATGAACTGGGGACCCCACCTGAAACTACGTCAGTCGGAAGACCGTGTAACCGAAAGACGTGATAAATCAGTACCTGAGTCATCTCTTTGGTAGAAGAGAGTTTGGGCAGGGGAATGAAATGAACCGCTTTAGAAAAACAATCCACCACTGTAAAAATAACAGTGTTACCATCAGACGCCGGTAAGCCTGTGACAAAATCAAGGGCTATATGTGACCAGGGGCGGGAGGGCACGGGCAAAGTTTTAAGCAGACCAACAGGTGACTGATGTGAGGCTTTATTACAAGCACAAACCTGACAGGCTAACACAAACTGTCTGACGTCTGGACCCATAAAAGGCCACCAAGACTTGAAGTATGAACCATGAACGGTACTAGCCTGGCTCCGTCCTCCTATGTGCTTCCTCTTCATTTTAATTTTGCTTCAGTACTACGTCTGGGACTGCTGTGTAGAGTTTCGTTTTCTCCTGCAAAAATCTGCAGGTCCAATCAGCGAACAGAGGGGGGTGGCTAAGAACGATCACGTTGAGGTCGTGCATCAGTTTGGGTTGTAGTTCAGTAATGGCTGCAGAGAAAGACGTGAGAAAAGCTATTCTGTCCTTTGTTGCAAAACTGCAGAATATACAGAAGTTAAAGCCGGAGCAAGAACCAGGTTTTGTTGGTCTGATCATTTGGACTTGTTGTTTCCGGCCGGTTTCGGCGGATGATAAACGTCACGACCAAATGTTAGCGATTGGCTATGGCAGATCCAGAGCGACTCTGGGCAGATCCAATAGTTTTAAACTTCAACAGAGGACCCTCCTTAACGGAAGTAACGCTTTGCAAAGGAGCGTGGCCAGACTCTCTGTACAAATGAAATGAATGTACGAGAGTCTGGTTGGACCAGGCTAGAACGGAACTAGTTAAGTTTAAAATTTGTGGACTGATCTTTGAACTAGTTCATGTAGAAAGTGAACTTTCCCAACACTGTTGTTATCCCATTTCCAGCCACCCTATATCCCATATCTTTCTAGTTTCTTGAGTAGTATGGCATGATTGATAGTATCAAAGGCTTTTTTCAGATCAATAAACATTCCAATGGTAATTGTTTTATGATCCAATGCATTCCTGTTAAACATAGTAGATCGCTTTTGGTTTCTCTATGCTCTACATTGACATGGTGCTGTTTTCCTACATGAAGCCTTTAGGACAGTGGTTCTCAAACTGGGGGCCGGGAGCACGAGATGGTGCCAACTAATAATAATACTACGAATAACAATAACAAGCTACGACAGCACATACCGGCAACCTGAAGCGATCAACACAGTTTTCCAGTTTGGTCACGTGAAGTTCGACATATACCGTATTCTTTTGTTGCATCAATAATAGCCATAGATGTAAATATTTTATTTCTGAATCCATATTGACCTTCATTAATCAGTTTATATTTTTCAACACATTTTTCTTATCAAGTATTAAATATCTTTTCTAGAAGTTTTGAAAAGATTTCTTGGCCGTTCTTATTATATCAGTTAACTTATTTTTATACAACTTATATCTAATCTCTGCTTCTTTTGTTTTCAATTTAATTTAGTTTAAAATCTGACCTGCTTTCTGTGTAAAATTTCAGCTCATTTACAATTTAAATGTTATCTATTCTCTGTTACAGCAGGTTGATGTTATAGCTGCAGTCAATTACATCTTTTATCTCTCTTTATCTCTTTGCTTAAATCACTTCTCAGCCGCAAAGCATCCGCCACAAAAAGGAACCCGACAGCTTTTAAACCAATAAAAAATAATCATTAATCCCCATAAGCTTTTCTTAATAACCAAACTAAGGTCATCATCTCTTTTTAAAACATTCCTCAGCTGCTTGACATTTGGGTGATTCTCACGAAAACTTTGTTTTAAAAATGTCAAGCATGAAAATGTAAAAATTGCTTAAATTTACTTTTTTCCCCACCAGACATTGAAAAACAAATTCTGGAGTAAATGGGAACATTAATTTAAAAACTTTTACTTAGTATTTAACACTTTTTGTAGCATAATTTAAAAAATTAGTCCTCAAAAATCTCATTACCGCAACAGTCAAAAAACATCAACACTGCCATATTTTCAAAATGACATGACAAACCTGAAAGAACATAATTTGGAGATTCTGCACATGCATTTAAAATCAAAGTATTATGCTTCTATTAATTAAATTAACATTTAATAAGCATCTGTTGCGGTAATGATAATCAAAATGTCATGTAAACATTCTGACAAGACAATATTTCAAATTAACTGTAAAAAAATGATCTTACCTGGTAGCCATCTTGAAGTAACTGGTCCATGTGCTTGGTCACTCAAAATCAAACTTTATTAAAATTCTGTATGTGTGCTTAAACTGTTCTCAAAAAGTGTTGCGGAGGATGAGAACATCAGGCATGGACACATCATTTTCCTTAGTTTTCTTCATTATTATTGTACATGAATATTCTTTAAAAAATTTTTCTGTCATTTAAAGTAGTCTAGCAAAACATCCATTTATTTTTTTTCTTAATATTTTTGTGTTAATTTGATTAAATTACAACGTAACGCATGTTCAAACACAGCCGGACACATTGCGGTAATGAGAATTTCAGCAGAAAATGACATAAAATGTACAATTATAAATTCTTATGTTGAAATCACACATTGTGAAAGGTAGAACACAGTATTGTGTTAATTCTGATGCTTTTTAATGTTACTATATTACACATTTTAAAGCTAAAATCATTAGTGCCGTGGTGTTTCAATGGTTTCGTGAGAATCACCCATTTAGTCCCAACAAGGTTAAATCAATATAAACCAAGATGTATTTTTTAATATAATAACATGGACTGCAGATGTCTGAGAAGAGATCTGCATTTAAGTCAGGCTTTTCACAAGGATTTTTTTCCATTTATATATAAATTTGGCCTGGCTGTGAAATCTGTCTGCACAGTTGTGATCAATGTTGTCTCCCCTCATCTTAAGAAACAAATACATGTTATTTTCGACAAGGTATTTGTTTCAGAGATAAGTTTAGCACTAGCCAAATTGATAAATAACTATAGACCGGAAGTTCACTTCAGTTCAGCCGCATAACAGCGACAACGCATGTGCGTCCCATGAAACCATCTATACAGTAATATATTGATTTTTAAATAAAGATTATTTGCCTTGCCACCATTTCTGCTCATGCTCTTTGGTTTGTTAAGAGTATAGGCCAAACAAAATTGACTGTTAAGAGGCGAACCATTTGCGCATACAGTATGTTCGTTTTCAGCTTCAAAGTTCAATAGACAGAAACGTAAGACAAAGGGCCCTATTTTACCAATCCAATTGTCTAAAGCACATATGGGCACAGCCTAAACTGACGTGTCCGAATCCACTTTTTCTAATTTAATGACAGGAAAATGTTTTTCGTGCCATGTGCACGACCGATAAGGGTTGTTCCTATTCTTGTAATGTATAAAATACAGAAAGGAATAATTAAATCATAACTGTATTTTATGGTGTTATTTAGAAAAGCAAATGATTAACAATTGCATTTCCAGTGTACTCAAGGCTAGGTCATAATAAAGATCCCACAAGTTTCATCAAACTTCCAGGGAAGAGATGATGAAAATTCTTCCTTCTTCCCCTCCTCTCAATGTTTGTTGACATGTAAAATTTAAGATGTTACTTTCTTTTTGTCAGCATAGTTATTACCCACAAATTTTCTAATTTATGTAAAATATTTTTTTCACAAACAATCAACAGGACCCATAAATGTTTTCCAGCTAAATGTTTTATCTGATATAAATGTTTCTTTGCACTTAACACAACGATGTATTCACAGGTGAGCGTGACTCCGCCCCCTCATCATTTTAATGGCAAACCTCAGACTTAAAAACCAGCAACCTGTGCCAGGGTAACCACTCACACACTGCATTTGTTGATTTTATTCAAACACATTTGATAAATAGGCGGAATGAGCAACGTTGCAAAGTTTCTTGCTAAAAGACAGGGTAGAGAAGACGGTGTTGGAACAAACAAGAATGCGATACCATTCAACAAGCAGGACTACCAGAGACTGAAACGTAAATGTTTGCAGAAAAAAACATTGTTATGTGATCCGTTCTTCCTTCCAGGATCTGAATCTCTGGGCTACGAGAAACTGGGACAGAATTCCCTTAAGGCACAAGGAGTGGAGTGGAAAAGGCCAAAGGTTATATAATGTTTGTGTGTTTACATGTTTGGATATACAGGATTTTTGCACAACTGTCCTCAAAGCAGACTTACACATCATCTAACACTGCAAGAAAAGCACATCTATAATTACACCTCCAGCATTATGTTGCCTTGTGCTATTTCTACAGTACCTGTCATTTACCTTCACCCATTATGCTGTTATTTCATTGTTGTCATTAACACGTGCTTTTGTTTTTGTGTCTGAATCAGTGACCTGAAAACAGTGCGGTTGAGAATTATTTAAATTTGATTCAATTCTGATTTTGTCTATCTAATCTGATTCATATCAAATTCACAGTTACAATTTCTATGTTGTAAAAATAGTTGAATATCAAACCATATGGTGTATATGGTGCCCCAGCAGGTGCTTTCATTTGTGTTACCATAGTATCCATAATTTAATGTGTTATTTTAAGTAAAACTACAATTTTCTTGCTTGACAAAATGTTGTACCAGTGTACTTTTCCTGAGTTTTGCACCTATATGAAATAATTGGACCTCTAATATATGCCTTCATAATGATATTTAAATCAGATACAATACTGTTAGGCCTATATTAAAAAGGTTTTCCCTTTTTTACCACACAAGCCACAGCATATGAAAAAAAATGTGTTTAACCATTTATGTAGGCTGTTTGATAAGAGCAAATATAAGATTGTTATTCATGGTCGCCATTAGGCACAAAAAGTTATAATACTTTTTTAATCTTTAATCTATTAAAGGACCTGTGTACAAACCCTCAGTTTATTGTGGATGGTGCCAAGCGGACTGACATCTGCCAAGGGGAATTAGGTAAACTTAAGATACATGTCATGGTTTAGGGAGAGTCATGTAGTGATCCCACATGCACATTTATAACTAAACTAATAAACTTGTGACAATTACATACTTTGTGTTAATAATAAACCTAAAATGCAAATTAATAAATATAGACTCTAAATTCTGTTGTGTTATTTTTAACCTAGTGCTGGGTAAATATTGGTTAATAAATAAACCTATGCTGGGTTGTTTCAACTCATGGTTGGGTTATCAACAACCCAGCTTCTTGCCCGGTGTTCGAACCCCTTAAACCCTTGTGTATTGTTCAATTCTGGCCCTCCTCCCCTCATCTCGACTTCCTGCTCCCCCCGTCTCGGGTTCCCAGCCTGCTGCAGTGTCCCCTGTCTCGGCTTTCCAGCACGCTGCAGCGGCCCCCTGTCTTGCCTCCACTGCCACTGTTTTGGTCCCTGTCTCTTCTCCACAGCTGGATGCAGCGCCACCTATCTCGGTTTCCCAGCCCACTGGAGCTCCCCTCTCGGCTTCCAAGCCCACTGCAGTGATCCCTGTCTTGGTCCCTGTCTTGCGTCCGCTGCCAGTTGCAGTGCCCCCTGTCTTGGTCCCTGTCTCTGCTTCACAGCTGGATGCAGCGCCCCCTGTCTCGGTTTCCCAGCCCACTGGAGCTCCCCTCTCGACTTCCAAGCCCACTGCAGTGATCCCTGTCTTGGTCCCTGTCTTGCCTCCGCTGCCAGTTGCAGTGCCCCCTGTCTTGGTCCCTGTCTCTGCTTCACAGCTGGATGCAGCGCCCCCTGTCTCGGTTTCCCAGCCCACTGGAGCTCCCCTCTCGGCTTCCAAGCCCACTGCAGTGATCCCTGTCTTGGTCCCTGTCTTGCCTCCGCTGCCAGTTGCAGTGCCCCCTGTCTTGGTCCCTGTCTCTGCTTCACAGCTGGATGCAGCGCCCCCTGTCTCGGCTTCCAAGCCCACTGCAGTGATCCCTGTCTTGGTCCCTGTCTTGCCTCCGCTGCCAGTTGCTGCACCCCCTGTCTTGGTCTCTGCCTCACCATCTGTGTCTGCCTTCATCTCCATGTCTTCCTTGGACTCTCCTCCCTACCCTGCCAGCCCTGATTTGCCTCAATCAACTCCATTGTCTGCCCCTTTTACTCACTGGAACCCCTCCTTGTCCCCTTTTGTGCCCCCTGTCATCGCTGCCTCAGCCCTGCCACAGTTTACCCCCTTTGGACCTGGCTTTCACAAGGCCCCGGCTAAACCCGCCCAGATTCCTCAACCATATCCTGCACTGTCCGGTTCCAAGAATTCTTCCCCACCCAGCTCTGCCCCACCTGGAACTCCCCCAGTGAATTTTTTTGTTCCCCTGCCTGCTCCCCTGTGTGTTGTTTTTATTATGTCACCCTAACCCTGTCATTGTTTGTTCTTGTTAACCGTTATTGTTATTTGTTATGTTTTGTTGAAAGCACTCTTTTTGTTTACTCAGGCCATGTGCTTTCTATCTCCCGCTCTATCATCTCCACATTAATTATCCTATTATGGTTTGATTAATGTCACCTGTTGCCCTCATTAGTTTTCCCCTATTTAATGCCCTTGTGTTTGCTGTCTTGTGCCGGTTCATTTTGAGAGTATTCATGTGAAAGTTTGGTACATGTTAAACTGTAGTCGAATAAGGTCTAGTTTAGGTTTTAGTCCTGTCCAGTCTCTTGTTGTCTTTGTTTGCCTGTTTTACCACCTTCTGGGTTTTTGTTTTCTTATTAAATTTACCTGCTGCCTGCGCCTGGGTTCTCATGACTTTTGATCTCTGTGCAGGTGACTGTTGGCTTATGGCAGCCATTGCATCTCTGACTCTAAACAACAACATTCTGGAGCGCGTTGTTCCACCTGATCAGAGCTTTTCGGACGGATATGCCGGCATCTTTCACTTTCAGGTCAGATTTGTTATTAACATTCAGTGGGGTCCATAAATCTGCAACCAACCATTTGTAAGATATTTGCATTAAAATATCCTAAATCCACAAGCGTAGTGTGGCTTATTGGTATTTTGTTCACTTTATTGTATTTTGAATCCAGACAAATATGTCCGGCACTGATTCGATTGTCACTTGATTTGAAATGATGACTATTTTCACTTTCTTATTATAAAGGAGAGGTTACTGAACCAAATGAAATGTGGTTCTTTACCTAAAGTGAACACAGAGATTATCAAAAAGTCTGCTTGTATCAGTTCCATTTAAAACATGTCTGACAATAAAAGAGGGTCCGACTGATGTCATTCTGTTCTCTCTGTAGTTGTGGCAGTATGGTGAATGGGTGGATGTTGTCATTGATGACCGTCTGCCTACCAAAGATGGAAAGCTGCTGTTTGTTTGTTCAACAGAGCGTTCAGAGTTCTGGAGCGCCCTGCTGGAGAAGGACTATGCAAAGTGAGTGTGTGTATGAAATATAGAGAGGTACAAGACATGTGTTTATTTATAATGAAAAATTTTGGAGAAATTAAAAATGATAGGTAGGCAAAATCATAGTGGACATTAGGGCTGGGTAAAAATATCGATTCATCAATGCATTGCAATTATTTGTTTCTCAATTCAATATCGATTCATCAAATCCTATGAATCGATTCAGCCCCCCACGCCAGTGGCGGCGCTGTGGGCAACACTCTAATGAGAGCGTTCAGCGTTGTACAAGACGTGCTTTATCAAAACAGAAAGATCAAAGATGGCAAACAGCAGCACTTCTTTCAAGCCTGCACATCAAAGTGATCAAACATTAGTAATACTACACACATTATTTAAAAATATACTCAGGTACTTAATTGTCTATAAATTAATTGTCTTAATGTCAATATCGAATCGAATTGAAGCATCAAGAATCGAAATCGAATCGAATTGTGAAATTCCTAACAATACCCAGCCCTAGTGGACATTATAGAATTCACTCATTCAATCCCACAATGCACCACAATAATGAGTGTAGCTAGCTGCTACTCGACCACTGAGGCTCTCACTCGTTTTTATCCACTCATTCCAGTGAACTATATTAGTGGACTAATGTAGGGAATAGTGAACGACAGTACCGAGGGCTATTTTCGGCCGCAGTGTGCATGGAATTGATTACGTGTCGCATATCTGACTTCTACTCTGCCAAGTATTAAATAACAATTAGTTTGTGTGGCTTAACTAGTAGAGCATGACATTAACAACACCAAGATAATAGGTTTGAATCATAAGAAAACACAAACAACTAAACCTCTTAAAGATTAAACCTAATTTACACAATGCTGGCTAAAGTAGTTAGGTAGTAAATGAAGAGTTTGGTTCCAAAATGCGATAAACGTTATTTAAAAAAAAAGGTTACGGCCAAAATCAGTATTGTATCTGGTCAGTATTAAGCCTGAGATACACTGCACGGTCATTAGCTGTCCCAGACGAAAGATTGCCATCATGAAACAATTGTCGCTTCTAACTATCGTTTCTGTGATCGTTGCTCTTCATCTGTGGTCCTGTGTCGTACAGCGAGAGAAGTTCAAAGAAGGCCGTTTACCTGGTCCAAAGATAGCTTACGACAGTGTCAGAAATTCAGCATGATCACCGCTGAGTGTGTTTGCTGCTACGACCTGCATACTAGTATTTGTTTACCACTAGCGCATGCTGGTGACGTTGTGCTAACGTGTGACGCAGCCGCCGAAGCTTCCGCGTCATCATCATGCAGTCAACATGCTTGTCGTACCCAAGTTTAAACGATCCATATCGCACAGTGTGATAAAGTAATGAACTTACAGGTGTGCAAAAATCCTGCAGTGTATTCTGGAATTTAAAAAGCAAATTGTTAATTTTACGCAAAATCTCACTGACCCCAGGTGATCTTATGAAAAACTTTCCTCTATTTTACTCGAAGCCAATGAAAATCGAGCAGGACCAAAACATTTTACAGCTGATCGCTGTAAAAAAAAGTTCAGCGAGGTCCCAATGATGACAGCAGCAATGGCAGTGTTCTTAATATGACAAAGTGTTTTGATTAATGCCATTAATGTTTATTTTTTAATCATTGTATACCACTAGTCAACTAAATGAATATAACATGAATGCACATTTATATATTGATTCAATAGATTTATAACATTGTGAAAAAAAAGCATTTTGTGGAAAAAATGATCAGTTTTTATAATAAATCTTTAAAAATCTAATTATGGATTTAAATTTTTTATGTTTTTATAACGTAAAGATGCTATGTGAAAGTTTGTAACAGAAAATGGTGGTTTTCATCTTGTCACTTTCTTGGTATAGAAAACACATTTTTACCGAAATTAATCAAAATGGATTTATTGCGTTTTTGAACCAAACTCTTCAAATATACCCAAATAAAAATGCAGAGCCATAACTTGAGCTATATTACTAACTGTGTTCATGTAGCTCAGTTATTAGAGCATTGTACAATGATCATGGTTTTGTTTTCTAGGAAACACACATACGGATATAAAGGTGTATCTTTGGTTAAGTCGCTTTGAATAAGAGCTTGACACCCGGTTTCATAAGCTCAGATCGGTTTAAGCTCTCTACAGGGCTCCAGACTAACTTTTTCACTAGGAGCACAGTGGTCCCCAACTGAAAATTTTAGGGGTGCAACCAGAAAATTTAGGGGCACACAATGTAAATGTAAAATGCTAAGTTGCTAACCAAATATTCACATTTCTACTAATTTCCACTGAACTTTTACTAATAAATGCTTTAATGATAGATGCTGAAAGTACAATGTGCTGTTTCAAATTCAGTGTCACATCACAAAAAAAAGGGTCAAATTTACTGGTCTCACATGCGACTGGATGTAAAATTCAGTGGCACACTCTCAAAATTTGGTGGCAGTCTGGAGCCCTGCTCTATATACAGGTACACTTCAAGGAGGAACGGGGAAATTATCTCAGAATAAGACTTGTAAAATTCAGCCGTTATACTGTCATTACCAGGTGACTTGTTACATTTTAGTTGAGAAATTCCTTCCTTAAACTCATCGACACTAATTGGTGAATCACAAAAAACTTTTTCATCCTGATTGATGGAATTAACAAAACCAAGGTGCTTACAGAAAGTATCTAAATCAGCTACATTAAATTTAGAACTATAGAGTTTTTAGTAAAATTTGTAACAATATTGGGAAATTTCTTTAAGATTTTCTGAGACAGACCCCTCAATATTTAGTTGATAAATAGAATTGTATTTAGCCCTAGTTTTCTCAAGTTTGAAAAAATAAGATGACATCTGTTCTCCAAATTCTAGCCACCTCTGCCTTGCCCTAATGAAAGCACCTTTTGATCTTAATTTATACAAATCATCTAGCTTAATTTGCAAGTCAACGAAATATGCTCTTTGACTATCTGACAAATTTTCTGGTAAAATCCGGGTAATAGACGAAATTTCACTGACAACTTCCAATTCTTTAATCCGTTTTGGTTTAGCCAAATTAGAACTATATTTTAAATATTTTCCTATTTCAAACTTTAGCAGTTCCCAATTGGTACCCTATTCATTTTCTTTTTTTTAGCTTTACTCCAATAATACCCAATGATTATTTCCAGCTCTGACTTAACCTCATTATGGCTTAGTAAAAAGCAACATTTTATTACAAACAGCCTTATGATCTGTTAGTGGAGTCGCCAAGATATCCACACAAATATTGTCCTTGTCGAGACTTCTGGAGATTAACCAAAAATCAATTTGCGAAAGTCTGGATTAATTTTTATTGCTCCATGTGTACACTCTATCATTTATGTTCTTAACCCTCCATATATCTATAAGATCAAACCTATTCATAAATGCTATCAAAGCAGAGTTTGAATTTGTTGGTCGACCAGGTGGCCACCTATCAAGGGTTTAATTTAAATCAACTTTAAAATCACCACCAATCAAGTAGGCGTTTGGAAATTTTGACTGCCAATAAGCAAGTTTATCTTCCATAACAAATAATAACTGATCATTCTCAGGTCTAACAATGATAAGATTCACATTATAACACGTTAAAACTAACAAAATAAAGTGCCCATGCTCATCACAGTATGTATGTAAAACATCCCCTGCAAAATTATTTTTTAAACAAGAAACTCCTGCTGAATGCTCCGAACCATGAGAGAACCATATCTCGCTACCCCACTGAGATTTCCAAAAACCTATATCAGTATCTTTAGAATGTGACTCTTGAAAAAATACAAAGTCAGAACCAAACTGTCTGGTAAACAAAAATAAGGCTTTACACTTAACAGCCTCTCTTAAACCCCTGGCGTTTAAAGTAGGGATGGGCATTTTCCAGTAATTTACTATTCGAATATTTAAGCTCATAAAGTACGAATATTCGAATATTCGTTTATTTAAATTATGTTAATTAAGACATGCGTGTTTTGTATTTTTCATTTTGTCATAATTATACAGAATGCGTATAATTAGGAAATACCCACAACAAGCTAAACTTATATTCTGTATGTATATATATGTATGTATTTTTAAGTTGAAAACAATGTAAAAAAATATATATTTTCTTAAATTCTGCTTAAAAATAAAGGCGTTAAAACCCCAAGCGGAGCGAAGTCTGAGTCAAATCCTTAGTTTCAAGTCGGTCAGTATGAATTCATTACTGTTTGATCTTACATACATTATATTATACCAAATATTATATACTAACCCCATATCTAAGCGAAGTTTGAGGACTTGCGAAGTTTAAAGTTTGAGGACTTGACAAAGTAGGCTATCATCATTTAAAAAGACTCAAAACAAGAGCCCGGAGCAAACGAAAAAAACACATCTACATAACCGACTGCTCAGTCGCCATATAAATATCTTCTCAGTTTAGTTTGACATGTATTTGTGAATAAAGAAACCATTTTTACCCTACCTGCTTCGGTGAAAGCCTGTTCTTCTGACTAGATACAATAATGACGGTGCTGCAGAGAAAACTCTTCCTCGTGATGATGGTTCTCCGATAAAAACAACAGATGGATTGAACAAGATTGAATATCTGTATTTAACATTATTTTACAAATAACGTAAGCGGATCGATACCTTATTGTTGACTGTGCAAAGTTACTAACATAAGCTTAATTTAACAACATTTCTCAAAGACGGAGCTTTGCTTTCAAACTGCCATGTGCAGTTATCCGCTTCATTTTCGAAAGAGCACCACATATAATAAATGTTCTCCATTTCATTTCATTCTCCGTGTCTGTCTCGTTATTAACAAAATAAAGTAGACTTTATAACAGAAAGCTTACAAATCTCTCATGATGTGTTGACGCGGGCGGCGGAGAAGCACGTTTAATAACACGTTTGTTTATGATCAAAGTTACACAGCTCCAATTTAAGTTATTTTTGGGTGCAATAACTTTTACATTGAATGTCAAGTCTGTGTTTTAGCAAAAAAGTGTATGTGTCTAAAAATACGTACATAACATAGGCTAAATCGTTTACATCTGTGGTTCACCCCAAACTATGATAAAACCTTACACTAATCTCACAAAATCACGTATTCCATAAGTATGTAATCATGTCAGTGCAATTTAGACAAGTCCAATGGAATCATGGGGTAAGACACCAAGATTACTTGGCTAGGTCAAATAATGAAGGAATTAGGATATTTTAAGGGCTTCCTGCCTGTCTTGGACACCATCTTTAAAAATTACCTTTCTAGTGGTCAAACTTTGGTAAACTTGTCCTAAATGTTATTAAGGACACCTAACACTACAAAAAACAGCTGTGAAACCTTTTGTTAGAATCTTTTTAGGGTTAGGTGTATTTTTTTATATATGCAGACTTGCCCTGTGAATCTGATGGGGAGAGACCTCATGTGTAAAATGAATGTTCAGTTTAACTGCAGGAAGGGAGGGGTAAAGATTTCATGCTGGGAAATGACAATGTGTGAAACCATGGTACTGAAATGGCTGTATGTATACGAGTGGGCATGCCACTAGCAACTCGAAAATGCATGTTTCATGATTGCTGCAGATTTACACTGCACTTTACATATTTCTGTGGGTTGAGAGAAAGGTTTTTTATGGGGAATGAGGAACTGAAACTAAGGAATTGGCATGACTAATAATGTGTGTGTAGCTCTCGTACAACTAAACAAAACCCAAAAGATGATGTAATGTACAATGTTAAAGGAGCTGTCCCCCTAAACACAGGATCATGTCTATATTGGGTTTGTCGGTCCATGACCAATTGTGGACATCTATTCAAACCAACCATGACCCTACTTGGATGTCATATTTACGGGCAACATTTGACGTTTGAACTGGGTAATTTTTTGGACGTCATTTGGACGTCTACACTCTAAAAATGGCTGGGTTATTTTTTAACCCAAAATGCTGGGTTGAGTCTGTTGGGTTGTTTTGCTAGGTTAATTTTTAACATTTTAAACACTTTTTGGGTAGTTTCAGTTTTCTAGGTGTTGGGTTAAAACTGCTGGGTTATTATGCTGGGTTGTTTGAAGAGATCATGTGCTTCGCGCCCTTGATGTTTGAATGTGCTCAGCAACGGTCGTCGTGAAAGGACAGTGTCACTGGAAGCAGTTGTTTCAAGGTAAGTTTATATGTTTTTGTAAACATTTCATGAATATAAACAAGATTATAACATTTTGCGAGACAGCAACGTGTTAATTTATACAGACTAAGACGACGGGTGTAATTTAGAGGAATGACGACTGTTACCTCAGATCGCCATTTACACAAATTGACTCGAATAATCGTTCTAAGATGTTTAATATGGCATATTAATAAAATTAATAAAATTAATAAAATCGATGTTACAAAATCCCCATCATACGGTTGATTACGTTAACTCATGTCGCGTTATTTACTCACTGATTTCCACGTGTAGATCCAGAACTGTGTTTTCAACCATGATAAGTACATTCCAAAAGCGGTCTTTTTTTCTTACAACGCGTTGTGTTTCTCGTTTCATGTGTTACAATACTGATAAATCTACAAGGTATTTAGTATATAACATCCTGAAGACTTCTCAGTTTTTCAAAATAAAAGATAAAAGTCGAGTTTATAGAGTAAGTAGATCCTGTCGGGTCAAAAGTAACACTTGTTAGTTTTGTCCCGCTGCTAATACTGTGTATAATATGGTAAAAAATTGATATTATTCTAATTTGATTTAATTTTATTTTCATAGTGTTCAAACTATTAATTTTTTTTTTAGTCTCAGCAATTTAAGTTTGTACTGTTGGTTGCTTTTGAAACATTTGATAAAACTGAAATTTAAAATAAAAATGTAATTTAATTATTTTTTACAAAGATAAATGACAAAATAAGTTTGCAGTTACATATTAAAGAGGTCATAGTCATATATATTTAATAAAAACAACTGTAACACAAAAATCTATCATGTTTTGTTGTGTTACTTTTGACCCAGCTGTGTGTTACTTTTGTCCCTGCTGTCAAGGTCAAAAGTAACAATTCACTACTCTTGTTTAAAGTGAAATTATACAGAAGTCGTTTTACATTTGTTCAAAATTCCAGCTGGTTTTGATAGACCACAACAAAAATATATCTCTGTCTAAAACATTAACTTTTAAAATTAAGTTTTTCTGAAAATGTCCCCTGCTCACCCCTATTTATGTTAAGTGAAGTCAAGAAAGACTCATATATATATATTTTAGTTTTTTAAAACACAACAGTTCAACTTAAAATGTCAGGAGATACATTGTTGACGTTAGTGTTAAAAATGCACTTCCAATAAAGTGAGTGTTGGCAAAACCGGTTGTCATTTTTAATGTTGAGGCAGTGTTGGCAGCTACTGGAATGTAACTAACAAAGTAACTTGTAATCTAACTTTTAAAATCAAGTAATCTGTAAAGTAACTTAGTTACTTTTTAAAGGAGTAATCAGTAATCAGTAATCAGATTACTTTTTCAAAGTAACTGTGGCATCACTGCCGACGACAGGCCATTGCATTTTTGGGAAAAAAAATCTCACACGTGGTGGTAATGCGGCCAAGGATGCAAAAGAAAGTCTTATAATTTTTATAAAATGTATAATTCACTTGGCCCACATGGTTTTCTGAACACTTAAATCTGATCATTTAGTTCAGACCACTAAAAGTTTTTTCCTCTTTTGTAGATTGCAACAAATGTGGTGGAAGTTCTTCTCTGGACAGAATCCTCGAAATCCTTTCCTTTATTTCCTGGCCATGGGAAACATGCAACAGATCTCTCAATCTTTTTTTCTCAATCAGTCTCTCTGAATACGGACGTGACTGAAACTGCCATTCGGCCAAGATGGCGACGGCACACACCGCCTACTTTAGGCTTCAAAAATGCTCTTCACAACCAATGGGTGACATCACGGACACTACTTTCATATTTTTTTACAGTCTATGGTTTAAAGGCATTTTACGTGCTTGAAAATAAATACCCCAGGCAATGTGCATCTACTATAGTCTGTCATTTTCCAAATGGATGAATCCTCTGCGGTTCGGTTCCTTTGTACATCTTTGTTCGTGAGGAGTAACTTTAATAAATGAAGTATTTTTAGTCAAATACAGTCCATACTCTGAAACTTGGAACATCTGTTCTGTAAAAAACTTTACACATCTGTAAATGATTTTACTTTTAATTTAACAATTACATTGTTTATTTTCTTACACTACTGCAGTTTTGTTTATGTACATTTCAGTATTTCATATATATTGTATATACTTATACACAAATTCTGTCTTAAATTCAAACGAATTGATTCAACCTGTTACATTGTTACTTCAATGTGCATAATTTCTGATATTTAATAAATATATTTATACTTGATGTCAGTAAGCAGTCATTTAAATGATTTTGCAACTGCCAACTGTAAAAATTTAAGAGTTTGTAGTTATTTTGAAGTCAAATAAACATTTATTTGGTGTTCACAATGGTCTTGATTTACAATAAAGCAAATGATAAAAATAACCCAGCAAGAATAACCCAAACCCAGAATATTAATCTCATAAGTGGTTAAAATGACTACACGTTGGGTTTTTTCAACAACCCAACCTGCTGGGTTAAAAAGTAACCCAACGTTTTGGGTTACTTTAACCCAGCATGTGTTCTGTCCAATATTTACCCAGCGCTGGGTTGCCAATTGGGTTGTTTTTAACCCAACCATTTTTAGAGTGTAGGATTAAACCTTCATCAATAGACAAAATGAAATTTCTTCTACACAGTATCATCATAGGCTTTAGTAGTTTTTCGAACAACAAATTTATAGTCTTCTCCATCTGCAATATTACCCTAGAAATATTCATCAGTAAGTACAGATTGAATCATTTTCTTTGTCATTTTTGACACACATTGTATCACACAAGTCAAACACATGCATATCAGTAAGAGAACAGATAATATTGGAACAAATATTATCAACAGTTTTTTCCCACCAAGACCCTCCAAACAACCATTGCGTCATATCCTTAGTTGTAACATAGTCTTTTTCCATTGCGTTACTCTTAAACTGGCGTTAAGGAGTCCTGGTGTATATGCAGATGTAGATGTTTGAAGAAAATATTGACATACCCAACAATTGGAAATATTAGGCATCTTATCGTATGTATGAGCTAAAGTTACTGCCTCATTAAAAATACTTTGATGTTCTAAGCATGGATGGAATAATGGATCTGAATTTTAAATCAGAATAGAAATCAACACAGAAAATAACATTGTGTTTTGTGTTAGTTTTGCTTATAACCTTCAGTGTAAAAAAAAACTACCATTAAAAATAAAATGTTATATAAAATAGTGTAATAAAAAATAACTTTTATATTAAAACCATTTGCCCTGGCACAATATTATGTTGTCATATTAGCCATAAAGGCAGCAAAGCCTTTCTTTGTGGGGAAAAACTTTACACCAAATGAGAAAATCTATTAGTTAAAACATCTTGATAACCCTTGTATTTAGGTTTAAGGTTATGAAGTCACACTGCAATTCACGAATTCACAAAACAGCCCTCAGGTGTTCTGCTTACAACTCATATAATTTGGGGTTCCAAATTGTGTTTTTGACAAGTTACGTATATCACAAACAATTTCTTTTGCATGTTTCCTAAAACCCCTCGCCCAACAATTTGCATTAAAATGTAAAAAAAACGTCTAAGCGTCCAACACTGTGTATCTGTGTGACCAAATAAGGAAAAGGCTTTTGGAGTTATGAATCAGTGTTAAAATTACTATTTTCAATCCGTTCTCATTTCTCCTTTCTGGAGCATTACATTTGAAAATCAGCTATGTCTGTGAGCTCTGAGTAGTTTGTCACCATAGATGACACATTTGAGCTGTAAGAGTCTCTCTGCCGTTTATGCGGCTGGCAACCGTAGCTGCCTGGTCAGCAAGGGTACTCCCTTCAATCTCACTAGAATCTCCCATCAGGTGGGCTTTTACCGCAACCTGTTCCCGGGACATCTCAGGAAACCTCTCTGCTGCCAACCTGCTCGAGAGTTATGCACAGCTCCGCAGACATAACAAAAAAATTAAAGATAAATGTTAGGTTTTCTGTTACTAGTCAATTCACATGTTTTTTTGTGATTTTGCCGTTTATTTTCCTAACAATCAAATTGGAATTTTTAAGTTACAGATTGTTTAAGTATTCATCAACACTTAATGTTTGTATAATATCTATACAGTCATGGCTGTTTGGAATTGCTTCAGACAAACCAAGTAATTTAGCTGGATATGTTTTATACAAATGGTACATGCCTTACAAACATTTTTTAAGTAAATATTGAATCCATAGGCAATGAAATGCTCTTCTATTAACTTAACCATAACCATCCCCGCTGTTGAGACATGACAAAGTCAGTGGCTCAAAATCGCTGCATTAAGTACTTCTCTGGCAGGGTCCTATAGACCAGGGGTTTTCAAACTTTTTGTGTGTGTGGACCACTATTTGTAATCAAGAATTTTTGCGGACCACCTAATACTCATTATAAAATATGTCTACACAAAGTCCTGAATTAATCTGCACATCTTAATAGTCTTACTAGCACTAAAACTATAACTGGTCATCACATCTAGAAAAATAGGATTGACTACATTTTACCAAAACAAGATAGTAATTTGATGATGCAGCTTGATGATGCAGTAACCAAAGGTCATATGATAACAAAAGAACATTCTACGCACTACTTTACCTTGGCAGTATTTTTAAATAGCTAGTCAGATTAATAAGATTCTAAGCAAATGATTATATATTCATAAATCTAAACCAATGATTACATTCATAAATGGTAACATAAAACATTTCAAATATGTAATTAGAAATACATTTTCTCCAACACACACAAGCCGCTCTTTGCAGATTGGCAGGATGTGCATTTATTTGCAGCTCATTGTGCACACACAGCAGATTGTGGTAGTCATGAGAACGTATAGTTTTCAGAGACGTGACAAAACGTATTTTACAAGAAAACATTTTTACATTTTCGTTTTTTTTAATGCCATTACAGGAAGACCCTAGCGTAGGCATACCCAACCCAGAGTTGCCATTCACACAAATCATATACGAGAGAAAGGGGATCATGGTTTCTGTGCTACTGCAGCAACAAACTGACAGATTGCGCCCGGTGCCCAACATCACTGTCAAAAGCTGCACCACTGTAAACCCAAAAACTCTTCTCACCTCTCCAGAGGATGGAGAACCACATTGTAGAGTGAGCATACTTGAACAAATATGCATGCCCAGACCTGACCTGACTTACTATCCAAAAAGACAACATTGACTTGACTTTTTATGTAGATGGGTCCTTATCTAAAGAAACTGGACGTAAGTTCCTGAAGGCTGATGGAAAGCCTATTTTAAATAGCTAACAGGTTTTAGACATGTTAGACTACATTATGTTACCTTATGAAGTTTCCATATGTAAATGTCTAGTGCACCTAGTCATCATGAAACTCTTGTGTTATTGTGCATTGGTGTCATAATAAGGGCAGCTGCACAAGAGCTTATTATTTTGTCACCTATTAGCCTTGACCCTATTGAAATAGTAGCCATCTAAGGTCAACCAGTACAATTTTTCTGTGACCCTATAGGGGTCGGTATTACATTTTAATTTTGGGGAAAGGCGTAGCCAATACTATGGGGAAATGTATTTCTGTAAAGACCAATGTGATATATGTCACATTTCTTATAAAAGAGATTTGTACAACAACGTACAAATACTGTCTTTATTATTTAGCCTCCCGGTACAACAGTACACATTTTGCCCTGAACATTACATTTCCCCAACACAACATAACGTCACATCCTCCCCCCACCACGCCTCTTCCCGATACGTCACCTCTGTTACTTCCATTATACCACATCTCCCTTTCTTTGATAACAAAGGGTGGACTATCTTTGTCTCTGCAGGTCTTTTTATTTTTTTCTGCCCGTTTATTCTGCCCTTTTGCTGGAAGACCTGTCCCTGTTTCACACACACAAAACAGAAATAAATAACTTACACATTACCATACTCTGAACTATTCCTTTAGCAGGCTGTGTTCTTCATAACTTAACTCTCAGGTTCCCGACAAATGTAAACAGTAAAGCAGAACAATTTCACACTTTTTTTTTTACATAAAATCACAAATCAAGTCTCTGAGGCTTTCTAACCTCTCTCCCACACCTGGTCCGCACAGTCTTTGTGGTGGCACCCTCTGTTGGAGCTGGCTCTGGTGATGTTGTCACTGATGGATTTTCTCCCACCAGTGGCTCATCAGTGTCGATAACCCCACTTTTGGTCTGCAGTGGCACCAAGTGATGCCGGTTCCTCCTCAGTGTCCCCTGAGGCATCTGGACGATATAAGAGCGAGGGGTTTTGTGTGTATCTAGCACAGTGCCCTGGACTCATGCATCGGTGATCCACACATCCTCCCCAGGTACGAGAGGCTCTAGATTTCTCGCACCATGTCTCTTGTTGAAGAATTTTGTGTCGTTCCTCCTCTTCTCCCTTTCTTTGGCCTCCAGCATGTTGTAGTCAGGCAGAACTGGATTAAGCAGGGTTGGAAGGGCAGGAACTGTAGTGCGGAGCCGCCCCATCAACAGCTCGGCTATAGCCGTTCTGAAGAGGGGTTGCTCTGTAGGCCAGCAAAGTAAGATATGGGTTTGATGCTTTTGTTAGCAGGTTTTTCATAGTCTGTACAGCACGTTCCGCCTCCCCATTGCTTTGGGGAAACTTGGGGCTGCTCTTGATGTGCACAAAACCATACTCTGCTGCAAAGGCTTTAAAGTTGCTACCAGAGAACTGGGGGCCATTGTCACTTTTAAGGATTTCACAAATCCCACAACGAGAAAATATGGATTTCAGGTGCATCACCACATCTGTGGACCTTGTGGGTGACAGCAGGGCAGTTTCCACATACCTTGAGAAGTAATCTACTACTAGTAGATAGATCTTGCCTTTTAGCATGAATAGGTCAGCTCCCAAAGTTTGCCAAGGCCTGTCCGGCATCTCCGTTGGCATCAGCGGCTCTTTGACGTTCTTTCTCTCCTGAATGCAGGTTCTACATTTCAGTACCATGTCATTCAGCTGGCTGCTGAGCCCTGGCCACCATACAGTCTGTTTGGCTCACCCTCTGCATTTTGTGACCCCCAGGTGTCCCTCCTGCAGTATCTGCAGCACATCTCTTTGTAACACGAATGGGATGACAAGCCTTGTGCCCCGCAGCAGCAGTCCATCATGCACGGTCAGCACTGCTCTGTCAGGCCAGTAATGTCTCAGCGCTCCCTGTAATTGGCTTTTGTCAGGCCAGCCGTTTGTGCAGTACTCCATCAGTGCAGAGCATGTGCTGTCTGCCTTTAGGTGCTCGGGTAAGCTGCTTAGATAATCTCCACTGACAGGAATGTTGCTGATGACAGAGTCAACATAGATGTTGGTGTCCTCAAGTAGGCTTGTATCTGTGTATGCTCTTGCTGTTCTTGGTGGAGCATGCGACAAGGTGTCGGCTGTCCACAGGTTCATGCCAGGGACATGATTGACTGTAAAATTGTACCTGGTGGTGGTTCTTTTTGGATAGCAGGTCTCTTAGCACCTTGTCTTTTTTGGCCAGGTTAGGCAAGAAGCGGCCCAGCTGATTGACCATGCCCAGGAAACTTCTAAGTTCGCTGACATTTTTGGGTGCGTCCATCTCTTGCACTGCTCTTGTCTTTTCCGGATCTGGCTTCACTCCGTCTGCTGAAATCACATGACCCAGGAATTTGACTGTATGGCGTGTGAGCTCACATTTGTCCATGTTGAGCGTAATGCCGGCCTTTTGTGCCTGCCCTAACACCTTATGTAGCCGCCTATCATGCTCCTCTTGCGTCTGTCCCCAGACCAAGATGTCATCCATATGACACAGTTCCCCCTCCAGACCACCTGTCACTTCAGTCATCATCATCCTTTGAAAGTGCTCGGGGCTGAAGCTATGCCAAAGGGTAGCCTGTTCAAATAATAGCGCCCAAAAGGCGTGATGAAGGTGGTGTATTTGGCAGACTCTATTGTCAGTAGTACTTGCCAAAATCCCATATTTGCATCTAATTTGCTGAAACTTTTGCACCAGCTAGCATGCCCAGAATGTGCTCAACAGAAGGCAGGATAAACTTTTCCCTGCAAACTGATTCATTCATCCTTGTGAAATCCACACAAATACGAACAGTACCTGCTTTTTTGGCACCACCACCATCCCGGCGCACCAATCAGTCGGCTTCTCAATCTTTGTGTTTACGCCCATCCTTTACATATGGTCGATCTCCTCTTTCACTTTACCCATAAGCGACAGAGGGACTCTGCGTGGTGCATGGAGAGGGAAGGGCACAGCCTCTGGCTTTAATTTGATTGAGTATGCCCTCCGAACAAGACCAAGGCCATTACACAACTCCGGATACTGTTGTTTCACTGATTCCAAAGTGATGCTGTCAACCCTGCGCACAAGCTGGAGCTGTTCTATAGCCGACCTTCCCAGCAGTGCAGTGTGCAGGTTTTTTACAACATAAATGTCCTCTGTGGCTGTTCTTTTGCCTCTGCGCAGCATTTCCCTGGCTACACCTAGGACAGAGAGCACATTGCCACCTGGCCCAAATAATGGGCGTGTCGACACTGCCAGGCGCTTCACATCAGGTCCCCCTGTAATGTCATGGTACACCTCGGCTGACAGGGCGGTGACATCCGCACCAGTGTTAATTTTAAAGCACAATTTTTTGCTTACTTGTAGCTGCACTGTCCACGGGTCTTTTCCAGCGTCCACGGCTCCCAAAAATAAACTCTTCATCTTTTGTAGTGACAGCATTCAGAGATTTTGCAGAGTTTCTGCACACTTTGCTAAAATGTCCCATTTTGCCACAGTTGTGACACAAAGCATCTGCAGCAGGCATTCTGATTTTCCATTTGGCGGCATTTTCCCACATCTATAACAGGCCTTTGAACTTTTCTGTGGCCGGGTATTAGGTTTATATTTGCCTGGTGTTTGTGCTTGCGGCCGAGGCTTTGAGGGAAATTTGGGTTTTCTGTAATTTTCAGCATGCACAGCATCAACATTGGAGCATTTGCTAGCACCACCATTTTCTCCTCTTAAGTCACACTGCTGTCGTCTAACTTCTTCAAACTGCCTTGTCTTTGTTATAGCAATTTAAAGTCTTAAGTCTCTGTCTTAGCTGTAGCTTTTCTGACAATGAGACGCTTCTCAGCCCGACCACTAACCGGTCGCGTATCAGCTTCTTTTGAAACTCGCCATAATTGCAATGTTCAGCTTATCCATATAGAGCAGTGATAAAGGAATCCACCATTTCTCCCGGCAGTTGCACACGCTGATTGAACTTGGCTCTTTCATATATTACATTCTTTTTTGGCACAAAAAATGCATAAAAGCCCGCCTTAACATCCGTATACTTCTTTCTCTGATCAGTTAGCGTAAGCCCTTTAAGCACTTCTTCGGCTTCATCGCCCATACAATACACTAACGTGTTTACCTGGTTTTCTTCTTGTGTTTGTTAGTTCAGTTTGTTAGATCAGTCTGAATCATAATCTAATGCTTCCTCTTTTTCCTCATTTAGTTTTTTTTAGTAAGATGTCAGACACTGAAGTTGCAGTATTAATTACATTGTTTTAAATACATCCTATAAGACATTTGCAAGCAAAAGATATATCTGAGGGGGGCGTGAAACATTTTTTGAAACCAAGAATTTTTGTCATACCGAGCTGTAACAATTTAGTGTTATTTTAATCAGTGTAAAACAAAATAAACACGGTTTATATATATCTCACTTAATTCTATATACTGAATATTATTGTTGTGGAATTCAATTGAAAAACCTTGGCCAATGCTGGGGCATGGGGGGCCCTGGTTCTTGGACTTTGCATAGGGCCCCCAAAATGGTAAACACGCCACTGCTTCCGAGGTTGCATTTATATTGCTTGCAAGCCAAAAGCGGTCAAATCTCCTAATCCAACGCTCCCATTCTTGAGGCTTGGTAAAATCGAATGGCTCTGGAGGTTGTATTGTGAACGCAGCAGTTGGTGTGGGTTGCCCCACATCTGCCGGCTCGTCTCCCATTCTTCGCCAAACGATACGCTTTGTTTTCCTCTTCCGCCTAAGTTATCCCACTTCTGACACCATGTCACGTTTCTCACGTCCGAGGACTGGAATTGAGAACCACTGCTGTAATTAAAAAACAGTTGTAGACTGTTCTTGAAAACATGAGAGATGAACTGAGCCAGAAAGCAAATGCATGGTTGGAGGAAGAGAGAAACCAGGCAGTCAAACAAAGAAAGTTATTTTCAGATGCAAAGGAAATAAAGCTTGTGCATAAGCCTTAATACAGAAAGAGGAAATACATGTTTAATGTATGTGAGATGGAGAGAAAATTTTAAATGTTTAAAAGGGAGAATTGTCATGGAAATTTGACCCCGCCCCCTCACCACTCCTATGGCAGACCTCACACTTAAAAACCAGCAATCTGTCCCCATGTTACCACTCACACACTATACAGGACTGAAGAACATACTGCGCTTGAATTGAATCAAACACATAAATAGGCAGAATGAGCAGCACTGCAAAGTTTCTTGCTAAAAGACAGGATAGAGAAGACGGTATTGGGACAAACAAGAAGGCGATACCATTCCACAAGCAGGACTATCAGAGTCTGAAACGTCAATGTTTGGAGAGAAAAACATTGTTTTGTGATCCGACCTTCCCTGCGGCTCCTGGGTCTCTGGGCTACAAAGAACTGGGACCAAATTCTCCCGATGTCCAAGGAGTGGAGTGGAAAAGACCAAAGGTAATAAAATGTTTGTGTATTTACATGTTTGGATATAAAGGATTTTTGGAAACGGTCCTCAAAGCAGACTTACACATCATCTAACACTGCAAGAAAAGCACATTTATAATTACACCTCCAGCATTATGCTGTCTTGTGCTATATCTGCCAATCAGCAGCTGTCATTTACCCTCATCCATTTTGCTGTTATCTCAATAACTTACCCATTGTTGTTATTTACCACCTGCTTTTGGTCTTGTTGTGTCTGAATCAGTGACCTGAAAACAGTGCGGTTGAGAATCATTTGAATTTTATTAATTTTGATTTTTTTTATCAATTTCCCAGTTTCGATTCTTATGTTGTAAAAATAGTTAAATAGATACCACATGGTGTGAATTTGAGTTTGACCAAAGAAAATGTGTTTAACCATTTATGTATGTTTGATAAAAACAAAGATTGTTATTCATGTTTGCCATTAGGCACAAAAAGTTGTAATTGTGTTTTAATCTTTCCTCGTTTAAAGGAGCTGTGTGCAAACCCTCAGTTTATTGTGGATGGCGCCAAGCGGACTGACATCTGCCAGGGTGCTTTAGGTAAACTTTAGATACGTGTCATGCAGTGAGCAGTCATGCAGTGATCCCACATGCACATTTACAACCTGATATTCATGAAAAAAATCAACTAAACTAATAAACTAGCGTCAATTACATTTGCAAAAATCACATACCTTGTGTTAACAATAAACCTAAAAAGAAAATTAATAAATGTAGACTTATAGACTATAAATAAACCTTTGCTGGGTTGTCTCAACCATGGTTGGGTTGACAACAACCCAGCTTGTCTAACCCTTGTGCATTGTTCAAATTTGACTACCCTTTCATGCTGCTTGGGATGAAAACATCCACAAAACTGCTGTAAAAAGCATGCATCCCTTCGTGCCCTCCCCCCCGCCCCCGCAAAAAAGAATTTATCCCATAAAACATTCCAAAACTTGTACATGTTCGTATTTTTGAGAGAAAAATGTTTATGCGTGGTTTTTGAAAAAGCAAAATGTTTATATCACTGTTATAATTCCACAAAACCCATACTAAACATGTTTTAACAAGACTTTTCTAAACAGAATCTAGTAGTCTAGAGTTTTTTCTTTAAAATGATGTGAAAATCATCCTGCCTACTCATTCACATAAAACAATATATTGATTTAGAAATTGTAAGACACTTTTTGATTGATTGACAGCTAGCAAACAAACAATGAGCTGCATAATGAGGCAATAATGTGAGAGGGAACTACAGTAAAGAATGTGAGGACAAATAAATGTATACATGTTTGTTTGATGTTTATTAAGAAGTTAACAATATAATCAAAATAGAAATGAAAGTCAGTAGGACATTTTCAGTTTATTTGGAAACAAATCCTATTCAAAAACTTAACTTGTATAAACTAAGAAACTGATACACAACAGAGCTGCTCATGTGGCTCATGTTACCATATAACGTCATGTCCAAAAAGTGTGAATATGTTTTTCCACTTCATAGTTTTGTACTGATGAGAGGGATGCAGACCTGTAAGAGAGTTATAAACAGCTGTTAGCATAAATTGTCCACAGAAATACCCTTACATACATAACTGATGGGAAAATATCACTGATGGCACTACATTCAGATAAACTATCATGTACATAAACTAAATCTCAGATAAACATCTGCAGTGATAAATTTTATAAAAAGCTGTTTCAGATGCCCATCGCCTGGTCGTATAGTTTCTGTTTTTAACGCGTTTCTGTAAGCGCGTATGAACTTTAAAAACACATCGCATATGGAGACCACGTGCGCGAGCTCGCGTCTCTGCGTAAACAACGCGGTGCTCATAAAAAACGATGTTGTGTGTAAAGCGCATTGTATGGAATCATATTACAGCACACACTTAAAAGAGCCTGCAGTGCAGGTTCACTAAAAGTTTCCATGAAGGATACGAAAGTAAATTACTGTGTCTAACACTGTATAGCATGTAACACAGTGGCTCTCAAACTGGGGGCCGCGAGATGGTCCCTGGGGGGCCCCAGTTTGAAACTTTCTAAAATACATTAATTTATCACGAATTCTGTGTAATTAAACCTAAAAAAATAAGGTTACTAACCAACAGCACTACTTTGTATGATTTAATATATTTTGTTAATGTTTAATTAAAATTTTAAGTTTTAGAACTGGTTTTTGTCATAAATTTTCTGTGGGGGGGCCGCGAAGGAATGTGCCGTACACAAGGGGGGCCGCATGCTGAAAATGTTTGAGAACCACTGATGTAACAGATATCCGCCATTACATGAGATCATGCGTCCTCGTTTGTAAACAAGCATGAAAACAATATATGGAATCATATTACAGCACACACTTAAAAGATCCAGCGATGCAGCTTTATTTAAAGTTGCCATGAAGCATACGAAAGTAAATTACTGTCTCTAACACTGTACAGCATGTAACAGATATCCACAATTACGTGAGATCACGCGTCCTCGTTTGTAAACAATGCTAAAGCTTTTCAATCCGAAGCGTGCAGTCTGCTGAGGTCGCTTATGTAGGCTGAAATGCACAAGCCATACGCATATTACATGATAGCAAATATAAATGAGGATAAATAAGTTACTCACTTCAGAAATATATCCTCCTCCATTGCGTCTTCCATTGTTCTTCTTCTTAGGTAACGTTAAAGATAAATGCTTCTCTTCCTCAATGTCCAGACATAAATGAAGATATTCCTCACATGTGTGTATAAAGTTTATCATCCAAAATATGCGGTAAAGTCTTTAAATTTGATAAAACTTTACGCTTTGTTCGTTATGGTTTGAACTGCTCCTCTGTTCATTACCATGTCAACAGCCTGTGGGCGTGACCGCATTAGAGATTATGAGCTCAGCCAGGAAAAACGGTACTCTCTTTACTTCAATGCAGATTATATAAACAGGAAATATTTGTTTTCGATTATGATTAGCTTGTTTAAAAGTAAAAAATTTCAGGCTTTCTTTGGATATGTGTATCATGTTTGTGTGACGAGTATTCGCGGAGTTTCAATAGATTTTTGTAACGTGTTTTGAGAGACAGCTGGTGGAGACAGAAATGTCTGGATGCACACCCTGTTTATTTTCTCTATTTGACAAAAACACAAAGATCCGTTGTTATTGTGAATGTACACATATTAAAGAAGACCCTTTACAGTTTCAAATGATGTCAAACATGTAAGTGTATGATTATTAATGATGGAGTATTTTAAGTTGATTCTGCCATGATAAGGAGAAAACACGTCAAAACGCAGCACTGCGTTTTTGGACCCCAGGGGGTTAAAATTTAAATGAAACAAAACTTATTAAAATGTTCAATGTAGTGCTATTGGTTATAGCGTTATTTTTCTGAGATTTAATTACACAGAAATGCCATCCCCCCTGCCACCATATCAGGGCCCCCAGTTTGAAAACCACTGTGTTAATCAACCTCAGTCCTGATCAAAACTACTACAAAAATTCCAGTATTTTAACTCTTTATTTGACAAGTTCATAAATGATGTCACTGATTTGGGAAAAAAACACACACAAAATGATTTTTTATATAAAAAGTGATTATGGAATGGATTTTTGTACCTTTTATCACAATCTTGGGCATGTGAAAGATTAGTAAAAACATTGGCTTTGATGCATTGTTAGTTTTTGTGTAGCGTCCGATTAAATTTCATATAACATCATATAATCATGCGTTCTTGATTGTTGGAGGTTTTTCCATTTGCAAAGAGGTAAAATTTGTCATTTTGAGTGTTAATCACCAGGTGGCACCATTAACCCTTTAGATAGACCTGTGCAAAAACAAAAGCTTTAGGTTACACTTTATTTTGATAGTCCACTTTAGACATTCTACTAACCATAAATAACTTTGCAACTACATGTCCACTAACTTTCAATAATTTGCAACTATACAGTTTACTAATTCTCTAAAGATTGGTAGTTGATAAGTAGTTGCAAAGTTACTTATAGTTAGAAAACGTCTAAAGTGGACTAACGAAATAAAGTGTTACCAAGCTTTATTATCTGGCTTGCACATTGATAGAGTATGGAGTTTAACAGCATATTTGTGTGTGTGTGTTGCTGAGTTTTTGAAACATTTAAATTTTTCCATACGTGTCAATATAAAATTTGTTTCCAAAAATCATTCAAGTTGCTGAAACACAGAGAAAGTGGCCAAATTAAGACTCAAAAACACCCTATAGTGGATTAAACATCCCTAACAATAAATAAGGGTTAAGAAACCAACAAATGTATCCTCTATATTGGGAATACAGTAACATTATGTCAGTTTATAATCACCACTGAGAAATTAACATTAAGGAGCTAAAAGATTTTGACTGAATTTAATAAATTCCAAAGAAATTACCTGATGTGGTTAGTAATGTGTTTTTACATGTTGCTTTGTGATTGCTAAATACAGGGTTTGTATACATTTCCATGACTTTTCCAAGACTTTTCCATCAAGGCAAAAATCATGAACCAAAAAAATTCATGTTTACATAATAAAGAATTAAAATCCAATGAAAATTTGCCTTTTGCCTTGGATAAAAGCATCTGCTAAATGCCCAAATTTTTAAATGTACCACCTAAACTAAATGCAATGACAGGCCATTTGTTTTCTTACATGAACCAGTAAGACAGTTAACAATGAATAGGTTTACATACCTACAGTGAATAAATGGGAGGCAGCAGTATTAATACATAAAATGAATAAAATATCCAGTAACACTGACATCACCTTAAAAAGGCTACAGTGATGAAGACTAACTGTCTTCTGAAGATTTCAAAAATGATTTAATAATAAGGCCAACTCCTGACGGCCCAGGATGGTCTGGATGCAGGTGATGAAAAGTTTGGATCAGATCTGAGTCCAAGATGTGTTGGGCTGGTATCTAAGTGCGTTCTTCAGGCCCATATCCCTCCCAATCAACAAGGTATTGAAAACCACGACCACGACGTCTTGAATCTAACAACCTCCTCACTGTATATGTGGGACCACCTTCTATGATGCGAGGGGGGGAGGAGCAGGCACTGGAGGAGACAAAGGAGAGGTTATTAGAGGTTTCAATTGAGACACATTAAAGGTAGGTCTTACTCTTACTACTTTTCAGCACTAGGGACTCCTACCTCTGTCTCTAGGCTGAAGAACAATGGTGATTCAAAACCGAATTGATACTTAAATGGAGATAAACCAGTGAAGGAGCTGCGCAATGTATTGTGTGCCAGTTCTGCCCAGACCAGGAACCGACTCCAGGAGGATGGTTGATGGGATGTGAAGCAGCGAAAGTACTTCTCCGGTTGCTGGTTTACTCGTTCAGTCTGGCCATTAGACTGGGGGTGGAAACCTTATGAATGCTTTTCAATAACAAGACATACATTGAGGACCCCGATCACTAACAATGTCCACTGGAATTCCGTGGATCCTTACGACATTCTGAAGGACTGTGACAGCTGTCTCTTTAGCAGAAGGAAGTTTAGGTAAAGGAATGAAGTGTGCTGCCTTAGAGAAGCGATCCACTACCACTAAAACAACAGTGTTACCATCTGACACTGGAAAACCGGTAATAAAATCCATGGATATGTGGGACCAGAGGCGTTGTGGGATGGGTAATGGGTGTAGAAGACCAGAAGGCTGCTGGTTAGATGATTTTTGTTCAAAACACCTAGTCAAAATCCTTTTGATATTTCTGGCCACCAAAAACTTAGCTGAATAAAGTCCAATGTTCTCTCTGCTCCTGAATGTCCAGCGATGGCAAAGGCATGCCCCCACTGCAGGACCTCAGACATAGTTTTCTTGGGAACAATCAAACAACCTGTTGGAACATCATCAGGAATCTGTGTACTGTGAAGTGCTTCTCGTACTGTATCCTCAATGGACTGGCAAACAGGTGCAAGAATGTGGTCCCTGGGGATGATGAACTCAGGGAGACAGTCCATCTGGGAACAATCATACTGACGTGACAAGGCGTCAGCCTTAACATTCTTTGATCCAGGTTTATAAGAGATCACAAAATTGAAACAGGTAGAAAAGAGAGACCATCTTGCCTGACGGGGTTAAGTCGCTTTGCCTGCTGTAGGTAGGACAGGTTCTTGTGATCTGTCCATACAACAAAAGGGTGCTTAGACCCCTCAAGCCAGGGGCGCCACTCCTCCAGTGCAAGTTTGACAGCTAGGGGTTCTCAGTTTCCGACATCATAATTTCTCTCAGCTGCAGACAATCTTCTGGAAGAGAAGGAACATGGATGAACCCTATTATCAGAAACAGATCTCTGGGAGAGCACTGCTCCTACTCCCACTTCAGATGCACCCACCTCCACAATAAATGATATTTCAGGGTCTGGGTGTACAAAGATTGGTGATGGAAGAGAATAGCCTCTTTAGTCTGTGAAAAGAACTCATAGCCTCAGTTGTCCAGTGGATGTGAGTGGGTGTGCCTTTAGTGAGTGCACATATAGGAGCTGCAATTGTACTAAAGTTTCGGACAAACTTCCTATAAAAATTAGCAAAGCCAAGGAACCTTTGTACCTGCTTGAGGGTTTTAGGCTGGGGCCAGTCAGTAATGGCAGATGCCTTCCTTGGTTCCATCTGGATACCTTTTGGGGAGATAATATAACCTAGAAAGGAGCCTTGGGACACATGGAACTCACACTTCTCAAGTTTTACAAAAAGGTGGTTCTCAAGCAGCTTCTTTAGAACCTGTCTGACATGGTAAACATGTTCCTGTAGAGAATTGTAGAAGATTAGAATGTCATCCAAATATACAAAAACAAAACGGTTCAATATCTCCCTTAAGACCTCATTGATGAATGCCTGAAGGTTATCAGATCCTCCAAACTTGAACCCCAATCTCTACTGGCTAGTTCATCCTTTACCTCCTCTGAAAGACAAGGATAGAAGGTTGAAAGAAGAGCCTCAGAATCCAACTTGCTCTCAGACGCTAGGGTACGAAATTCAATCGCATAGTCAGCCACAGCATGATGTCCCTGATATAGATCTAGTAACCTTCTTGCCACTTCACGGCCAGTGACTGGATGGTCAAAGACTTGTTGAAAAGTGTCAGTGAACCCTTTTACATCAGAGCAGATAGGGGACTGTTGTCTCCAGAGAGCTGAAGCCCAATCCAGGAAACGATCACTCAACAAGGAAATTATGTAGGCAATCTTGGCTTTATCAGAAGCAAAAGTGGAAGGTTGAAATTCAAAGATGAGGGAAACTTGAATCAGAAAACCCTTGCAGGTTCCAGGCTTACCATCATAACACTGGGGGGCTGTGATCTTAGGTTCCTGGGAAGTAGGTACCATCAGTTCTTGAGGCAAGTGTACTCAAAGATGTTGTATTGTCTCAGCAATCTATCGCACAGCATCTGTCAGCCTCTGAAGCTGAGCCTCATGTGTCCCAAGCAAGGCTCCTTGTTTGGAAATGGCTCCATGAATCTGCTAAGTCTCCGCTGGATCCATCTTTTATTGGCTCAGTCTTGCTGTCACAGGTGGGCCTTGAACCAGAGATATGTCATTGAAAGCTCAACACACTGTAAGGAACCACCCACTGGACCAACGACGCAATTCAATGGTGTGGGTGATGGGATCACGTGTTCTTTCTGTCCGTAGCGCTTCTAGAAGAATATTTCCATATCAGGATTAATTTAATTTCTTTGACCTCTGTGTTTAAATGATAATCTGGCTCCAATTTAATATAATAAGAATTTAGTGCATTATTCCAATTATCTGTTGATCATAATTTAGATATTTGATTATTTATAAATTCACATAGTCTTAGTTATTCGTTCAGTAGGGACCCGATATCGCACAGGATATATGTTGGCCGTTATATCTCACGAACACAAAATTGTCAGTCTGATCTTAGTCAGAGGTTACCGGGTAAACTAATACTTTTACGTCAGGCCGCCCCATGCTTATTCTTATCATAAAAATAGTTTCTTTAGTCACGATCATGCAACTTGCTAAGTCAGGTGATAGACATTAATCTGAGAGTCCTGGTGAATGTGCTCCATGCTCCATTCAACATCAAAACACTAGTGTGATTATATCCTGACAGAATAATCTTGCGGTAATTCCAGACTCCTTCTAATCTACTGGAAATAATAATTTCTGAAAGAATTAAAATAAATCAATACAATTTCTGAAGAATTTAGATGAAACAAATGTAACAATTTATTATATCTGGCAGGTTCCAGCTTTAAACATCAATTAAAGAATATACAGAATATGATTCAATTCCAATTAATTAAAATGATCAACAGTTGCAAATGTTACAAAGTCATACCTGGCAATAGACACTCTGGCTACAGAGTACTTACATCGTGTATATAACACACCCAAAATGGTGTAGGAAGATTCTTGTTAAAGATTTCTTCCATAAGGTTTTAATACACACAGAGTGTGGGAGCTTCTGGGTACAGAATGGCTCCCAGAATATTTTGCCAGGCCACCTTTTATACAGAGCTTGGGACAAAGACATCGTAAAACTACAAAAATCCAGTTTGACCTGTACCAAGTGATAATAAAGAACACCTAGTCAAAATCCAGTTTGACCTGTTCCAAGTGACCTGGTCAAACTAACCAGAAGTATCAAGGCAACCCCCCCCTCCAAAAAATGCACCCTCTATCTTAAGTTCTAAAACCTTGATCCATCTTATCTCAGACTTATAGAAATTAGACCTTTTTACTCATCGCACCATGACCTTTAAAATGAAACCACACAAGAATATAAAATTGCAATCTCAGAACATCATACATAACATCATATATTCAGCAGATACCCAGTGATGTGAGTGCAAAAGCCTTTGTGATGAAGACATTTGGAGCAGAAAGATTTTCATGTCTGTAACCAGTTCAACCTGAGGGTCAAATTTCGGTTAACAACACCACCCGAGGTTTAACAGTGTCTTTTCATAAAAAACCTTAAAGTTTATTATATACCAGCTGTACTACAACACTAACCACTACACTATGGCAACAGTATGAACCCAAGTTGCAGAGACTTACAGGAGGCAGGACTTGGAGATACTTGAGGTACGCCTTGAAACACAAACTCAAAATACAGGTCTCAAAAGGTAACAAAATTAAGTAGTTCCTCACAGACTGGAAACAGGTAAGTACTCCAATAACAAAGAGTTTCCAAACAAGTAGATAACAAGGTATCTGGTAGGGATGGCTGCTGCGAAACTGACGTTTCGACACTGTGTCGAGATCCCGAAGCATAGATGTTTCAAAACACTGCTCCGAAATGTGATTCAAAAACACCCATGTCACGTGATAAAGTGATTCAAAACACCAAAGTCACTTGACATGGCTAAACAAAGCGGTGCATTTCATAAGTGTCTCGAAAGGTCGAATGTCGAATCTGCATCGAATCTTAAACTGACAGGGTAGGAAACAAATCTGACAATACATCATATATGCGTTTTTGCCAAGATCAAATACTCTAAATTACTGGAAAAAGAAGTAATTTTTCCTCATTTGTATGTAACAGTTAGGCTACTTACAAAAAATTGAATGTTAGCAACAAGTGTCCCTTGTGTGAGAATGTTTTCAAAGGCTGGAGAAATTATATGTAAAAAAGAAGCTGGCTGAGTCCATCAACACAGAACAATTTATATTTCTGAATAAAGATCTTTATATGTAAACAATGTGGCATATTATGGCTTGATATATTTTATGAATTTCTATTATTTATTTGGTATGTATCTCTATTCCATTTTCTTAATTAAATTGACCCAAATAGCCTATTCTTATCGACAATTGTGAGCCTAATAGCTTATGTAGTTGTCAAACAGATGTTAAAACAACAACAAAATTTTTTATTTTATTATGATGACGTAGCGCATGCATTAGCCGGGTTCGATCCCAAGATCTTTGCATGAGAGTCGAGAACACTATCCACTCTCCCATTCTATCACTTGCATGTCAATCAAACAACATGTGAGATATAATTTGTCA
Organism: Misgurnus anguillicaudatus; assembly: GCF_027580225.2. Taxonomy (NCBI): domain Eukaryota; kingdom Metazoa; phylum Chordata; class Actinopteri; order Cypriniformes; family Cobitidae; genus Misgurnus; species Misgurnus anguillicaudatus. Next base: position 7,728,593 of record NC_073359.2, on the reverse strand, counting down.
GCGCTCGTCTAAAATCTTGCCATGGCTGCTTCATGTAAAGACATGGAAATGACCGCTAGGTGTCACTGTGGGGGTGGTTTCGGATTGATGTTTCGAAGCCTCGAAACATACGGCACAATTGATTCAACTGTTTCAGTGTTTCACGAAGCCTCGCTCTGCCCACCACTAGTATCTGGGCAAAAGTCTCTCAAATAAATCCTAGACCAGAGTTGGTATATTGATTACCATTTGTAAAACCATGGGTTTACCACAAAACCTATGGTGTGTGTGTGTGTGTGTGTGTGTGTGTGTGTGTGCGCGCGCGCGTGCGTGTGTGTGTGTGTGTACCTGGTATTTATCACGTTGTGGGGACCAAATGTCCCACAAAGATGTGTGTGTGTGTGTGTGTGCATGAGTGTGTGAGAGAGTGAATAATAAAGTAAAATATTATCCATGTATTTTCATCATTCTAAGTTGTGGCCAAAAGAAACACATTGTACTGCAATGTGTGTGGACATAAGATGGACACAATAAATGAGTATAAAATGCAAGAAATGCATACGCAACACAGCTACACAATAAAAATTTGTTTTTGTGATGATGTCTTATGATACGGCATGTGTTCAGTTGGGGCCTATGCTGTGTAGACTGACACAAATGTGTACAATTTCAAAAAGTTCAAAGAATTAAACAACAGTGATGAAAAACTTTGTTTCATTTATACTTATTTAAGATAAACATGTTTTCCCCCAATATCTGGATCAGAATATAATTTTATATTGTTATTTCATATTACCACAATAACGAATGGCACTTTAGTTTATAAAAAAGTCCTCTACCAGTGGTAAATGACAAATATTAACCATAAATTCTGTCTATATTACTTGCAATATGGCTAAAGTAAACATCTGCAAACAATATTACATACATTTGTATGAGTGCATTGGTTTAAGATACTAATAATGCTCTGGGTCCACTAGACCCACAAACATCATCTAAATAACAAAAATATGAACACCACACAAGGGTTAAACGCGACTCAAATACCCGATGCCTGGATTACATACACCATAATTACCCCAAAAAATCTGTAAGAGAATGCAAAAGCATTTAAATATATTTTGTTTTTTATAAGAGTCAAGATAACCCGACGAGCAGGGCGGAGATGATACATTTTGCTTTGGTAGCCCTGAGCGAGCATTCCCTCGACGTGTCTGATCGCAAGATCACCTGATTAAAATTAACATATATTAAATTTTACTGTACTATTTTATATTTTACTGTACTTTAAATGTATTCTTTGGAAAAATTCCATGACTTTTCCATAACGTTCTGGGTTTAATGCTCCTAAATGACTGTATATACTGTTAGTGACTTTGCATTAGTTAAGTATAACCAAATAAGAAGTCTTTATCTCATGACTTTTGTTCTCTGTGCAGGTGACTGTTGGCTTCTGGCAGCCATTGCCTCTTTGACTCTAAACCACGATGTTTTGGAGCGTGTAGTCCCGCCTGGTCAGAGCTTTTCGGACGGTTACGCCGGCATCTTTCACTTTCAGGTCAGATTTGTCATGAACATTCTGTGGGGTCCATAAAGTCCATAAAGTGGGGTTACAATCATTTGCAAGATATTTACATTAAAATATTGAAAAGCTTGTGTGGCTGATAGGTATTTTATTGTATTTTGAATCCAGAGATATATGTCCGGCACTGACCTGACTGTCACTCGTGCAATTTGAAATGATGGTCTGTTTTTACTTTCACAATTATCGAAAATAGGTTCCTGAACCGAATAAAACAAGAATCATTGTGTGTTTCTGTACCTAAAGTTAACACAGATATGATCAAAATGCTCAATGCTTTGACAAAATAATAAAATGCAATAAAGTCAATTTGAGTATTTTTCATTTAATAATAAAAGATTCAGTATTGTATCTTGAAGCTTTAGTTTATAATATATAATTTATTGTAATAAACATATATAACATATTTGTTATTTTACGGTCATGACTACTTTGACTAAATATCAAAATTTGATTTTGCGACTTTAAACTGCCACGGTCACATAACATATAAAAATGGTAAAACTAATTGAACTTTAAAAGTCTGATTGTAATGAGTTTGGTTCAAAACATGTCTGACAATAAAAGAGGGTCCGACTGATGCCGATCTGCTCTCTGTAGTTCTGGCAGTATGGTGAATGGGTGGATGTTGTCATTGATGATCGTCTGCCTACCAAAGACGGAAAGCTGCTGTTTGTTCATTCAGCAGAGCTTTCAGAGTTCTGGAGCGCCCTGCTGGAGAAGGCCTATGCAAAGTGAGTGTGTGTATGAGATATAGAAGATGTAGATTATGTGTTTATTTAAAATGAAAAATATTTGAGTCATTTAACCCTAATAAGACCCTTGGGCTCAATCTTATCCCCAAGCCACTTTTCTTAAGTTAAAAAACATGGTTCCCTTCATCTCAATGGAATAAGTTTTTGTGACTTTTCCAGATTATCTGTCAAGATTCATATAAAAAAAGGGGCTTGATTCGGTCAAGCACGCACACACACACACACTTACATTCATTCAAATTTCTGTGCCATTTTGTAGAAACAGACATTTCAAAATGGATAAAAAAATATAAAAAAGATTCTACTATTTGAAATAAAATTTATTTTTAATGTCTTTTCTAATGTTTATATAAACATAAATTCACAAAATGTATGACTAAAGTAGTGATTTGAGCAGTTGGCCACATCCAGTAAAATGAATGGGTCTTTATGGGAATCTTCTGGTCGAAATGATTTATTTTCTAAACTGTAATTCTTTTATGTTTTTTTTTTCTAAACACCAAATGGCCAAATTCAACACATAATATCTATCCATATCTAAAAACAATGTAAATCAAATTTAGATAATAATTTTTGTGAATTTTTCATAAAATTGTATATTTTACAGGCAATGTAATGGTGTAGTTGAGGAAATGAGTGGTAAACAGGTACAAAAGTACTTCAGATCTCCCATTACCCAAAACAACCCAGTCTCACCCCATGGCGTCAATATTTGACGACACTTGACCATGCGTCAATATGTTGACGCGGAGGGTATACCTTTCGCGTCATTTTTTGACGAACTGGGGACTTCAATACTATTGAGTCCGTTGCATTCTCTTTCCTATTTTCTTACCATTTTCTACCATTTTCGCGTCGGTTTAGGGTTAGATTTACATAATGACATCCCTACCCAAACCTTTCCCTAACCCCAATGCCAGGCGACAACTGTTTAATTTCGCGTACCTAATAGTATTGAAGTCCCCAGTTCGTCAAAAAATGACGCGAAAGGTATACCCTCCGCGTCAACATATTGACGCATGGTCAAGTGTCGTCAAATATTGACGCCATGGGTGTGAGACCGTGTTACAAGCATCAATGTATAGATGGGAAGTAAATAAAAAAATATATATTACAGTTTTTTTACAGACGCTAGGACACATTTCTCAATACTTAGGTCACTTTTGCAAAACTCTTCACACAGTTTTCCTAACCAACTTTCAGCTTGGCAAAGCAGTTCATTTCACATTCAAAATGTACTACATCTACCAAAACACTTTATTCAGGTCTCAAATCAACTCATTCTTCCAGAATACAAGCAAAGGTTGGCAACTGACAAACACACTTTATCACCCACAAAACAATGACCTTAAAAACACTGTAGCATTATAAAATGTTTTCTTGTGTAAACCAAGGCCATTTCTATGCAATACAGTAGCGTAACGAGCCAACACCGGGCCCCTAAGCAGGATTATCAAGGCGGGCCCTTTACTACAGCACGTGATGACGCAATGTCCACAAGCAGGCTACAATGAATGGGACAGGACAGGATCATAGAGACATGAGATGACTGACAAAATCAGAAATAGCCTACGCGCACCACAACAAAAACATAACATCGGTGACAGCGCACCATAACATATGAAAAAACACTGCTGGTGACAGCACACTATAACATTTTGTTACTCACTGCTATGACTACACACACACATACACCTAGGTCTAAATACATAAAAAAGATGCTCACTTACATTCAGGGGTTAAATTGGGATTTGTTATGTGGGGGGGGGGGGGGGGTACTTCGATGGGTAACATGTTTAATACTGATGACAGCAAAGCCACTGGTGTGTTTCAATGACATTCTGATAGGATTTGATAAGTTTCAGCTTTAAATGTGTGCCAGAGGTTGACCCCAAATATTTTAAAAAGAGCGTCTGAACGTTAAATGATGCAAATCTATGAGTTTGACACCCTATATCCATTTGTTCCACATGTCATTATGCACAATTGATCAAACTTTAAAGGAAGTTAAAAGAATTAACCTCTTTGAATAATTCTAGGCATAAGATACCCAAAAAGACTCTTACATGTCATATAAATTAGCAATAGAGATTCCCTATGCTGGTCAGCAGCTAAAACAATCATATAGTTAGGTTTGATTTGTGTAATCAAAATACATTATTTTATTAAACTATGCCTATACAATGAGTTATATCCAGTGTTATCCAGTTAACATACTGTAATTAAATGAGTGACAAATACTTTAATTCTTTACACGTTTCTAGTCTTCTATTAAGTTTTCTCAGCGTGGGCACCATTCTTACCTCTCTCTCTCTCTCTCTCTCTCTCTCTCTCTCTCTCTCTCTCTCTCTCTCTCGCTCTCTCCTCTACAATGTCAAATGATCCTATGTGAGAGCGCGTTCTTGCAGTTCTGAGTTTTTTCGCCTGAGTTGCATAACTTGCGCGAAGACGCGTTTACAGTTTTTTTTATTCGCTTTGGTACTATTTTCACAAGTATGTGGTAAAACCTCACAACTTTTAGTACAAAACTCACAGCAAATCATCAAAAAGTCAGTTTTTTCAAACATGTAATCACATTTTCAATTGACTTAGTACAACACACAAAATTATACATTCACTTTTTCACCACACTAAATCATTGTGTCATCAAAGAAATACTTTTCATTTGAAGTAATTGTCTTTCACAATGCAATGCTCACAATACTTTTGATATGCTTCTCATCTCATTTGCGTAAATACATTTGACCAGCACTAAATCCAACTGATCTTAATGGTTAATCACTGAACCATTTGGTAAACGTATGTATTTTCATTTAGGCAATATACAGTATATGGATTTTCAGAACTACAGAAATAAAATGTGTGTTTGTACAAACATATAAATTATGTGTATCCACACATGATAAAATACTCTTTATTGCTAACTGATTTTACATAGTGGTAACCACAGTTGGTCATTACAGTAGATATACTGTAAAAGGGGGGGTGTAAACACTGGCAATTTCTTTCAACATGGAGCAGGACAGACAGCAAGAAGATCTTGTGGAGAAGGGATCCGTCAGGAAGGTGGGCATGGGCACCCACAGAGACCTCAAAGAGGTGGACAAAAATCTACGGCCAAATGCTCAAGACAGGCTTGATCCAAATTACAGTAATGTTATGTGTGCACTAAATGTTATGTTCTCATTCAGTTACATTACAGAAAGTATAGCTATGTTACAATTATATCTGAAAAATAAAAACTACTGTAATTTGCTCAAATGATTGTAGAGGATGTCTTCATTGATCCTTCACTTGATTACACATAGGATGGATATTTTGGAAATGATAGATTATGTATAAGTAACGTAAGTGTATTGCCTAATATGAAACTGTGTAATATGTATTTTTTAGTACTGTAGCATATTAATTTCAGGACTTTTAAGGCTGATTTGAAACATGTATCTTGCAATGTTTGCTGTTGGATGAAGTAATTGTTAAAATTACTAAACTGAAAGAAGATCATACTGTTGTGTTTCTGTGATTAAACCAAATGTTCTCATTACATATTACAATAATCTTGTATTTGAAACAATGATAATGTGGACTGAAAACATGTGCAACTCACTGAAAGCATTAAATCAGGTTTTAAAAGAATGACTAGCTGTGTTACAAGTGTGATCAGTTTGGATTTTTGTACTAAGAGTTTTGAAAATGTACACCTTACTTGTGAAAATAGTACCAAAGCGAATAAAAAAAACTGTAAAGGGGAAAGCGCTTGTTTTCGCGGCAATTGCGCCGCCCTGTGAGAACGCACCTGGTTGCGTCTTTGCATTGACTTTGTATGTAATCTGTTCGTGCAAATCGTTAAACTTGCGTTGGTGAGTATGCCCTATAATGAATGGAAACGCATTATTCCCTTCACTTCAGTGCACACACACCAGCGCAGCGAGTGCACGCGCACAAGCGCAGCTGGTACACTGGCAAGAGCAGAGCGAGACCTTCAGCCTATGTGCCGGGGCTTAGCCCCGGACGGCCCCGTTGAAAACCCGTGAGAAAGCCTGGGAACAGCGGATAGCAACAAATATGTGATAGGGCCCGCCGACTGTCAATCAAATTCTTCCAGATCAGGCGGGCCCCTCATTGGTCCGGGCCCATAAGCAACGCTTACCCTGCTTACCGATAGTTACGCCCCTGCTGCAATATATGTTACTGGAATGAATCAGACATGATGCAGAATTCTTCAATATTTATATTATTTATAGATATAGTCGTTTATTTATTTTTATTTTTTGCACTGCGTAATTCCAAAGTACAGGAATTTGTATACACACCATCTAGTGATACAGATACAATAGTAATGCTAATTTTCGTAGACCAATCAGTGTATGACATCAAAATATCACGAGAATGTTTAGAAACCAGGGCGTCATTTGAGCAACACTCTGCCACCAACTGGACATAACTAGGAATTACATTTAGTCAAGTTGTATGGGCAATCTGCCAAAATGGCGTTAAGATTTTAATTTTTCCTGCTTAAAAACTTACCTGTCAAAGACTTTTCCATTAACGCGACCGAACACACACAAAAAGAGACACTAAAGTTGCCTAATAATCACAGGCTTGTACGTTTCTTTTTGCTTGCTTTAATAGCAATAGCACAAGCACATTTTTCCACTCAGACTAACTTACATTCAGTCCATCAGCTCAATCTGCACGGTTCGTGAAGTTCCCTTAAAAACAGTGGTTTTCTCGTGGTTGCTTTTTAAAACTCTATAACAACAAAACCCTTGGTCGATCTGGTCCAAGCTTCTTAATCCTTTATTATTCATCAATTAAATGCCTTGTAAATGGTGATTTTGTATGGATAAGATATTTCACAAGATATTTCACTTGCTTACTGATCAGTAGCCTACTGTAGCTAACACACCAATCTGCAACATGGTTATGAGACTCTGAGAATGATCCAATCACATGAAGACATTAAAAACAATATTGATTCGCTTACAACATAAGTGGGAGGGTTTGGGGCGCACAGTCCTGTGCCCCAGGGCGGATCCGAAACCAGCCATTTAGAGCTCAGCCTCAGGTCACATGTTTTTACCCTTTACTGACCTACATAGGCTGTGTCCAAATTCAAAGGCTGCGACCTTCTAAGGACGTATTTTAAGACCGATTGCATCACAGGAGCGGGACTTGTGGCTAATAAGGCCATTCCAATTCAAAGGATGCTTAGAATGAAGCCTCAAAATGCGTCCTCATTTCTCCTCGCTTTTAAGGATAGAACGAATGTATCCTTAACAGCCGAGGATATCCCAAGAGTCATTGCGCGTCTGCAACGGCTGCATTTAACGGGTGGATATTCTAAAATAAACAATTAAAACCTTTATTAAATAAAAGTGTATTTATCCGGGAAAAAAAATTCTTGCCACTGTTTTAGTATTATAAGTTATGTTTTATGTTAATATTATTCTTTTTATGTTGTGTATATTTCTAAGGTTGATTAATTGGATAAACTGTTGAATAGTTTAATCTACATCAGCCTGTCATATTTTCTAAAATAAATTAATATTTTTCTGGATTCATATTTATTTTAATAAGTCAGAAACGTCTTAGCTGTATCCTGCTGACGGGCGCGTGCAGCAGGTGACGCCAATTATGGGTACTCCGAGGTTAGACCGTCTCATTTCTGTTCTCTTCGCGAACTTCTGAGGCTTCCACCTTGAAAGACCGAGTGCTCCACTTTTAAGGTCGAATGCTTGTAAGGTTGCATCCCTTGAATTGGGACACAGCTATAGACACTCATTAGGGGTGCTCCCCAGACACACAAACATGACACACACACAACAAACTCAGTTTTGAGTTTTTTTTTTTATAAATTATAACTTTAACAGTGAAATGTTTTTGGTAACATGCTAAAGTAGCTTTCCTCTCTGACCAACTTTAAGGGGGCGTCGCCCCAGCGCCCCTACTGACCAACCGCCACTGCTGTAGAAATGTAGCAAATTGCTATCTTATTCAGTTTTGCATTATGTTATTGTTTTGAACATAAGTTTAAAAGTTTTGAAAACAGTATATAAGCATGTGCAAATTGGACTGTAATGTATAAAGAGTTTTGGCAGTTGTTGTGTCTGGGTGAGAAAAGAATTCATGAAATTTGAGAGATGTAGTCAATGAATGCATTTTGTGCCAAAGCAATGATAATTGATCCTCAGTTTAGTCCACATATACTTCTGTTGTGCTCACTGTGTGAAGAGTTTTGCAAAAGTAACCTAAGTATTGAGAAATGTGTCCTAGCGTCTGTAAAAAAAAATATTTTTATCATTACAAATTTATATATTTTTTGTAATCTGGGGTCATTTTTACCCCCATGGAACTATAACATATACAGGAAAATCGGTTCTTATGAGGGTTAAAATGATGGGAAAGCACTACCCTGGGCCACAGCCTACAAAATACAATTTACATTGCCTACAGAACATACAGACTGTGTCTAAAATAGCCCCCTGTAGCCTTAAATAATGCACTATTTGAGGGAACATTCATTTTTAGTTGTGTCCAAAATCACAGTGGACATTAATTGAATGCAGAGTTTTGTTTTCTAGAAAACACCCATACTAATAGAATGGTATATCTTTGGTTAAGTCACTTTGGATAAGAGCTTGACAAATGCATTAATGTCAATATATTTTGTAGGCTCAACGGCTCGTATGAAGCTCTGACTGGTGGCTTCGCCATTGAGGGTTTTGAGGACTTTACGGGAGGCATTGCTGAGAACTATAAGCTGAGTGAAGCCCCTCCACATCTGTTTAAAGTCATTCAGAAAGCACTTGGGTTGGGCTCCCTGCTTAGCTGCTCCATTGATGTGAGTATTTATAATTGACTTGTACTGGGTTTATGTTACCATAGCATAAAGGCAATGACAACATAACTTTTATTAACCATTTTATCCTGCTGAAAACAACTCAAACCAGTATTATTTGTCCGGTTTTCTAGGCTACCAGTGGAAATGCAATGGCCATCCTAAAGCTGGTAAAAGGACATGCATACTCTGTCACTGGTGCAGAGGAGGTGAGATAATGTTTGTAAAGCTATGGTAAAACTTACTAAAATGCTAAAATATGAAGTATAACTGGAAGGAGTGCTGCTGGTTCCCCTTTTAAATTCAGGTTCACTACCTCGGGCGTCCTGTGCAACTGGTGCGTCTTAGGAACCCGTGGGGTCATAAGGAGTGGACGGGTGCATGGAGTGACAAGTGAGTTTATTCCTGACTTGTTTGTTAGATTTCAGCCATAAAAGCCTAAATATGTCCCAAGTGGATGAGTATTTAAATGGGCTTTTCTGGAAACACAGCAGGCAGGTAATTTGTTTCAGTCCACCTTTAAAGCTGCATACAAATTCGAAGGGTGCGTCCTGCAAAGGCTGCATGGAATGGGGAACGCATTCACTGAAGTTTTCACTGTTAAAAAATGGCACATTGTGCGTCAAACTCTTTGAAATGTACAAACACATACCGCTCAGTGGAAGAGTATACGATGCAAATGTTTTATAAAGTAATTATTTTTTATGCCTATATGTTAACTGTTAGTGTTATATGCCTATATTATTACTATAAAAATAAAATATGTAAAAAATATAAATAATTAATAATATACAGCATTGAAGATAGTACATTGTTCTTCTTCTTCTTATTATTATTAATAAATAATAATATACAGTATTAAAGATCCTACACTGAAAAAAACAACTTGTAAAATTTACTTTTAAAAAGTTTGTGCAAATTGTTACGAGGATTTTTTAAAGTAAAATTTACTGCTATTTTAAAGTACAACTTACCTACTAAAATCAAATAAAATCTACTTAATCATACATGAAACATTTGTTAAATAATTAATCAAATGTCACTTAATTATTTTTTATTTTAATCGTTTAGAATAAGTATATTACTTGTTTAAATTCGAAAGCATTGTTGTCCTAAAAATATTAAATACATTTTATTTACTTTTGTATGGTAGATTGTATTTGCTGCTAGTTGTATGGACTCTTACCCCCCAGTCACATTAGCTACAAGAGACAGAGACAGAGCGACAGGCTACCATTCATTTTCAATGAGAGTGGCCGTTTGTCAGCGACAGTTTGTTATGCTAATTTATGTTAGCATCATTCTAACTCATGCTAATTTATGTTAGCATCATTCAAGCTTCATGTTAAATCATGTTATCTTCATGTTAAATACTGTTAGCATTATGTTAACTTAGTGCTAAATCATGTTAACATGCTAACTTTATGTTAAATCATGTTTACGGAAAGTTTGACTACTAAACTAAACTTATTTTAAGTTTCTCTCAATCTGTTTTAAACGTTCAGGCCAGGCTTTGTCAAGCCAACATAAAGTTTGTCTACAAACTTTTCTATCTAGTTAATCAGTGCTATCATTGTTTGATGTAGAAAATATTTCTCTTCTGTCATTATTTCCAAAAATGTTATGCCATTTATGCCTCCAAACATGTTAATAATGTTAGGTATGATGAAGATTACACTTTTATATATGTACCTTTCGCAGTAACTGTTGCTCTGTAGAATAGTGGGTTAAGCAAAGGACAAGTGTTGCACACTTCTTGCACACAGCAGGCTTTCAAAAAATGTCAGCAAAAAATGGGGGGCCTGTGCCCCAGAAGAGCGTCTAGCGTTGTAAACTTGTGGACCTATTTTTCCAAACGACTCACACCTGTATATTCTTCCATTGAGAGCTTAAATAATAAACACCAGTTGGTGGTGATAATCCACCTTTGCCAATTGCAAGAATACAAACAATGTTCCCGGCGCGGAGTAATAACATACCTCACAGCACATCTAATACAAGTCAATGAAGTTGGACAAAAACTACGATAAAACCTGTTGGAAAACATTTTTTGCAGCGATTTTTGTGTGAGCATATCAGTGAACACCTCTGACCACTCAGTGAGTTTCACGTCTTTGTAAACTAAAATGTAATGCATTTTAGGAAGGATTGTTCCTGTGCACCTATACACCCATTGTAGAGGTGGGAGGTGATACAACAAACACCTGAAAATTC